>NW_025953787.1:1200000-1626718 GCF_022578515.1 Annulohypoxylon truncatum
TTGACAACCTCCTTGTCCCTGTTCTCAATGAAGGCTCTGCTGACCTCTCCCCAAGGACGTGGCAAACAGGATAACGTCTCGAATTTGTACCCTGCAGAGAGGTTAGCTGCAATACTTGGCATTTGAAGTAAACACTCTGCATTTACCCCAATATGTCATCACATCTGGCGACATCTGGCCCCGTCGTGGCTTTCGTTGGTTTTGTTGTTGCTCTTGCATCAAGGCTAGCCCATAGGCATGGTTCTCCTCGATGAAGCTATGTGGGTATGATATCAGTAGACGTACGAGTGATGAGGGTACTTTTGCCGTACATGCAGCCCTTAAAATAATCAGCTAAGATCGTTCCATGGAAGAGCACTGGAATGGACGCACTTGGTAAAATGTAGCATTCATCTCGAAGCTAGATTTGCATCACATTAGATTTTCACCTTCAACCGATATCATCGATACGTCCACATACCCATCTCGATCTTCAAACGGTGTTGAAAGAATCTATAAACGTTAATGGACTTGTGACAAACTGTACCTCCTCAATGGGGCTATTCGTACCTTTGTCATCATGCCGCGCCAGGTAACAAACTCTACGTCGATCTTCTTCCCTTCCTCTTCTTCATATGCCATAATTGTTTTAAGTAGACTATCGATGTGCTCATCCTTCGAGTTATCATGTTTGTCGAATTGATCGAACCCTCCAGACAGGTCGGCACCAAGTTCTGGAGGATAGTACCATTGTAACGAGCGATCGTCTAGATGAAATTCACGCTTGTCGTCATAAGAGAAGCAGGCTATTTCCTAAACATTTCTTTTAGAATTTCCTATGCCTAAAGAGGACCTATGTTGCTCAAACATATAGATAGAACATGTGGATACCTTGGGTCTCTTTACAGCTTCGCATTCACCATCGAAACGGACGACGGGTTGGATGTTGAATGTATTTGCCATAGTAGAGAAGACTTTATGTTGTGACTCCCAAGTTTGAGTATAAGAGTCATCTGGATACTAGGTAAGATAAACGTATGTTTTCAAAAGGAAGCGCAAACTCTCTAGGCTCTAGGTTGACAATATATATTAGTAGGGAGGTATGTCTAGCAATAAACTGAAGCTCAAGACAAGGTAGGAACACCCATGCCCCCCATGTCACCACCTAATGCAAGGATACCCCACAATATTGAAGACCTAAGAAAGTGCAGCCCGTGCTCCCCCAATAAGCTTTAAGCGCAGTCCCCATAATTTACCGGTGATCATCAACTTAGTCCGTAAAGTCTTAAAGATATCTACTGCACACTGATTGTTTATCAACATCATCAAACCTCCCAAGTCTTACCTTCACTGTTATTTCATTTAACTATCCAACTGATTGCAACAACAATCTAAGACGATTAACTGTCAATCATCAGCCATGGCCGACCGACCACCTCCGCACGTCCGCCGAGGAACTAATAGGATCGCGGGCCAGAACACGACTGGTATTCGTCGCAACCTTTTCCAGGGTCAGCTAACGCGACGCCCCACACCTACGACAACTTCATCCAACGCCTCGGCCGAGACACTACGTTTGGGAGATGTCGAAGTGCTTTCGGACACCTCCGATATCGTCATCCGTGACAAGAACGGCGAATTCGATGTTGGCGATCCGCCTACCCCCCCTCCGGACGACCCAGAAGAAGATGGTGGGTTGGATGATGCGCAGGAGAGCCAACGTACGTGGTAACCTATCTTGTCTGCATAATTCAGGATAGAATGTTGAACGACAGGTTTGCGACAAGCCATACTGGTAGCTAACGTGATACTCTACAGGCGAGAGGCAAAGATTGGCCGAGGCCGTCAAACACCATCAAATAAACCACAACCGCACCCCTGCACATCCTGAAGGTGAGACCAAAACAAAACAGAAGAAGACTCCGCTCACACAGAAGAAAGAGGTTCTTGAAACACTCCGAGCCAGTATGAGAGCAAAAGTTGCTGCGTTATCTGAAGACAATTGGATGTACGAGCCGGAGGAACAACCACGAATGCAGTGAATGATCAGTTGGAACTACTAAAGGGGTCTGATTACTCGAGCTATGCAAATAGGTGGATGCGATGCTGCTGCTTCTACGTAGCTCTAAAACTACCTGTCTAGGTGGTTATGTATCTAATCCAGTCCCTCAGCCGCCGGCATCGACGTAGGAGCCTTCACCGCCGGTCTCTTCGCACCCCCGCTTGCCGGAGCGCCGCCGCCACCACCGAGGAATCCGCTCATCATATCCATCAGAGGGTTGCTTTGCCGAGGCTTCTGGATTCCGAAGTACATCTCGGCGATCATCTCCAAGGATTCATGCCATGGTTCTACCTCTCCGAGAAGGGTGGCATATTTATTATGCAGTTGCTTATACAGATCTGCGTTGGCTCTCTGGATGGCGAGTAAGAGGAGGCCTAAGAAGTTGAGGAGGGGTATGCTAGGGTAGATTCGTATGTCGGCGCTAGCGCTGCTGACGTCTTGAATTCCAAGCTGACTTTGCTTGTCTTGGTTCAGAGCGCTGGTAAAGAGTCGATAGCATGTGTTGGCTGCTCGGACGTTGCCTGTCAGAAGATAAGGCAGAACCCCTCGGGCAGCGTATAAGGCGGCTGTGTGCGCATCGTCTTCCTTGAACCACTCATATTCTAGACGACCCAAAACTTCTGCGGAATCCTTCGTACCTAGAAGCAAATGTCTCTCTGCGTCGTACGGTTCGTGCTCTTCAGCGTACAAAGAGCCAGCGACGTGGTGGAGCTCGGGATCGCCCGCGGGGTATTCGCCGAATTTGGAGGACCATCTGAACAGAGGGTAGTTAGCAGATAGTTCTACACAAGCCCAGAGGGGCGACCGCAACATACGATATCATCTCCCCTATGTATTTCTTGCGAGTAGGCTCTTCGCTATCGAATAACCGCAGACATGTGAGTAGCCTTCCCTTAGTAGCGGAGTCAGGCTTCAGCTCCGCCTGCTTGTAGATGTCGACTAGCAACACGCAGAGGTCGCCACCGCTCCCGCCCTGGCCTGCCTTGAGAAGCGACTGCGCGACGTTATAGAGGATGCTGATGGCGGCGTCCCAGTTAGACGCCTTCGTGTACCGTGCTGCTACCACGCGGGTCTGCTGCTGAGCTTCGTAGAATTGCCCCTCGGTGATCCGCGCCTGCAGGCGGGCGATGATCTTCTCGATCTTGTCGCCTTTGCCAGCCATGTTTTAGGTGCGTATCGACTATAACATGGAAAGTTGCTGTTGTCGGTTAAGGAGGTTATAAATATAGAAAGTCGGCGGGATACATTGTGATGTAATTCTCAGAAATTTGGGTGCTCGGTTTGGAATACACTATACGACTGACGTTTGACGGTGGTCCAAGCTCGCACAACTACCCCACCATTCTAATAGGTACCTGGTTCCATTGGGTTGGAATTAAACAGCACAGAACGAGTCAATGAATACCTAGGTCCTATACTTCACATCTAATAACATGTCTCTAGTCAATTCAATTATAGAAAAAAAAGTTTACATAGTTACTCTTGCACAAATCTACGATACTCGGAAGAGCACCAACCATACCAAAACATGCAAGAAGAATTAACCAAAAGCACAAAAAAGGAAATCATAGAGTTGTCTCTAATGGGCCGCATTTCTGCACTAACCGTGAATCGAACACGGGGCCAGAGTAGTATCTTCAGAAGATGGGAAACTCCGAGGTTACCACTACCCCATTAGTGCTATTAAGCTTGAAGAAATCTCCGGAAATATTACCTTATATCTCATGTCTCACATACTTAGATCCTAGATTGTTGGAGTCTTGGCATTGAAACCCCCTAGGAAGTCGTTGCGAATCGTTTATGAAGGAAATGGGAAGGTGCAAAGATCACTAATACCATTCAATTCAACTTCCGGTTCAATTTTTGAATTGTCTAGGTATGTTCAGAGAATGGGAGAATTTTGGAAATAAGGCAATTGCATAAACGCCGTATTCAACCCGCCAGTCTTACAAACCCTTGCCGGGCTGTGATTCGTCGTGACTCAACCCGCCTCACTCTCTTCGAAGTCTTACTCTTATATTTCTGGTACCTCGCGCTTTCATCCTTGACATCTCAGCCGATATTATCATTGTCGATGCTTTCACTTATCTACGCTGTGCCTTTATTTATTAATCGTGGATTCAAGCGTTAAGATGTCCGCTCCTCGTTTTGCAATGGCCGTACGTAATAGCGCCAACGCTATTACCCGAGGGCGGATAGTCTCTCCGAATAAATCTATAATCGACTCACATATACCACAATCGTCTACTGGTATGATTGTGTCCAATTTTTCGACTTTTAGTTCCAGGCTCGCAGCGAAGAAGTTGACTGAGGAACCTTCTAAATCACCCGAGGAACCCCCGCCTATGGAATTCAGCTTCGAAGGACTTGGACTGGGTCGAAACACCAAGATCGCGGTCGTCGTGATTTTAAGCATCTTCGGAACGATAGAGACTATTTTCTGGATGAAATGGGTTTGGCGTTGGCGCTCCGGCGCTAAAAATGACGAGTCAGAAAACAAGGCTTGAGCTCTGCCTTGTTCCGCCCTAAGTTCTCATCGGGCTATATAAAGTCAATTGAATATAGCCCGTCTTCTTCGGAATCAGCCAAAGAACCGCTTCTCTACTCCACAAAACGCAACACCTTGTACCATATCGATGCCTTAAGAGGGGCAGATTCACCGCTCAATTCAAATTATCCCGGCTTCAGGAATGAAGAAATTTCCGATTCAGTGAGAACTTTCTTGGAAGGGTCGCTAGTATTGTGCTGCAGTGTGGCGATATGGATGAGATGGTACAGCTCATATAAGCCTCTCGTTATAGTGCTACTGAATCTTCCTCCGAATTTATGAGTGAAGATGAAACGCTCATCTCACTGGTTCCAATACACATTTCGGTGATCAATATAACAGGTCGATTCAAGCCCTTGAGCCGACTCATCCGGCGGGTATTGCCAAGTTTCGTTGTTGGGCCACCACTCGTGCCATGCCGAGCTCTGTTAAGCTTATCAAGGCTTCATAAGATTAGCGATGGAAAGGCTTTGGGCGTTAGCGCCTCTCGTACGGTGAGAAAATCTCTTCCACCTCTTCGGTACAGTTAGGCCTTTCAAGTTTGTTAGGTAGACGCTCATGCAACCCAAGGAGGCAATAAAGTCAGCATTATGTATAGGTATCCTTGGGAGTTAAAAGCAAGTTATCGAGGATGACCACTAGGGCAGGTCAGAAGTGATACCCTGGGTCGATCATTTCCGCTCAGCCAAGGGGTCTACGTGTGCACCGCCACTTGTATTGTACAGTACCTTAAGAATTCTCTGAGAGTTCCTCGCGAGTCTCGACCTTCGATACCCCTGTTATGCTAGATTCGGGGTCGGCTCCGATCTCAATTGGCCTAAAACTGGCATGATCCCTGTAACTCCTGCCTTGTTTTCGGATGTGCTTTCCAAGCTTTTAGCCACATGAGGTCAAGCCACCCAAGTCCCTTAAAACGATGTATAATTAAACAAGGCCTCGCTCTTGGGCAAGATGGCGCCGCCTGAAGACAACATGAATAAGTAAATTTGATCTCTGGTTTATTATTCTTTGTTACGTCTCTCGTTACTTATTATTTTGTACATTCATTACCCCACTAGATGTCGTGCTGCTATCCGACGTAATACCCGTACATGTTGGATAAGGACTTGTCTTTGAAGATGGCTGCTGAGGTTGAAGAGCACCCTGTTTCTGGCGGTACGGATGAGGTCAAGCCTTACAAGATACACGTAAGCCAGTCCCTAATTCTCGCTCAAAAACCGACAGGGTGCGTGGCTGACATTCTGACTTCCCCATAGTTTTCATCGAAATATCTAGATATCACAAAACAGAAGCTCGAAACTACCAGGCTACCCCATGAGCTTTCAGAACCGAAATCGAAAGATTGGTGGGAGCCAAAATCTCAAGTAGAGCCACTCATTGATTTCTGGTAGGTTTTCATGATATCTTGTTGTCTAAGTCTAAAATTGACTTATACGATATTCATGTCTTCCTTTTTACCTTGAGCCCCTATATGAGCTATGGTCCCAAACTAAGCATCACACAGGCTTGAACAATATTCCTGGCGAACACACGAGGATCTCTTAAATAAAGAGCTACCTCAGTTTCGTACCGAATTCTCAATACCGTCTTCTGAAGCAACTGTCAGGATTCACTTCATCCACGCTCATTCACCTCATACTAACGCGATACCCCTTCTTGTGATACCCCCATTCCCATTCTCAAGTCTCTCATTTGGACACCTTATCAAACTGTTCACAGAACCAGAAGATGCTGCAAATACTCAGCCCTTTCATCTAGTTATACCTTCTCTTCCAGGTATAGCGTTCAGCGATGCGCTTCCAAACAATACCCCTGTTATCTCATCCACTGCGGATATTCTAAACTCATTAATGAGCCGCCTTTCATATCCTCATTATCTAGTGACGAATGCAAGTTCCGGGTCGGCCTCACCGGCTGAGATCGACTTTAAGCTTGTCAATCACCTAATAAACTATCATCCAAATTCTTGTCTGGGCGCTCATCTCATATCACCCCCGTTGGCAAAGCCGAGACTCCGAGAAGCGCCAGTTGAGTGGGCAAAGTGGTCTATTGCCAGTTTATTACATGCCCCTATTCTTGGATACCGCAGTGAAGACTTCTCGGCTCTTGAACAGAATGGGTATGTTCGTACGTCAAAGAAAGCGCCAACGCCTGCCCAGCTCGGATTAAACCAATTGAGTCTCCGGGAACCTAATACATTATCCTATGCGTTATGCGACTCTCCGACAGGCTTATTGGTCTTCATATTGAAAACTCTTCGATTACTCAGTTCCAAGAAGGAATTTACACCAACAGAGGTGATTAATTTCACCCAGCTCGCTTGGTTACCTGGTCCAGAAGCAGCGCTGAGATTCTGGGCATATTGCATAAGGCATCCAGAGGAAGTGGTGAAAAAAGTGACCCCAAGGCCGAAAGTCGGAATCACGGTCTTCTTAGGGGATAAACCAAGTGTTGAAGAGAGCGCAGAAGCAGAAGCGGAGACCGGCGAGTTCGTTGAGGAGGAGACCAAGGACACCTATATTTGTCCCAGCTGGGCTAATGCGAAGTATAAAGTAATATATACTAATCGCGCCACTGGGAGGTCAGGGCTTCTAGCCTGGGAACGACCAGAAATTATAGCCGCGGGTGTGAGGGGGGTTGCTACTTCAATCTTGAAGTCGGACCCCCGACTCCGGCCGTCGTCGGCACCAACAACTGCTCCCCTAGAGCAAGTTGTTATTCAGAGTGATACAGCAGCTGGTGAGCAGCCAGTATCCTCACCGGCAAAACCAAGTCTGGCACTTCTAGCGCCACCACCTGCTGCAGAAGAGCGAGGCCATCCACATCGGGCAATCAGTGGGGAGACCGCGGTTGCAAGTAGTGAGAGCGTTGCCGAAGGAGCACGCTCCCCAAGACTTGAAGTCCCTAATCCAGCGCATCTTGCACCGCCCGTTGATGACACGGCTGCAGAGCAGCCGGATAAAGAAGGGCAACAATCTCCTTAGGACATAGTTGGTTATACCATACGCTAGTAGTTATAATGACTTGAGAATTAGTCGGATAAGGAGGACGATTGATGTATAACTCATATTCCGCTTTTTTTATGTTAACGATACCTTGCGATGATGAACATTTGGGAAACTCGCTTGCATTAATGGAAGCGAAAGGGGTTATTTATAGCGGAGGAGAATGACGCTACCGCCACGATACCAATAGACTCAATTCCAATTCAAGATACAGCATTCAAGCCACTATAAGCCATTATTTAGACCGGTTATCATTTATGACTATCCATCCATGGATGCTGGCGGATGAACTGCTGATCACTAGATCTTTCGGAGATCTGTCGTCTATGTCGTGAACGTAGTGGTGCGCAAGATACCCCTTAAGTCGATTTTACCATTATCAAGCCTAGCATTCTCAGGGGAGGCGAAATCCGTCTCATAGTATCTCCCATGACATCAATACATGTTCTATAAGTGATGTCTGGCGTTCTTCCGTATTGTGGTACTTTCCATTCTGAGTCGTAGAACGTCCCTTGGACTTGCTTGTTTGTCTTGCTGTTTCGGATAACCCCATAACTTCAACGAGTGGACCGCTTGGATAATTACTTTAGACCGGGCGAGGACCTTCGGGGCGGCAGGTATAAAAACCACGAAAGGACAGGTCATATCTGCTTTTCCGTAAAGAGCTTCTGCTGCTGGCTAGTATGTCGTATTATCCGTATCAGCTATTACATGTTGGATAATCACGCAGCCGATGCTATTAATATGTTTTTCAAAGTGAGAGAGCTAGAATGAAATACTCGGAGAGAAAGATCAACTGTTAGGGACTTACATATGCTACTGATTGAAAACCATGAGCCGTGGTATTCCACTGATGGATGAAGCAATTGCCTGGGTTGAGTATGCGAAATGTACCACCAACAGTACCCGATATACTAGGTATGACCCCTATTTCGATTGATGTCACACACATGGACATTTGGTTAGATGAAAACTAGCCATCGTCAAATCCAACCTTTTTCACGATGAATAGTTGTCCGCCCACACCGAGTTTGTTGGTAGATATTAAACTAACACTGAGAATTGCGAAGTCTCGCTTCTGAGAGTGTTAGTATACGATGTAGGACCTGGGGCTCTCCTTAGCCTTCAAATAAGAGTAAAAAAGAGTCGATCATCGAGTGAACTCTTCTCAATGGTTACCGCATAAGACCCTCCCTAGATGCACAGAAGTTGTTACCAACCCTTAGGTAGGTGCTCAACCCATCACAATGAGCAATCTTACCAACAAAATGTAACAATGTTCACATAATTTTTGACCGAAATTGGCTCTCATATTGAGAAGACAGTAGCTTGCTTGGAGACTAGCCTTGTTGTGGTAAAGACTTTGTGGCACTTGATTTTGCGTTCGATCAGAGAAGGAAATTTCAACTGTAAATTGAATTAATGTGAATATGATTGGAGGGAGGTCATTTGATCTCATCTCATAAAAAGTACCAAGGTACACAACCTTGAAGGTCACAACGTGGAGCTATTGATAGAAAGTACCCAAGTACTTAGGTACCGATAAGGAATAGCCCTGGAGATAAGCGAAAGTGAAGGTACAGATATACGATGGAGGTACCTAGGTAGATTTAACTGTAGGTAGCGTGTTTGAAGTTAATAACAGAAATGCAACGCCGTGAACCGCAACCTCGTTAACCCATGACAAGCATCTAGAATTCAAGAAACTTACCGTTTGCCGTCAATTGTACAACTCTACTTACTAAACTGTAACACCACTAACAACACACCAATTCTAGAATTATATTTCCTTACTAATTCCCGGCGCATCATCATCGTCCCCTCGATCTAATTACGTCGCTCAATGTAAGACGAGGCATGACTTCGTCGCGATGGGTGCCAGCGACTCCAAGCTAGTCTTCAAGAAGGGGATCTTCAGGTTATCGGAAGAGCGACACATACCCGCCGATGACCCCTATTGGACCTCTGTGAGCACCAGCTCCCTGCCCATTCGTTGATATTCTATTCTACAGGAACTAATTGTCTACAGTTTTGGGAGCTTCCCGAGTCCTCTGAAGACATATTCAGCCTCTTTGCGCCTGCAGATATTCGCCGAACCCGTGACAGAGCTATTGAGAACTTAGAGACCCTTATACTCGCAGTGACATCTCGACTGTTCATATTGCGACATCACCCCTCCTTTCCCGACCCCGAATTCGCACCCGAGCGTGATGCCCTGAATTGCATTCGCATCTTGACCCGCGTTCTGCCATACCTTTATGAGGTAGACAACCTACAACGCTGGGAAGATAAGTTCTTCTGGGGGTCTAGAAGGAAACGAACGAGACGGGCCGTCATTGCGAATGAGGTCCTCTTCGATGAAGCACAGGAAGATGTAAAGCCACCCGCCGATGAGTTCGAGGAGGCCAAGCCGCTGGCGGAGGAGCTCATAGACACGCTAATCGACCTGCTGTTCTTCTCAGACCTAACAGTTCCCAAACAACCCCATGGCAAACCAAAGGTCACATACGCCATTTGGCAAAGCGGAGTGGGTTGCAATACCGCCATGCCTACGACCAAGGAATACGAGAGTAACCGATGCGAGATACTTCGTCTACTCTTGACCTTGGCAAGTCAGAGCATGTACATGTCCCCTAACATACTACCAACCAAGGGTACGAAGGCTTTGACATATATCTGCACATGTCCGGATAAGCAGGTAGTCTTATCCGTCCTGTGTTCTTTACTGAATACGGTAATTTAACCTTGCAACGAATCTATCTAAGCTGTCTAATCGCTAATGATTCTAGACTCTTAAATACAATCCAGCAAGCTGGCGTGTGCCTTACAATACTTTGATGTTCAAGGATCCAAAAGAGATCCTTGTCACTTATACCCTTCAGTTCCTGCTCGTTGTTCTCTTGTACCCGATACCCGAGCCTGCCACTGGCTCTGCTCCGAAGAACTACTATCGCCATTTCCTTGGGAGACTACATCGTCCTCAAGATTTCCAGTTCATCGTCGATGGCATGACACGAATACTGAACCAGCCTATCCAAGCTAACATCTCGTATATTCCTGGAACGCAGTCCACGACTAGGTTCTCTCCAGAGATCATCATGCTCTTCTGGGAGATTACTCAATGTAACAAGCGATTTAGGTCTTTCATGATCGACACGCAACGAGCTCATGACTTTGTTATACTCATTCTATTCTATGCTACCGAGTACAAGGCGGATGCCTCGAAGCAAGGCGTCGTGCGAATGTGCGCTTTCTTGTTACAGACTTTGAGTGTCGAGAAGAACTTTGGTGTTAATCTCAACAAACAATTCGAAGGGCAGGATACCCTACCAACTGTTATCAGGATTCCCGGCTTCAAGGGCACATACGCCGACTTCCTAATACAAGTCAGTACCTCGCGTAATACTAAAAGGTCGTAAAGTTAACCCATTTTAGTCAATCTATAACCTCATCACGAGAAGCCAGGGCAAACTTTCGGCTATTTACCCGGCATTGCTCGCCGTAATTAACAACATCGCCGCTTACCTAGAAGGCATTAATGGCACCACATGTTCAAAGCTACTACAGCTGTACAACTCGATGTCGTCTCCTTCTTTTCTTCTTGCCAATGACAGCAACCATGACCTCCTAAGATCGCTCCTAGAATCACTGAACGCCATTATCGAGCATCAATATAAGAGTAAGCAATCAGTCAGATCGTAATGTTTATATTATTTTAACAACGAAACAGAGAACGCCCACTTTGTCTACTTAGTGCTGAAGAACAGGAAGCGCTTTGAAGCCCTGCGAACCTTCACACTCGAAAGTGGTCAAGAGGAACTTGAGCGAAGGAACCGTCAAAGGAAGGAAAATGGGCAGTCGTTAGATCCGTTCGATGCTGGCTCCAGGCGAAGCTCGGTCGAGAGTTTGCGTAGCCCTACAATTACACAGCCGAGGACACCGACACTTAGTAACGTACCGGAAGAGGATACGACATTTGCCATTGGTGACGCTGAAGATGAGAGTGACGATGACGACCGGCCGACTCCGGCGCAGTCGAGCCCGAGTGAGAATCCCTCTCGGGCTTCTTCCGTTGCCGACGTGGAAGATGCGGTGCCGACACAATTAAGAGGGATGTCGGAGAAGGCCAGAGGAAAGATGCCTGCGGGCGTGGGGACATTCTCCCGACAGAACAGTACTACTAGTCTTGGTAGCTATTCAGCAGCTGGGCAATCTGTTGTAGCTTCCTTTGAGCCCTCGGCGGATTGGATCGAAAGCTGGCTTCCGGAACTTCCCCTACACACGATCCTCACTGTCATCCAGCAATTGACAGCTTTAATCAACCGCCAAGGTCTGACGGCAGAAGTCCCATCGTCTGCGACCCTAAAGGCTATCCAAGAAGCTGATTTAGTCGCCATTGAGCCTTCTCCAGTTAGAGTACACTCGTTCGAATGGTCACCGCTCGCTCTAGGTTGGTACGAATCGTTGGTTTGGAGTTTTGTATTTGCTAGCGAAATGCAAGTCTCGAGGGGTACTGTCGGCGTTTGGAATGGAACGGCAATCAAGCTATTCAAGGTGCAGGAAACGGCAGCTCAGGGACCGACGCTAACATCGCCCCGAGGAGCGGTGGACGCCGTGGGTAGTAATATCGTGTCGAGGATCGGGTCTATCAATCTACGAGGCGGACCTGCATCTCCGGCATCTCCAGGATTACCGCCGCAACGTGGCACATAGTATGCGTCGTTAGGACGCTAAAGAGTGAAGTAATCAAGCAACAAACATGGTACAGAGCACACTTCCATCATATTCTACGGTGATATGGGCCCAAGGCGTTGGTTTAGTCTTCACTTCGTGTCACTTGTCTGGAAAGGGATTCATACGCACAGCCTGCTTAGTGCTCGGGTACCGAAATTGACAGCTCATTTGTCACTGGTGGTCTTTATGGTTTATCGAACTGGAATGGTCTAATGCTATAAGCTGTATCTACCCGAGGTTCGGATGTTGATCGAACGTATACTAGGTACCTATTCAAGGACAGGGGTAGTCATACAATAATCCGAAGATTACACGAGACCTGGGGTGCAAATATGCATGTTTCATGCGTGAAGGTAACAGAGAGCAACCCACGACGTTGATCTTTTAAATTTCATGTCCATAAGGGTGTAGATTGAGCTATCTAATTGGTGTTGGCGAAGGATTGCTTTGTTCGGGGAAGCGGTCCGGAGCATCCCAAAATGGTAACATCCCCAACTCTTCACTTAAGAAATTCCAGTCTTCTGCCGATCTTCTACCGACAGAGCTCAAGGATATGAAGAGGCAGGTCAAGGGGGGATAAGAAGTCCATAGATACAGAGCTTGAGTATAAACTATAGATATCAGTCGTCTACTACGTGATATGATAATAGAATGTCCATCGAGGACTGGAAATACTTGTTCTTGTAAACTAGGCAAAGTAAATCGCAATGTCAGCGACGCAGACCGAGACCGCAGCCACCGAAGCCGGATCTCCCTCTATCACCGAGCTACGCCGGCTCCGTTCTAGGGACGCGGAAGCTCCGGCAATAGACGAAGCCCCGGCCGAGACCGAGGTCGTCCGGAGCGAACCCGCCACGCCCATCCTCAAGCTGGTACTCGTTCTTCTGCGCCGGCGTCAACGATGGCACCTTGGGTCCCATGATCCCGTATATCCTGTCTAGCTTCGGCATCGGCACCGGCGAGATTGCTATCATGTAAGCGACCTATCTATCTACCTAGAGGTTTACCTACCTACATTTATCTGTATATCAATACAATCTATACACACGCACACACACACAGATATATATATATATATATATATATATGCTCACAAACATAAACAGCTACGCAACAACCTTCACCGGCTGGCTCCTCGCCGCGTTTCTGGCCCAGGCCGCCGGCATGACGCTCCAGGACGCGCACAGCAACGCGTTCGTTGCGGGACTACGCCGCGTGCCGCACCGCTGGCTCGGGTTCATACACGCTTGCTACGCGCTTGGTTTGTTCGTGGGACCGCTTGTTGCTACGGGGGTCGCTACGGGGGTCGCTACGGGGGTCGCTATGGCGGGTAATGAGGGGGGGAGAAGGGGTGGAGGGTTGGAGGAGGGTGTATTTCGTGATGATTGCGATCTGCGTGCTTAACGTCGCCGGCGTCGCGGTCGCGTTCAGGGATACGTTGTGGAGCAGTAGCAGACCGCGGCACGAAGAAAACTATAACGATAACGGCGGCAGCGGTGGCGGTAGTAGTAATAGTAATAATAATAGCGGCGCGAAGAAGCGCAACCGCGACGCCGTAAAGGGCATGGCGCGCATCCTGCGGACGCGGACGTTCTGGCTGCTGGGCCTGTTCTACTTCTTCACGCTGGGCGCGGGCATGACGGCGGTGCGGGGCGGCGACCTCGGCGCGACGGGCTACGTGCCGACGGGCATGTACGGCGGCATGCTCGCGGGCCGCCTGCTGCTGGTCGAGTTCATGTTTCCGTGCGGCGAGCGGCGCACGCTGTGCGTCGCCCTGCAGCTCGTCTTCTGGCTGCAGCCCAACATCCATCGTCGGGAGCGCGGTCGCGCTGAGCTTTATCGGCTTCTTTATCGGGCCTTTTTTGCTACCGTATGTTGCTTTTTTTTTTTTTTCCCGAAAAGTGTTTTGCTTCATTTGATGTCTCTATATAGTTAGCTGTTCTAGATTTGTTGGGGGCGCTGACACGTTTCTGCCTACGCAGGGCATGTCTGTCGCCTCTAAGCTATTCGCTCGGAAAGATCAGCCTGCGGCGCTAGGTAAGAGGTCTAGATCACGACCCTAGAGGTTGGACACCTATGCACTGTTTGGCAACTGATGGATGCGTTGTTAGGCCTGATATTCGTAATAGCGCAAGCCGGAGGCGCCATTTTCCCGTCTGTTACTGGTTTGATAGCGACGAGAGCGGGCGTGGCCGTTCTGCAGCCTATCGTGTTGGCGCTCTTCGTGGCCGGCGGGATCAGCTGGTGGCTTGTCCCAAAGGTGCCAC
Organism: Annulohypoxylon truncatum; assembly: GCF_022578515.1. Taxonomy (NCBI): domain Eukaryota; kingdom Fungi; phylum Ascomycota; class Sordariomycetes; order Xylariales; family Hypoxylaceae; genus Annulohypoxylon; species Annulohypoxylon truncatum. Next base: position 1,214,596 of record NW_025953787.1, read on the forward strand.
AGCGGGATGAATAGTAATGGCCCCCTACCCCCAAGCGAGCTATTTAGGCTCACCGGTGCGGTATGTAGTGTAGTGAAGATCCAAGAAGTCTCGGTGAGCACATACCTGTAGGCTGGGTCTATAAGGGGGCTGGGCTCTGGCGATTAATGAGTTGGTGCCAATCAAATTATACCAACCCGGAATACTCCATCCAATTCCTAATGCCTAAGGGGTATTATACGAGAACTTCATTACATACAATATTGCAAACCGATCTGCACGTAATATCCAAAGTCTCTCGAACATTGAAGTACGGAGGTCCCATTGTGACAAAATGAAATACGGTTTAAGGGGCTTAAGGAGTAGAATCCACATTAGCCTATCACTTCTTGGCGGCTGCCGACAGCTGCCGAGATTCACCCGCTTTCTAACCTGCGAACATAAATTGCCGAAAATTTTCTACACTAACTTTTATTTTTCTACAACAACCACCGAGAAGGAAAAAGAAGTCCATATGAGCCGGAGATATCGAGCGACACCCATTGACCGAAACGACGGCACCTATTTCATTTCGATTGATTTGGTCGCAAGCGATGAATCGTGCAGAAAAATGGTCGGTTCACAATGACAGGTGAGAGGGCTTGTCGCGAGATAGAACGGTTTTATGGATTGCGAGGACACATTCGGGACAGGGCAGAACTATTCAGTCTTTATCAACAGCTTCGAATTATGCTAGAGCTTGCCGTTTTGATTCACAAACAGCGCGCAAGTGTGGACAGTGAAGCAAGATTAAAATCCGCGTCGATTCATAGAGTCGGCGTTCCGCAAGTACCTGATTGCATCCAGCATATTCCAGATGGGATGAAGCTTGGTGCTTGCTGGAGAAATTTACTTATGTTGATAGTTCAATAGTCAATGATACGGAAGAAGCATTTGGATGCCTATCAGGATGCCTATCAAGTTCTTGTTCGATGGAGTTTGAAGTGACGAGATTGTAATTCAGACACTAATGACAGTATGGTACTTTTCACCAGTTTTAGGTACTTTCTTTCCTATCCTGCCTGTATCCCTACATCTAGATTTTGCTTTCACTTGGTGGTCTTGGATCGTCAGCACAGAACACATCTTGAAGCTAACCTCGGACTTACATGATCTACTTACTCACTTGAAGTTATTCTTCATCGTCCGCAGTGTATCCATCACATCAATGGGGTCCATCTTGCCCGTAGCCTTCTGAATCACGGGGTCCTGTGGAAGAGAGGTTAGCTTCATAGCCGAATTGCTCGTCAATAATCATGAACCTGAATTACTTACCTCTACTCGCATAAATACGTTATGCAGCTATATCATTCTTGTTAGCTGTGAAACTTCAACCGTGATAACAATGATTATTTACCTTCTCATCCCCAATCGTGAACTTCCCTTGCGTCTCTCGGTTGTTCTCGGCGAAGGCTTGCAACTTCTTGGTCGCCTCATTTTGCAGTACTGAGATGCCAAACTTGATGTTGGATTTCGTGTACTCATGGCCGGGCTATCTGTTATTAGCTCGAAATCGTATAACAAAGCGTGAGGCCGACCTGAAGTAAGTACTTACATAGACTTTAGTGTCGTCCGGCAGAGAAGCTAGAGTCTTGTTCAAGGCAACCATCATCTCTGCCGCGGTACCTTCGAAGAACCGACCGCAACCTAAGATTCATCAGCGATCTTTACGAATTTTCGTAGAGCTTGGGCTAGTATAAAATACATACCGCCGTGGAATAGGGTGTCACCGGTGAAGACAGCTCTGTCATCACCGTCTTGGGCGAACCAGCAGATGCTGTCCTGCGTGTGGCACGGGGTATAAAGGCCCTTCACGGCAATACTACCGACTTTGAAGCCTTCGCCGTTGGCGGGGGTCTGGGTGACACTCTGACAGTCCTTGCCCCCGATAATGGGAAGGTTCGGAGTGCCCAAATCGCTCCGCTATCAGACATCTGAGTCAGAATTTGGAGAGCCTGAAGAGGTAGGTATATGGAAGTATGTAGGCATGGTAAACTAACGATCTTATCATTTCCACCCGCATGATCCCAGTGGCTTAAAGAGGTATCAGCGCCGAGTAAATTAGTGTTGGCATAAAGTGACACTCACTGGTGTGTGTTCACGATGGCCGTGAGATTGATCTTGCCACTCTGGATGGCCTCCTTTAAAATGGGTGTAACCCTGCCGCCAAGGAGTCAGATGGTTTTAGGACGATACATTCATGTATATTGAGTCCTAACTTACTCCTCGGGGTTGGCGGGGTCGACAACAACAGCATCCTTGGACTTATCGTCGATGAGTAGGTAGGCATAATTGTCATGCCCCCCCGTCCCTATAAAGTCTCAGTTTGAAACCAGTTTTGATGTTGCTATCCATTAGATACTTTATATGGATAGCTAGTATGACTTACACATGGGAATTGATTGGATATGCATTGCGCGGGTTCTGGCAAGCTATAGCGGAGTTAGTAGCGAGCACCCTGATGGCACACCATCAGAAGAAAGCTTACAGCCGCTGTCAAGGTGCCTATTCTTCGGGTAGCAAATATAGGTCTTGCTCTCGCAAAGTAATTCATAAGGTATTTTCAGAAATGTAGGTGGTGATAATAACAATTGATGGTTTAACTATACCCCGAATTCGTGATACAACTATTACTCCGGGCGCCTCCTCCCGCTTACAAACGCATTTCGGCATTCCGAATAAGAAGCCGATGGCACTATCCATGACGTCGATTTCCTGCCAGACGGTCCGGCAATACTATTTGCCAACTGCTAGATAGCAAAAACTCTCATCATTCGACCTATCAAATTGCTTCAATTTGTCATAGTACAGAATGTCATTATAATATTAGGAAAATACCTGGGTACTCAATTTTATCGAGTGTCGATTCTCAGATAAAATTATATCATTTTCATAGTTAAAAGTGAAGACGGCCGGGGGATTTACCGTGAATTTCCATAAGTTTGTAATTGAAACTCCACCGCTTTAACTGTCTGTCATGCCGCAGGACAGGGTAGACAACTACCAGTTAGGGAGATATATTAACTAATAGTTCACCTGTGCTCACAATATGCGCGTAGTCTAGTAAAGAAGCCCGAATAATGCATCGGAATAGTACTGTAACATTGTTTTACACCACACCAATGGGCTTTGGCTTCCATGGGCCTTCATACCTCACCCACCCCTTCACCTGAGTCGATGGCGCCTCAGCCCGTTCTTCGACCGCTTGACGCGGGGGCTCGACAGCATCCATAGCATCGAGCTCACCATTCAACATCTGCATCTCCGCCCTGACGGTCTCCAAGTCCTTCGATTTAGACACGCGATCAGTATCCTTCCACGCGCCCGGCTCAGACGAGAAATCCCCGCCCAGTATCTCCCTCGAAAGCCGTATCGAGCGGGAAATGATCTTAGGGTCCTCAGACGAATCCCCTATCTCAGCCAGGCTCCGCAGCAGAACCGCCTCGTCCCACCGTTTTAACTGTTCGCGCAGCGTCTTGCTCTGCGCTGTAGACTCCTCTCCTAAATACTGTAGTACCCAATCCCGGCAAGCGTCTGGCTTTTCCTCGTTGTAATTAGTGTCGTCACCCTCACCTGGCAGGCTCTTCCAGTAGTAGTCCCAGATCCAGACAAGCGCTTTCCTAGCCGCAGTGCGCAACTTCAACAGCGAGGGTAGCTGCTCATGAGTAGCCTGGTGCCGCAGCTCCACGAAGGTCGCTGGAAGGCCGATGGTCTTGGCTACGGTGTACATGCTCATCTTGCGCTGCTTGTCCTGCTGGCTGTCTAAGAGGCCGGTTACGAAGCTAGAATTAGACGTTGTCATCGTTAGCTGATTACAATTCGGTGGGTTCTTATTATGCTGGGCCGTATCCGGGTGACAAAACGCGTGAGCTAAGCCATCCGCGACATGAGGCGAGCCGGCATGAACCCCAATAACTACGACATGACATATCGCCGAGAGCCTTTAACTAGATACCAGCCAGGGATGCATAGTTCTCCACCGACGAGGTTAGGGGAAAGAAAGGCTTAGGTCACGCGGCCATGGACCATGGGAAAAGAAAGGGGTACTATTTACGTACCGGCTAAAGGCGGCGGAGTAGGCGGCTCGGAGAGCGTAGGACGAGGAGTTGGCCCGGGCCCTGGTCTCGTGGAGATCGCTGAGGATGGCAGCCATCAGGAGGGCCGTCGACTCGACCAGGTGGGGACAGCCGCCGCGCTGCATCCACATCGAGACACGCGACACGGCGTGCTGCTTCGCCGCCTCCTCCTCTACCGTTTCCTCGTCGCTTCTGCCATTGCTATCTCCATCGTCACCGGCATTCTGGTTGCGTTGAGGATCGCTAGTGGGTGGTGACGGATAGAATTGTTCTCGAACCCTCAATAGCTCGGCGCGGTCCCGCCATGGCGTGTGCAAATATTGAACCATTACGGAAAATGATAGTGGAGGGCGAAACCGACCTATCCTAATTGATTTAACTTATTATTAAATGATATTGGTTTTCCAAGGTTGTATGCAATATTAACTCCTAACGGGCTGGCGGAATGAATGGTGTTCTTGAATAATATTCATGGACCTTGAAGCATCCATGGAAGAAAATTGCAAGGTCCCGTTAGAGGCCCCACGGAGGAGTACTCTGCCCCGCCAACTAAAAAACACCAATTTCAGAGTACCTTTCACTTTATGCACTAACATCCATGGCCATGGCTCGAACCAGTCCTAGTTTATGAGAATTTCAATTTGCGCTTCCCTCATGAGCTGACATTTTAAGATCTTAGGTAATAATTAAGCATGGTCTCAACATTGAGGAGCAAGATGTATCTCCGAAATTTCACACTATTGATGGATACTCCTTAAGGTTCCTTGGACGAATGATGAATCGCTTTGTAATTAGAAGGGATCAAGCGCGGGACGAAGATGGAAAAACTACTACTTAGTAGGTAGTAGGTAGGATAACTACAACTTCATAGTATCTATCCACTTAATTATTCTATGTCATATATCCATCACTTACCTTAACAGTCTTAATGGCTTCGTAATGCTTAGCTGCACCTCAAGACCAGGAGAGAAGACTCCGAGAGAGATCGAGTGTTATCCGAATATTCCGCAGTAGGCCACCTGCGTGAGACAGGGAGGTCAAGATCTTGCCTCCAGCCTTATGGACGTATGAACATAAGAACCTTCTCGGTTATCCTATTATGGCCTTCGGCTTGCCGGTTCGATTCATTGATCGCCGACGATATATAACTCGTAGTGGCGATATTTTCTTATTAATATTGAGCCCATCTTTAAGCCTGATGGCAGTAGGTAGCACCCAACCTGTTGGGAACCAAGCTAGTAACCGGATCAGGCTTGCGAATCCGGATGTCGAGCTCCTTCTCGTCCTCAACACCGAGAAAGAGAGGGGTTTGGTATATCCTCCTAGGAGGTGGGCGCCAATGCCTTCTTACATAATCCGTGAAAGCAGTGGTAACTGGCGAAGCGGTTAAGGCTTTCCATATGCTGCCAACTCATGTAGGTATGCTTTCGATGCATAAGGTACACATATGGGTGGCGAAGGGAGTACTGAGAATCAAACGATGCAACTAGATGCGGCATATGGTTCGGTGTAGTATCGAAGTAGCATCCAAGGGAAGTTTAAAAATTTATCTGATGGAGGGGTCGATGGATGGGTACGGGTACGGATACTCCTAGGCATGTACCCAGGTAGATATGTACCGTATGTAGGTACGTGGGGTTCCTACATCGATAATTGCTACCTAGGTAATATGTAATTCAATGTTGTTAGACACGCCTGGCGCCGACGTAAGCGACTTTAAAGGTGCAAGCGCAAGTGCAGGTGCAAGTCTCAAGATCGAGCAAGAGCCGAAATATTGATGCCGAAAGAGAAACCTTACCATTTCCTTTTCGCAAAGCCACGAATCTTACCCTCTAGCACTTTGATTTGTTTGCTGCCAAGTAGTAATATGACAAGTTGGCAAGTATGTAAATTATCATGGAAATGTATGTATATGAAAAATATGATATCTACGTTATTAATGTCTTGCAGCAAGCTTTTTTTTTCTTTTCTGCTGAGTAGTAAATTCGGCAAACGTCTTGCCAATTAAAGATACCTAGATAGTTACTAGGTAGGCCGGTATTTCGTATACCATCGCATTGATGTTACAATGAATGTACGAAGCATATTCGTTCGGCGACTAGCTGCCAAGGGTAGCCTAGCTCTACATAATCTTCGTGGTTATAGAAACGTATACCCAGGCAACCCCTAGGTTAACCGGAAACATCGATATCTCGTGATGGGTTTTGAGGCTTGGGGGGGGGTTTGCGTGGTTTGTGTAAGAAAAGATTGCTTGGCTCATTCAAGCTCCAAGTGGTTAGTACCTTATTTATTAAGTACTAGTGTATTGTGCTACGGTGGATGTATTGTGTGGAGAATAGATGTATGTACGTATCCATCATGATCCAGCCCATCCATCACGAAAAAAAGAATAAAAAAATCCAACGTGCATGGAAAGGCTCTTAGACTGATAGAGTGACATGTGACGCAAGCGTTGCTGCAGGGTGCCAGATCCACAGCTCCGCCCATGAGCCCCACTTGGATCTAAGCAGTGGGGTAAAATCCACATGGGACCGTCTCGGGCCAGGGCGTGGGTACGCGCTAGGGCTTTTAGCACGGAAGGAGAGAGAACGTAGCTACGTACCCTTCCTGCAATTGTCTGGCAATGTGCGCGTCGGTTTTGGCGATTTTGCGGTTTTTGACGCAGAGCCCCAAATAGAACGTTGGAGATCCCTGTCTTGGGAGACCCGCTTGGTCTGAGCTTTTTAATCCTTCCCCCCTGCTCCCCTGCACATCGACAAACGTAAATTTGGTCTAGCCTACCAGAAGCAGCCCCGGTTCCTAGATCCTTAAAGGTACGAAGGTACTTAAACATATTGCGAGGTACGTATTTTCAACATCGTGATGAACCCTGGGCTGGGCACATGAGTTTGTTGAATCGGTTGAGTCAATAACCAAGTATCAAACAGCCTTCTGCCTTTCCAGCTACTTTGGAATGTCACTGTGTGTCCAAGCTATAGCGAATATAGCACTCCACATTATAATGTACTGCACATATTCACGCTTCATGCTTGTAGTTGAGTGAAATTCCCAAATGGCATTTTCTTGATTTTTTTGAGCGGATCAAAAGTTGAGTGCCTCATCTGTACACTAACTATGACCTAAATATCAAGTCTTTTTTATGATAATGGTCTATCTATGCTGTGCATACCTCCCTCTTTAGCACAAGTAGTCTTCAAAAGGCCACCAATTGTCTTCTATATACACCCAGATATGAGTGCAAACGATTGTCCTGGAAAACACTGCTGGACTAGATCCAGTTTTGTTCGGCCGCGGCTGACTCTGCTGTCTTATCCTTCTCTTCTTTCTCTTCTTTATCCTCCTTTTCTGCGTCCTCCTCATCTTCGTCTCCCTCGCCATCTTCGTCGTCTGATGCTGGTGGTTCCCAAGCCTCCTCTAGTTTCCATCCCTGTCCTCTTCTGTAGGTTGTTCCTAATAGTTGCGAAGTCGTTGTTCGGTAGTTATCTAGTCCTGGGTCCGTTTCTGTCTTTGGTGGGTCATATAGACCCATTCCTACCAATATTTCCCCTTCTTCCTCCTCTGGCTCTTCAAGTGGCTGGTACGGTATGGATTCCTCAGGAGGAACCGCCGGTTCTGGTTGCTGGGCGGCCTGGAATTCATCCGGCGTTGGAGGTGCCGTGCAAACATTGAATCCCTGAGCAGCAAGGCCATCTCCCCAGTTGAATGGGACTTGATTTGTGAATGACGGGAAAGGTTCCGTTTCTCCGGGATTACAGCTCGTCGTGTAAGAATTGGGGTTGTATTGCGGCGTGGGATTCCACGCCTCTTGCGAGATGTATGTTGGCATAACTTGCGGTTGAGAAGATGCTGTATATGGCAGGCATAGTGGAGACATGGAGGATATAGGTGAAGTCTGCCCGGAGTAAATAGCAGGGGTTGGAGGTAAGTTATGGTATCCAGAGTAAATATCTGGTTGTTGATGGTATGCCATAGGCGTCGGGACGACATATTGTGAGAAGTCTGGCTGTTGTGGCATGGGTATATGCATTTGTTGTTGTTGAATATGTGAGCTCGGGTGCCAGCTAACTGGCCGGTTACTCCTCTTGATGGGGTCTTCAACAGGTGCTGAATAGGACGTGTAGTCTTGCATTTGCTGCATGACAGCCTGGTCTAAAACTTGTTGCCGTCGGCGGGTAAGATTGCTATCGTTCATCATAGTCCTCCGGCGTGCCATCATGGCCTGTGGGCTGTTACTAGCACTGCTGGGCTTTACAACACGCATGGTGTTCTGAGATCGTTGTCCGGCCGAACCACGGGATATCCTACGCATCGAATCTGACATGGCGAGCTGCCGTGATAGTTCGGCGAAAGTTGGGTCTGAGGCGAAGTTTTGAAGAGGGACGTGGGGCATGTTGGCCCCTAAGAGAGTGGGCATCATCTTGATGAGGTGTTGTGTGGAAAGGCGTAGAGATGTTGAGGTAGTTGAAGAAGACTTGAGGTCCCAGGAGATAGACCATGAGGTGGGAGGACGGCCAGATAAAATATGAAGTTTGCTCAAAGATCAACTTAGGCTACTTAGTCTAAGAATGTAGTATGATGAGAAAGGCAAGGGTTCATTAAAAAAGGATAAATCAAACTAAAAGCGTGGGGAGAGTTGCTATGTGAGATGGTATACGGGATGGATATATTGGGGCGGTAGGGCCGAGAAACAATACCTACTTAGAGACATGGTCCGGTTTGGCATGTGTATGTTATGTATGCATGTAAAGTGCGTGTCTGCGCATATCTGCTTCACTTGTATGACGGTTCCCGCCTAGTTGTTTTATTTTTTATTCCTGCGTCATATGGTTCCGGCAGGGATCTGGTCGGTCTAAAAAGGGATCCTTCATTGTGTTGATAAACTGGGGACGGGCGGACGGTGATGGCAACGTTGGCGTGCAAGTGTACTAGACTAGGTTGTAAAGTCTTTGACTTGCCTATTTGCTTGCTGCAAGGTATATTCCAAGTGGGTGGGCGGTCAAAGGAACGGGTTTCGACCACGAACGACGTCCAAAAAGGACAAAGGTACTAGACGCCTGAAGCAGTAATCCTTGGCCCCCATCGCCTTACCATTTCCGTGCTGCGCTCTACGGTGTGGAGGGGAAGGGGGGTGTTAGAAAGGAGAAGGGGTGTGTGGATTTGTAGAACGTGAGCAGAAATTGACGGAAGGGTGCGTTGGCATAGGGAAAGGATGTGTGCTTATCCTAGCGTTCGGCAGGAAGGCTTTTGCTTGACGATTGTCATTGATAGGCTCAATACGCCGCTGTGTCCCAGGGTGTGTGTGCGGATGTCAGACGGCAAAAGGGGGCGTGCCAGTTCATTAATCGCTTTTTACTAGGAGGTTGCTTGACTACAGGGATCCAAAGACCATAGACCTTAAAGAGGAGCTAACCGTTCCGGTAAGATCCAACAGATGCTTCTTCGAATCCAAGGCGGTTCCATCGGTAAGGTATCCCTGGACAGCGTCAAGATGACTGGCTCGATAATTACATACTAGGCACACGTACTGTACTGTGCTATGCCTACCCCTGCAAGAGAGGGTTGCTGCCGACGGAGGGCACAAAGATGGCCTGGACGGCAGGCTAACAAGATGCTAGTCGAACCCGAGGGGGTCGTTAAATTGTCACGACTAATACGCAGTACGTACTCCATAGCCGCTTTATTAGGTATGGTACTACTATTAGCCTGCGGCGTGTGGATCGTGCCCATGCAGGTGGTCCATGGACATGGACCTCGACGCAGACCAGGCTTCCTACCCAGGCCTCAAAATTGGCTACCGCGCCAAGACATGAAACGCTTTTCTTAGGACGGAATGGGAGGAAAAAAGGGGGTGGGATTTGGCGGAATGTGTGGGGAGTGTGCGAAGGCGAACTGATGTTTGCACTTGGACATGACTTGGACATGAACATCCATATTCGACATTCCTAACCACACCCATAGTGTACCTTAATCAAGCTAGACCCTTCCTGCTCCCTATTTCTTTTCCCTTGCAAAGAATTCAAGGTATTTGATATCGAACCAAGCAACGAATTAGCGTTCTCAGCTAGAGGTTATTTTCCACCCCTTCACATCCACGATAGTATCTCATTGGCCGAAAATCGTGACGGTCATGTACATAAAGATTCTATATAAAACAAGGGTCTTTGTGATATTTTTGTATGACATATCATCTGTCTTTGATGAATACTTTTATATGTATACGTAGATACATTGAACATTTGAACAATGGCTCTTTGCAGGTTTCGACAGTACATGCTATGTATGCGTAGTAGCTTGCGTACAAGGGACATGAGTATGGATATGGATACTACATAGTATAGTATTACTCGTAGGCGAAGCAAGCATCGCTAGTTTTATTATTGACTTGGCCGAGATCGTACCTGTGATGGTTGGGTTTTGAGTCCATCTAAATGGACTAACTTCGGAATGATGATTGGTTCTGAATTGTCTTTCTTTGCGAGCAAGGATAGCAAGGTTTATTAGCATTCATACATACATACATCATGTACACGTTGATGTACGCACTAGATGATGCATGTATCTATGTACTATATTGCAATACCAGACGTAAGACCCGCTTAGCCATGCGCAGTAGGGGACATTTCCGGTGGCCTCCCATGCGTGTGCTCCAGCTGTCCTTGCCTTCCTCAAGAAGCGCTCCCCTTAGACCACGAAAGGACCTACCTAGTAGGTACCAAGGTACAGTAGCATTTACAGGGACATCCGACGTACTTAAGTACATCATCTATTACACCGCGCCGCGCCTCTTTTTTCGATGGGCGTGATGGGCCGTTGCACCTTATTACATAGTACGTGGATGGTATTGTGTAAGTAAGGTAATATCCATAACTTGCTCCTTACATATACGTACAATATCCGGACTATCATGCAGCCTGAGTCTGGAGTCTCGAGCCTTTCGCTAAGACGATATCTCGTAAAGTATTGAAGTATTGAAAACTCCACTTCACCAATTTGTTCGCGATGGCTTTATTGTTTCTTGAGCACCTCGCTTACTAAATGTTTCCGATATTGCTAGTATTTTCCTAGTATTACGATAATTCTTTCTAGTGTCATTTAAGTGTTTAATGCTGCATATGGATGAAGCCTTAATAGTAATTTAGTCTCTTTTATTTGACTACCATTTCTAATAGCCGAAAAGTTAAAGCGACTAAGACAAACTTGACTAGTCCGTTACTTAGGTAGAGATACCTTGGTACTTTGAAATGGATCGGTTACATCAAGTTTCATGGATCTAAGCTTCTACTATTTATCCATTATTGTGGGTAATAAACCTTGGAGCTAATGGACGTTGTGGATGCCACTGGATGGAATTTCTTAATCTTTCTTAATCTCAAACATCAACAACTTCTAAGTCTGTCAATTCAGTCAGTGCACATCCGTAATCCGCAATCCGCAATCCGTAATCCGCTCACTCCGCAAATCGCACATGGGTTGCTATTATGGGTGATCTAAAAGTGCCCACGGGAAATATTATTTAGCAAATGCAGATCACAGCGCCCTTGGACACAATTTGGTTGGCTCTTAGGCTCTTGGGGATTACTTTAGACCTATTAATACGCGGCCTTCTAGGAAGTAGGGAGTAGGGAGTAGGGAGTAGGGAGTAGGCACCAGGACCTAGGACTACCAGGACTACACTACATCACAGTCACACTTGTATCCGACACAGCAGTCGTGGCTAGCTGCATCTGTTTTATTCTTATGTCGGTAAAGGACCTTCTTGCCGCTCGGTACAAGCTGGGTCGATCCGAACCATCGTGACGATACATGATGGCGTTGTCAGTAAGGACCGCAGGGTCGCGAGGCCGCAGGCGGGCAGCGTCGCAATTGAGTACCACCGCGGTTTCGTGGGTTTGCGGTGTTGTCTGTCTTGTGTACATACACGAAGTACTCAGCCACCGATCATCATATTTCAAGGTCTTTCTTAGCCTCTGGCCCGAAAGTTGAAAGTCAAATGTGTATTGTCTATACACGATATGCGTGGGTAGCGCGCAGAATGAAACCCTCCATGCCTGGAGCCGTTAGCTTGAGGCCCCAAACAGGTGGAAAGATCCTAGTCTCCAAGGAAACAAGCTGCCCAATCTACCAATCTCAATTTCCTTCCATCGACGAAGCGTCTGCCGGTCTTGCTATGTGTTATGTATTATGAGTTACAACGCAACATGTCTCGACCAACCAAATCTCTTCCAAGGATTCAACCCGGGATTGCTGATGCTGGGTCTTACATACGATCCACGAGTTTCGATCAACCAATGCGTATGTACACCTTCCCGGCATGGACGAAGCATCATCGTCATCTAAGATAGGATTTCGACGTCGCACGAGGCGTAAAGGGTAAAGAGTTCCCTTGAGAGTTCCCTTGTTCCATTAAACAGGTTCTAATCTCTCAAATCTTCCAATGTCAAGGCGGTGGGACTACGGCAATTCACCACGCATCCATATCCCTCGGTCAGCAACGCTATTCCTATTAAAAAGAAGGACCCCGTCCAACGTCGTGGACATGGATGACATTGATCAAGACCGATGCAAGCACTCTGCGAGTCAGAGATCGTGATTTTGCCATTCTTGCAGTCCCACACCAAGAACCTTACCAAACCCACCCTCCCTGAAGCTCACTCATCCAGTCGTCCGTCTCGACGAAACCATCCGTAGCTTACCTGCAGGCTACTGTTTCGTGGCGGGATCGATTAAAAAAAAAGTTCTGCATTCTAGGTTGCAAGTCACATTATTAGTAGGAGCCCACGAGATTAAAAAGAGCCTCGGTGAAACTAGACCCATATGTGGCCTCATGCATGTGTAGAACCGGACAGCCAAATAAAACATACAGAAATCATCACATGAGATGAATACATAAAGGCTGAACTTGGTGATATTTTCCCTTTATCGATCCCTTGGGGATGGGTAAGGTGGCATTATGTAACTACGACCCCTTGAGAGCTCCGAACCGAACCGACTTTGACATCCGTGTTCTATGCAATGTTCTAGTGTAGTGAACGCTGAGTTAGCGGGATCGTGTAAGTACCTAGAGTGTAGTAAAGCAGGTCGGACTCTGATAGCTACTCCACTGAACCTTGGTGCAGAAAGCCAGCCAACTCTTGCCAAGTGACGATCATGGCGACGCCGTCAGGCCTTCAGGGTCTCGATAGGGTTTCCACTTATCCAAGCGTGGTTACGTTGCCAACTGAGTGGTCCAACTACCTAAGGTAAGCCCGGAGGCGATCTGTGCGGCCGAATTGCAATCCCAAAGCCTCGAACGGTTCCCTCGTGCCGTCCGACTGCCGCTAATCGTCAGCTGCGTGGGCTTTCGACCGGGGGCGGCGCTAATCCAGTTTTCATAAATTTCTGTTCAACCTGTGGCGCGGCGCTCAGGGGGCCTAAGGTTCGAGAGAGGCGTTCACTTCTTCAGGGTTGTGCAGCATGCATTTACTCCATTGTAAAGGACCAACTCCACCATCGTCATCGTCACGATTCAAAATGTGACCGGTCGATGTCAGTGCTTAAAGCGCCCATCCCACCACTACCACCACCACCATCTAAGAATACTGTACGCAGAGTACGTACATGCTGATCCTCGTGCCACGCTTACAACGGAAGTCAGATGATTATATTTACTAGCAACTACCTACCGAACGTAGTGAATGGTGCTTGCGACAAGTCATGTTCGGCGGCACACGCAAACGCGTAAAGTATGATGGGATTCGTATAGTGTGTATGGGGGGTGTGTGTGAGTGTGTACAAATGTGAAATACATAGGTACACGTCGGCCACGAACATGCGCAGTTTAGATCTTCGTCAAAGTTGATGGGATGGGGTTTTTATGGGTAGAGATCCCGGAATTGGTCGAAACAACGGCAGGGAACTCTTTGGAAGATTTCCATTTCTTTTTACAGTAAAACTCCACCCGACCTGTCGGCCTGGAACTGGGCTACATAGTACATAACAACTTGATTTAGATCTGGCAAGGTAGGGGTTATCAATCGATCCCTGGCTATGACTTGCCCATCCATCTCGCTGTGGGGGTCGAATAACAACGCCGAGAAGCTCGCCTGTGACTGCTAACAGCCGTGGACTTCGCCGTACCAGAAGGTTACATCCCTCTACGAAAGCATCCATCATCCCAATGCCCAAGAAGGATCCTTACAGGCCGTCGACAGGCTACAGCATGTACTTTAAGGCCTTTCGGGTTCAGCCATGTTCCGATGTGACGAGGTTCCCAATGTTCCAAATCCGATCCTAGGCGGTAGGTCTGTGTTCGACCTCGACTTCCTATCCCAGTGCCCTTGCTCTAATTTCAGCCCGCGCTCAGGGTAGCCCAGCTCCGACTCCATACTCTCCATACCCCATAAAGGATGGTTAATTAGGCGCATTAATAACGGAGCCTTGGATCCTAGATGTGCTGCTTGTTGCTGCGTATCGCCACTACCAATGGTCACGGCATGCATCCGGTGAGCGGATTCATGAGCTTTGCTGTCCAATGTCCACCGTAGCTTTGCGGATGGGTCCATCCATGCCGCTTTGCAGGCCATTTTCGACGAAGACAATTTTCCATATTCCAGTAACCTGACACCCCTTATTGAAAGGAGGCTGACGAAACTCTCCGAGGTGAGTTATTAGCAGGCCAACCAGGCCAATCTAACCGGTGGCCACCCATCGGCAATGTTTGATTGGTGAGAGTCTTACGCAGTAGTGTAGCTTCGCAAAGCATTGACCTACATACATAGTAGTATAATAGTATAGTCCCTACATGGCTTCGACCCCTTCCCAAGCCATAGCTAAGCCTCGGAGCAACTTAATTAGCGTAGCCTAACCCATCCTGCCCATCTATTACCAGCCAAGAAGGACCTATTCTCCGCTAGACAATAATAATACCTGAACCACCATTCTATTAACCTCGTCACATAGCGCTGAGCATCCTGTGTGTAAGACGAATGAAGGCACGATTGCCGTAATCCCAAGAGACAATACTACCGATTGTCTACCCACGCCCTTGTATCTTACGTACACTGTGAATTCGGCTACTAATAAGAGAACCTCGTTCCGGAAAGGATCAGGCTTCGAGTCCGGTCAGCACTTTACTATGAAAGACGGACTTGTTTCCAAGGCTGGCAATTAATAACATTCAAACTCGAGCGTTCCTGCACCTCCCGGCACCGTCAGCATGTTCCAAGGTAGGGGTAATCTAATCTTCGCGCAAACCAATATCGAGATGTACGTGGGTGGAGGAATCTAATACTCCCTAACATATCTCCGAATACATCACATCAGCTTCGCCGTATCCCACCTCGAAATGGATAGGTAAACGAGGTCTCAAAGTCGACCAGGCTGTTACAGGATCGGCCATCGTACAAGTCAATATGTATGCTGTGCTGTGGGAAAAGACACTTTGCGCTTTTCGACTTTCCAATCGTCCGATTTCAAGAGATGGGGTTCCCCTTCGCAGGAAAACAATGTCGACGCTAGCCGAATCGCCCGAGCTCTTAGACACGAGTTGCCGGACGGGTTCCTCTTGGATGATTGATCACCACTTCAGCGGCACATCGTCGAACGCGTAGAGTCGCCCACCTGGCTATGTATGATTGTCATGTACACGATTACATGGAACTTGACGAATGATTTGCAGCCTCAATACCGTACAGGACAAATAGACAACTAGTTTGCGTCATGGACTATCGAGGCATATCCGCAAAGGCAAAACAATGCCCGTGATGACGGCTAACCATCCTCCGGAACATTGCGCAGGCTACCTAAGTCCAATAGTACTCAAAACTTACCTACCTAGAGGTACTATAATATAACAGCTTAGTCTGCATATGGTAAAGCTAAAGGTGTAACCATCCATCTTATCCAAGTCATCGAGAAACCTCATACATGCTTCATATGGGGGATGTTGATATGGATTAGCAGGATAAGTTAGATTCGACCGACCGAGGTGATCTTCGGTACCCAGATACAATAAGCCCGCTCAAACCCAACCGTGACGGCGCTTCTAGACTAGCCACTCATGAGGCCTAACCCGGGAGTATGTATTGATGCGGCTTTTCAACATCCGTGGAATAGGTTCGAGGCAATATGTGACTCGAGAACATCCAAACATCCCGTGGCGGACAGGGCTAGGTATGTATTTGATTTAGGGGGATCCATCGAAAAAAAAAGAGGGAGTCGTCGTGGACTAAGTGGCCCGTGGGCCGATTATGAATTCGCTCGTGTCAGCTCTGCGACGTCCAAATCCTACGTCAAAGAGCGAGCAACTTTTCTCGATACGACGCATCGTGCCATCATTATTCCCATCATTCCCCCATTCAAGAACGAATTACGGGGCGGTCCAGACTTGCGGAGAACGGGAAGGCGGCTCCGGCGTCCACAAGGGCCTTCGTATGGATGCCGAAGGTGGGATAAGATGCGACAGAGCGACAGATATACAGATATAGTAGACAAACAACGCCTGGACATACGCTACTATAGTACTATACAGCACCGGCGAAATACATAGGTACGTTCATACACATAAACGATTACTATGTACTGGTGTGTGCTACCGATAGAGTAAAGTACGAAGCAGCGAGTAGCAGTAACAGCGCGGGCAGGCAAGACAAAGAGCCAATCATCGTCATCCCCAGTCTGTCCAGTGTTACATATTATCTACAGTATCTTGACGGATTATTACCCGTACCAGCCACCCTTTACATACCGTAGCAGGTATGGCCCCTATCCTGCCTATCCTGTTACAACTGTAGGAATTGCCAACACGGGCCAACCATCTTACACATCAGCGATCCACAGTTTCACCGCTCCTTGTACCTTATTACTTGCTGACATTTCATTCGAGGAACTCTTTGCAGAACGATCGTCCTCAGTCTCGGCCGGTCTTTTCACCTTCCTCTCTCTGTTCAAGCCCATCCAAGCCCATCCGAGCCCTAACGACAAGGCGCATCGGCCCTCCTATTCGTACCTATTGTCCCTATTGTCCCTAATGTATGTGGTATGTATAGTGTGTTAGGTAGGTATGTAGGGTACAATACGACGGATGATACATGCTAAAATAATAACACCGCTCTACCAAGTCCAAGGGATGGGGCCCCCCCGGATATGTCCCATTACGAGCCCATCGATCCATGCAAGCCCTTTTAATGGATAGGTTTCCTGCTTTTGCGTCCGAACTATGCGAACTACACACATTTCCGCATGTTTCTAAAACCTATCGCGTTCGGCAGACCCAACCCAGGATAGGCGCCCGAGGGTTATTTAATAAATCTACCTACTAGGCTTAGAGCAGCGTCTAGGTTGGTAACACCGTGCCGGCTAGAAGGGAAAGGAAGGGAAGGGATAGAAAAGATAAAATAAAATAAAAAATAAAGAGGAACAAGGAAGGAAAAAGAGGCACCTGTCACACGACCACGACCACGGCTCGCTAGTTACATCTCATCTCATAACCGATCGTCCAAGTTTCATTGAGACGACGCCACTCCAAAATGCTTCAACACCTCGGCCCCAACGCCGTCGAACCCGTCCCGTTGCACCTTGCACGTAGCAAGCTGCACAGCAAACTGCACTTTTCTCTCGGTGTTCCAGTCTTCGTGGTGGCACAGCAGCCCGAATAGCATCCCGGCAATGAAGGTGTCACCTGCTCCCACGGTGCTAACGCAGGGATAATAAGATAATCGTTAGCCCATCCTACACACACATAATGTTGTCTTCTGTCTTTTTTTTTTCACTCTGGCGCTTCTTCGAGAAGCTAACAGAGGAGCCCGGCTTCTGGGTCGCCGGCGGTCTGACATACTCCACTACGGAAATGGTTTGCCCAGGCAAGGTAGCCGGGCAAGACACGGCCTTCGCGCTGGGAAGTGATAGACACGATGCACCGTCCGATCCCCACGTACATAGCAGGAGGGTTCTGCACCAACGGGGTTTTACTTAGCAACATTACTTCTAGTATCTCAGCGCACCCGCCTGTGCTGTGCTGCGCTGCATTCATTCATTTAGCGACTGGGTTCCAATGCAACTCACGCTTTCCGGGCCACGCCCGATTGGGCACTCAGGCATTGCTGAGCGCTCTCGTACCGCTTACTCTGGAGAACCGGGTTGCCGTCAACTTATTAACTCTCTCTGCTTGCTACTGCTACGGAACTCTGCCCGCCGTCCTAATCCTCGCAATCCGAGGAACTAGGAAGTGGGGGGAAATAAGAAAAAAAGGGGAAAAAAAAAGGTGACTCACTTCAGCCCAGCTCCGCGAATAGAACACGACGTCCGCTTCAGCCGCCAGGTCTTCTAACCCCCATCGGCCCGGTTTTTCGACCTCGACGCTCACTCTTGTGCTGGGGAACGACCGCCTTAAGTACCGAATGCATTGCAACGTCGTCTCAGGAATCCGTCCCTGTGCATGTATTATCTTGGGGTGAGCCTTTCTAGATCGAGCCTATGACAGCGAATGAAAGAAAAAAACGATCTCCTAGCTCTACGACGGTTACCAGCGGCGTACCTCAAAGTGGAACCAAGCATCGTCGCCGACCTCGTCGGCAGCAGTGACGAACTCGTCGATCGTCATCTCAGGTAGGTCGTTGTAGTTGACGAGGGTACGACTCCCGGTTGCCTCGCTACGTATGATATAACTGCTCGCGGGATCCCTGTGATTCGCGCGGAAGATGCATCGCGTGAAGTCGACGAGGCTTCCCGGTCCAAATGAGTCCACTACGGTTGCTGTCGCAGGTGCATCGGCGCTAGGCAGACAAGATATCAGGTAGGGTTTGACACCGCCATGGTTATTATGACCATCAGGCCGTTGTTCCCTCAGGAGCTGCTGAAGCACCTGAAGGGTGTTGGGACAGTTGCCGCCACGACGCACTTGTAAATTGGTGGCACGTAATTTAGAGTCCTCGCCCGGGTAGTGAGGCACGCTACATTGCGTGAGATGGATCTGAGTCAGGCCATGCTTATTCTGCAACAAGGGGCGGACTCACTCCAGGATAGTATCAAGATAGCAAGCTCCAACACAGACGAGTTTCTTCATATTCGTCGATGCCGTGCCACGTTATTTAGCGACGCAAGGTTAACACATCCAAGCTTGGTTAAGGGGGGAGGGGGAGGATTCGAATAAGAGCTTTCCTTGCATTAGTACAAGTACTATCGCTGGTCCTTAGAATCTTACCTAGGCTTAGTGATATGTAGAAGCTCAGCTTTAGGGGCTCTCGGATAAGATAATCAATGAGCCACAAGAGAGAAAGCTATCAACGCCACTTACACCTCCACTACATCGCCTTCTTCCTCCCTTCCTCCTCCGCTCCTCCACTCCTCCACCTTTTACATACTTTATCACTCAGCCATCACCTGATTGTGAAACCAATAACAGAATCTCCGAATTTGCAAAGTCAGATCTAGATACCAATTAATACCTCGGGGTATCGTTTGACCGCTACTCAATCGCGTGATACTTGGATCGATCCATCACACCCTTATGTGCTACCAGTTCCATAGGATCTCATCGCTTACAGGACAAGATACGAATGCAACTCGTTTCCCAAATCATTCGAATCAGCGGTGACCATGGACAGTAACTTGTGCCTAACTTCTACTTCTGCGGCTACGTCTTGCCAAAAGCAAGACTTGTATCTCTCATCTAATGTGCCGTGTCCCGTCGTTATATACATACCTGTCGCACGTTGCAGACGCTGTCATGCCATGTCATGAACAAGCGTTCCCGAAAGCGAGACCCAAATGCGGTACCATTGCTGTAATAATGTCTCGCAGATTTTCATCCTATTCGACCTTTTATGTGAAACACGGCAGGAATTTCGTCGCAGACCGGGAGACTTAAAGGGGATAGCACGCAGGCCACATCTGATAGGAAGTAAGGGAGATCGAGGCTCGGATCTGCTGAAGAGGAGATTGTGATCCACGAACGATGTTCCTCCGCGATTGAACAACCGTGACAAGTTCTCGGGGAGGAGTGTGATTTCGCGTCCGATGTTTGCGTGGAATTGATCCGGTATACAGATGACCCGGCTCCGGTAACAGTCTCCAGTGTATCGAGACGTCGACATGTGAAGACGCCGGGCCCTTGCAAAATGGTACTCGGCAGGATTTTCCACCTGTCGGATTACACTCGCACTGATATCCAGGCCTGACGCCACGTAATTTGCCTGACTAGAAGCTTTGCACATGAACAAATTTCTGGCGACCTTTTCTTCGGCGGTGTTGTCAGCGGATTTCGACAAAACGCCAATTCTCGCGATGAAGATGTGTAAATCGTATACGAGCATTGGCGAGCGCGATTTCAATGCCCGCAATAACGGCCAGGGGGTACATCCACTTACGAGTGTATGTCTAAAGCTCATGTCATGATGCATGTAGGTAGGTATTGACAAATCGTTCCCTTCAGTCTAATCCAGGCCGTAAATTTCAACGTCAAGTTATAAGTCGCTGGTAATCTATTAGTAGGAGGCATTGAGATTTTATATTTAAATCCCTAGGGTATTTGCAAGGCAATGGTATCTTCTAGCGATGTACGAATTATAGCATGAATTCATCGAAGAACGATTCTCTCAACGGTGGCCGAGCTTGCTGCAATTGGTTATCATCTTGTACTCATGTCCGGTGACAATTGAGACTTATATACAGAAGCTAGATCATTGTGTCGAGCCATGTCCTTTCATTGGCCTTTGACAATAGACTCTAGTTCAAGCCTAACATCAATTGAAGATGTGTGATAATCGAGTTAAAGCATTAACTAGATGAGAGGTACCCATTTATTCGGGCGGTTGCTTTGTTAAATAGAGTTAAGTTCCGTTAAATAATTGCAATGAGAATGTATGTAAGATTCAAAATGGTTTCCTTGTCTAGGTATCTTATGACCTTCGCAACCCGACCACTCATGCAAGAGCAGCAACAACATAAAGTTATAAGCATATGGCAATAACAACAAACTAAGCGATTGCCGTCTTTTTCAAATGAGGCAACTAATCCCTAGATAGAGCAGCAGGAACGAGTAATCGTTCTAAGTATGGCAGAGACGACATGTTAGAAATAGTAGAAAAGGGGCAGAACTACCAGACGTTTTCTATTCACATGCTTAAAACTATAGAAAGAGGTATCTACAACTGACGTCTCTCACGACTCGCCCCTGGCCGTCAATTAAGAGGCTCTTTATAATATCTAGACGTCAAAAATGCTGCGTACTTCCAACCTAACCAACATCGTCACCTGAGTCTACATATCCAGCATCAGTCCAATCGTTTCGTTATTTTCATTACCATCTCTATGGAGCCATCTACATTCGTTTTGTGCATGGTCATTGGTTTCGTGGTTATACATGAAATCAACATATTCGACTGGTTTTCTCTGGTTCTTATTACTTTCTTAATAAAACTTTATATATCACAAGAAAATGGAGAACCTGACGGAGAACCCGACGGAGGACCCGACGGGTACCTCGATGGAGAATCAGACGGAGATTGGGAATGGGATGGAGCAGCATATCGAGACGACTACCGCTGGGCATATTGAGGAACAGGGAGAGCAAGAAGAAGGAGCGCAGGAAGAAGAGGATCAGAACGAGAACGAGAACGGCGAGGAGGATGGAGAATATGATGATGAAGAGGAAGACCAATTCGTGCTCTGCAAGACCCCTAGCCCAAGCTCTACGAACGGTCCAGACGCAGTAGAGTGTAGCATCTGCCTCCGCAACTTTCCCATCGCCTCTCTCACAACTTTGCCCTGCGGCCATCGCTTCGACAACAAGTGTATTCTCGCCTGGACCCAAGTTTACGACGTACTCACATTCCACGACGGCCACGCCAGATGTCCCATGTGCCGTACCTGGCTCGTCTACAGATGCGGCGATGTCATCTCCCATAACCACCTACGTCCGGGTGTCACGATCCTGCCCCAAGAGCTTACCCTCAACTGCCAAAGCTACATTACAGAGACCGATACCCACTCCCAAAAATCCTCCGATCGGCCTTACAACCCGCAAGCATACGCCGAGCAACAAAGACTTTTTGAAGAACTACTAAACGAGGATGACGAAGAGGATCTACCTGAGCAAGAGGACCCACAAGGCCCGCCCAACACAGATCAAAGCGACAATAACAACGCCAACGATGACGACGAGCCTCCGGCCCAAGAGATGGCCGAACTCGCGCTCCGAGTTTACTTGCCTGAGCGTCCCAAGCACCACAACTTTAAGTTCATGACGCGCGTAGCTCGAGAAATCAACCCCAACCAGCGAGCGCAGACCCTCGACGAGTACAACCTCCGAAAAGAGAGCATTGCATCGGCCATAGACGACGACCGGATCAATTTCATCGAGATGACCATCAAGGGGCTCCACAAAGACTTCGACTACTTCGAGGCCGAGTTCCCCAACTCTTCTATCCTGGTCAACAAAGCCATATTCGAAGATCTCGACATGCAACTCGATCGCTTGATCGCAATGCTCGAGCAGTTCAAGCGCCAGCACGAGGGCTTCATCGAGCTGAACGAGGTTGCCCTCGAGTTCCGCGCTCAGAGGGAGGATGCCATGCACGAGCAACTGGACTCCTTCTGGCGTTTGCTGAATTTCGTCAACGGTGAGATCCAGAAGAAATACAACACGGGAATGCGAGGGGGGTTTTAAAGGGTTGGTGTTTCGTGGGTTGATCTATCTAAATAGATGAGAGGTGTTTCGGTAACTCAATGAAAAAGGGGGCGTCGTCGGTATTAAACTTGTCTTCTCCATTCGATAACGGGATATGTATAAGCGGAGCATACAGCGGAGTTATAAAGCTGTCATGTTGGAAATGAGTTGCGTTATAACAAGCAGCTTGTATTGTATTCACTACGTAGGTACTGATACCAAACCAGCGAATTTGTCTTCTTATTCAGCAGCATGATGGGAGACTACGTAGACTACCTAGAATAGAGTACACCGTAGGAACTAAGCGATTTCGGATATATGCCGAGTATCTTGACCATCAAGGTTGAAGGACCTGAGCTTCCCCCTCTCTTCCAAGTTGAACCATTATAGTGGCAATGAAAGGAAGCTGGCTATATGCTGTTCTCCATAAACGAGCCTCTTAAAGTAGGTAGGTAACTGTAGCCACTGCTGCTTATATGGTTAACTTGGTAGATCCACTACCTTACACGATATCACATTATATGCCATAATACATGAGTGGTCTGACTACCTACACGTCTTTCAGTGTCCAGATACCCCGTGTAAGAAAAGGCATTATATACGAAGCCACCCCCGTTTTATTATGTCTACACAATACCTAGTACAAGCTATGAAATTGCCATCCTTAGAATACATTGCTCATATAGCCATGATCTATTATCTACCTACCTACACCATATTCCCTGAAACACTATACACAACCGGTGGATATAAAAAGCATTTTACATCATGACATGACCTAACAAAACACAACTCGATTCAACTCACAGCAACAGCAACCGTATACTCCAAATTCCGTTTATTCTTAGGGTATACATAAACTACCTAGCCTTTTAAGTCTCCATCCTCTTCCCTTGCCCTCCCCACACCTAACCCCCTTTAAACAGTGAACAAGGTAATATATATGTACAAAAAACCCACGCCAAAAGCTCTTTTTTAAGATGTACACCGAAGGCCCAAATCTACCTATCTACCTAACAAGCGTATCTAGGTAAAAGCATAAGTGCTGTCTGTGCCGGCCTCCCTCGTCTAACCTACATACGTCTAGTTTTTCTCTACCTACCTAGGCAGGGTCACCTAGGTCTAGCAAAGTATTAATGAGACAGCCTTGAACGCCGATTCCTTGGTGAACATTCCTTCTCCTACCCCGCAAATACGCCAGATACACCGCCGTAACGAGATTTTGTTTTCCGGCTAAAACCGCCCCGCCGTGCCCATCTGCAAGCTAACCTCCCACCTCAAGCTCCCTCCCTTGCCGTAGCCCTCGCCGAGCCGGTTCTGGATGAGGTTCGCGACGCGGGCGCGGAGGCGGCTCAGCGCCGCGTCGTCCGCGCCCTTGGACACGGAGAGCTTGAGGTTCGCCATGCACAGGCCGTAGTGGACCTGCCAGAACTGCGCCTCCTCGACCTTCTCGACGCCGTGCTCGGCCTCGATCTCGCGCACCACGTCCGCCACGCCGACGTCCTTGTTGTTGTTGTTCCTACCACCGATGACGCCGCTGCTGGTGGTGGTGGTGCCCGAGCGTCCGCCGTAGCTCATGAGCAGCATGAGTCCTTGCGCGATGGCGAGCCGCGTGCCGAGCGCGAACATGGCCACGGCGACCACGCCGCATATGGCGCTGTCGAGGAGCATGCCGATCGGGATGGACAGGAGCGGGAGCACGACCATGAGAGACGAGGTGGACAGCGTCATGAAATGGAACGGGTTGGACAGGACGCTGGGCAAGCTAGCCAGGTAGCTCACGCGCATGACCTTGCTGATGCGGGCGTGGTTCCTCAGTCCGTACGCGCTCACCAGCGTGGCGGCGATGGCGGCCAGGCTAGCCATATCGAGGCCGCCGACGGGGACCCTAGGCTCTCCGCCGGCGTCGTGGGGGTCCGGGTGGTGCGGGGCGTGGCCGCCCTTGCCCTCGAGGACGTGCTTCAGGTTGTGGCTGACGAGGTCGAAGCCGCCGAAGATGAGGAAGATGCTGAGGGCGAAGCCGGCGAGGACCTCGGCGCGCTCGAGCCCGAACGGGTGGCGGATGCTGCTGCGCCGCCAGACCTCGAAGTTGCCGAGCACCTCGACGGCGACGCAGATCAGCGCCGACCCGACGTCGAAGAGGACGAGGTGCGAGAGCGCCGTCATCGCCAGCGACCCGTGCGCCGACAGGAACACCGACACCGCGATGAGCAGGTGGCACATGCACCAGTACAGCCGCCGCCGCTGGTCCTTCGACATCGACTTCCACGCCTCGTTCACCGTGGGCACCGGCAGGTCACGAGGGAGGGCGAGGGGAGGCCGCGGCGGCGGCTCCTGGAAGATCTGGTGCTGGGCGCTGATGCTCGAGTGCTTGTACTTGTGGCCACGACGCTGGCCCACGTTTGGCTTGACGGGGGACGTAGATATTATCTGGGTCTGGAAGTTGAAGGGGTTCGGGGCGTTGCCGTTGGCCGCATTGGGTATGTCGATAGGGGAGGCATTCTCGCCGAAACCACCGGAGCTGGAGGCCATGTTGGGACTGAGGTTGGGACTTAAAAAGTCGTTGTTCTGGAAAGTAGGAGCCACGGGAGACAATCGATTGGGGTCGTAGAAGGCGTCGCGGTTTGGCGAAAGGAGGCTATTCCGCCCGTACCCTGTGTAATTAGGGGCTCCCCGTCCGTCGTCGTCAAGGTCAATGGCAATGTCGGCGTCGGGATCGTCGAAATCGTCGGGAGTTTGAATAGAGGGAGTGACGGATATGGGAGGCGGTGGTTGTAAACGGCTTGTGGGAGCCATCCCCAACCAATTCGGCGCTTATCCCGATTCAGAAGGAATAAATAAATGGAACGGGGAATTACTTTGTTACCTAGGTAGGTAATGTAGTCCCGTATAACTGGAGGCGAGATGGAGAATCGACCTCATCTCGGTTCCATAACCGGGACGGCTTTTGGCTTTTTTTGTCGCTCTTTGGATAAGTTTGTCTTAAAAAAGTTCGGAGCTGCGCTCGCCGTTTGGGAGGCGCAAACGGTTCAATAATCGAATTGGAATGCGGAGGATCGAATCGATTGACGTCGCATGAATTGAGTTTGAAAATGTGTTACCTTTGGTAATTGATGTACAACATAGTACATATGGAGACGGGAATATCACGCAATGATCTAAGTATCGCCAATGTACTCTGACAGATGCACGTGCCACGTAACTATCTCATTGGCGTGTTTTAAAGTTGCGGCAGCAGCAGCTTGAGCCTTACGGGGAAGCTAAACCGCGAACAGGGCAGTCAAAGAGCCGCCACGCGCTTCACCAGAACTTCGCGACTCTTGCGTTTTTTGAGTTTATGGACTCCCCTCACCATCGCCAAACTTCTATTAACCTTGCGCCACGGGGAGATATTGCCAATTGAAACGCCTCGTAAAGGGGATACGCCCCAAACTGTACTCTCCTCCATGCGAGAGAACTTTCAAGCCAACACAAATGACACTAGACTTTAGACGACTACTTAATCCTGATGTATTCTCCGGCTCGATAAGGCAGGATGGGAAGGCTCACGACGCTCTCCCAACTTGAAGGACAGCAAATCCCGAAAAACGATACACGATGGAGAACGTACCTCCAACCCAGCCACAGAGCCAAAATGGATCTTCGCCGGATATAGCAATAGGGGGGCGCAAGAGGAGCGGCTCTGGGGGTAGCATCCTTTCAAAGTTCCCCTTTCTGCGCACCTCCGAGAGCAAGTCGAGCCTCAACGAATCGCGACACGCCGGCACCCACCTAGATCCTCCCAGCAAACCTCCCCGCGCTCTCGCCGCCGCCATTTCCCAACAGCAGAAGACCCGAAAGCGTAAGGGGTCTCTTCGGAAAGTCGCACTTTTGGGTCGCGGCGCCGCGCGAGAGAGGCGGGAGCTGAAGCCTTTAGCTATTGATACGTCGGTGGCCACACAACCAGCCGCCGAGCCGGGAAACACGCTTAAGCCGCAACCTATGGTGGCGAGCGAGGGCCTCGGCTTAGGGATCTCAGATCTGACGCCGCGCCCTTCTATGGATGGCTATTCTAGGAGAGACACCGTCCCGATAGCCTCTCCGTCACCTATCGAACTCGACTCGCAGGTAACGAGCCCTACGATATCATATACCTCTACAACAGACGAGGAGGATATACTTTCACTACCAGTCCGCGTCCCGTCGCCCCTAAACCCGGACCTCTCTTCCTTATCCTCTGGCTCCGATTCCTACTTCCCGAACCGCGCGCCAAGCACTTCTATCCAGCGGCGGCGGTCAGTTAAACATGCTAAATCACCACTGTCCCTACAAGGGCTGACAGCCAGCCCGCTTCCCGCCGCGCACGAGGATCACGACTATAGCGAGACGGAGTGGTGGGGATGGGTAGTGCTAACCGTGACGTGGTTTGTCTTTATAATAGGCATGGGCTCATGCCTGAACGTCTGGACCTGGGCCTGGGATGTAGGGACGACCCCGTACGCGCCCCCGGAGCTGGAAGACGACCCCACGCTGCCGATAGTCGGGTACTACCCGGCGTTACTTATTTTAACATGCATCATGGCTTGGGTCTGGGTTGTTGTCGCGTGGGTCGGTATGAAGTACTTTAGACATGCAAAAATGAGCGGCGATTGAGCCTCGGAGCGACGCGACCTAGTGTAACTTACGAACTAATCACTTGTTATGATACCTAATGAATTAAACAAATTTTAGACAATATTGTTGACGCTAATTGGGATATCAAGTCCTATCCACGCTTCGCTCAACACTACATTGGGCTTCAAAAATTGAACAGTTTGAACAAAGATCTGTTATTGTGCGTCTTCGGAAAATCAGATGGATCTAATGTCTGTCATCAACGAGGCCTACGGTTTTATCTAGAAAGGGTGTCTCAAAAGTTGAGTCTCGGCACTCCCATACTGTAGGTATCAGACGTACTATACCAGGAAACTTATCTGATGATTTTCACATGCGCTTCTAGTCGCACAGAAACATCCTACGAACTCCATACTGTATTCGACTAGATCATTCCTTGGAACTCCTTCTGAGCATCACCTAGAAATTAACGAGTCGTATATGATAAACTTTGTATTAACCAGGTGTATTAGGAGAAATTATGCCTTTGCAAAATATGAATTTGGGGATGATTCAAAAAATTACCATCTCAATGCGGTGCGTCGTCATCGTATGGGATTGAAAGGGGCTAGGGGGAAGGACGGCAGGGTTGTTAACGGCTAACTTGAGATTACTGCTGGAGCCCGCTTTGTCTCTAGACAAATTACCTAGTAAGCTAGTGAGTCGATACTTATTTTGTGTCTTAATAGTAGTATCCATGATGAGATCTCATGCTAGATCTCTAAGTCGGCATAAAGCATCATCCGAGAACTGCTGGTCTACACTCTTCATGCGCAACGGAGAATATCAATGCTCAGCATAGCGGTGTGCTCGAAGACAGTTCATCTCATCGACCTCGTTGATCAGATCACGAATAGTCGCCTCATATCGTAACAGATGGCTAGATGATTGAAAGATTCACTCCGGGATATCAGGACGCGTATCAAATCGGAAGCCGGTGCCGAAGCTGCGAAGATCATATGTAGTGCACCTTGTCGTCGTTTTCATGTCATAGTAATCTTATCGAGACAGGCGGTGTTTCATCCTACCCACGACAACTTAGCCTTACCCCAGAACGCATAAGGGGGTAATATTCAAAATCATGGTTTTAGCAACGCTGAAAAATTATAAGGCTGAATTAAAGAAGAGATCTCTTAACAAGGGGTGGCTTGTGCTCATTCCTAGTAAATCTAGTAGCACGTTAAAATGATATTGAAATAGTTATGTATGAATGGTTGAAATCCTAGTGGGTCGGTCATCAGCGTACCTACTTACACCCATAGGTATTTTTATAGATCTTAGATGGTTGGTATTTAGTATTTACATATGTATGTACTACCTACATGCTCTTTTTTCGGTGACCGATAGGAGGCTCATTGAATACGACATCAGATCTGGATCATTACGTGAAACGTCGCTTGCTGGGTCTTGGCTCTCTTATTATCTGGCTTAAGCCAACCTTGTTATTAACTGGTACCAATCCCGAAAATCCCCAAGTGTCGGACGTCAAGGTCGACATCACACTAGTGTACCAGAAAACAGAAAAGGCCAAAGCACTGAGCATAAAGAGATCCACGAAGAACCACAGAGCGCGTTTTCAATGGCCAGCCTCGTTCGCATGGAGAACCGGGCTGAATAAGACGTGCCACCTACGTCAGAAAAGACACTGGTAAGATATGCTGTCTTGGATGGCTGGGGTTAAGTTCGTGGTCTCACTTCCAAGGTTGCCAGCCAAGGCGCGGCTGATGAAATCGTCATTTAATGAGAAAAAGGCGGATTACATAGCAGGTATGTATTTTTAAGCGCCCGTAAAAGGACGTTGGGGTGCGGCAAAGATGCTTGTCGGGAACCAATCGTTTCAATGAACAGGAGGATCGAACATCTCGCCATACACAAATCCAACGGTTTAACTTACTAGCCGATATATACAGGCGTCAAGCGAACCACTGGGAGAATTTTAATAAGGTGAAGCGTTGGGTAATCTGGGAATTCGGCTATTTCTAAAGACAGTGGCTGGGTAGCTGCATTATTTCAACCGCGCATACTTCTGTAAGTATTTCAAGGCTTGAGACATGTCGGACAGTCTACGTAGAGCAGGACATGTAATCCTTTCTTTCAGAGGTTTAGTCATTACCATTCTCAAGGTGTCTACTAAGGTTCTATTAGAAGTATCAATGTGATGTAGAGGCCAGTCTAAGTAAAACGTAAGCTTCCGGGATCGGATAGGGCCGATGTACTTTTACGGATGCTCCATGATGGACGAGTCGGGAATAGACATGAGTATATCAAATATACCTTACCCACCTCTCTACTCCGTAAGATGCAGGTACCGAATTTTAAAATGAGATGCATACCACGGCTCCTGAGCATTGACAAGACATTCTTAACCCGTCGAGAGAAATAATTAATAGGCAAGTAACTACGTAGGCAGAACCGAAGACCGCCGAAAACAAAATTCAGATTTGCTCCCCTTAGCTTCTTCAACGGAAACTCCGATTCCTTTCGAACCACTATTATTCAGTCCGTGCCAAGGGTCAATTCGTGACGCGATTCAACGCGCATACAGTACCATGCAGTAGTATGTGTTTAGATGTAACCTTGGCCTGCACTCGATGCTCTAGACTATCCTTTTTTCGCCTTCTCAACTTCGAAGACCCCGGTCCACCCTCCGAACTCTTGGCCCGTCTCGCCGTTTCAAGCGAAAGGTCGGTTGACGATTGGCTTGATCAAGCTTGACCTCAAGTGCAGTAGTGCCACCGAAAAGAGAGCTACCAACTGACCTTTTACCTGCCCCCTTACGTATGAGGGTATGAGGGGGAGGCAAGAGGCGTTTTGAAAAATTAGATCTCTATTACCATATCGGTAATAAGCATAATTGATGATCACGATGCCTGCGATGCCATGAGGGCGATAAATCGATGAATCTCTGTTTGATGAGCGAGACAGGGGAGCCAAGAGGTCTTTGCTTGTAAAGCTAAGGCATGTCAGCCCAATGAAAATAGGGACCTCTTATGATCTTTTCCTATACACCGCACAGGCGGCAACTTGTCCGAGGATCATTGATGAAAACGCACAGAAAACGCATAGAAAACGCACAGTCGAACCCGCCAGCACGGACACGGATTTATGACGGAAAACATGTAGAGGATTTCGAAATATAATAATATGATACGGCTTTCACGGCTTATTACTACCCAATATTGAACAGGGTGGCCACGAAGTAAACCTAATGGAGAAATTACCAACCTCCTTTTTCGGCCGTGTCCTGTCCCCGAGTCTTCATCGCAAAGGATGACCCGAAGCGGGGACGGGCTCGGCATGCCATCCATACAGCGTAAGTCAGCCACCGAATCCGCACCTACTAGGTCCCTAGTCTATGCCACTGGGTTTTAGGTAGGAGATCGTCAACAGAATATACTCTTCTATCCAGACAAGCTTTGCTTCTCGAGCACAAGCCAGATGATATAGCTGTAACCAAGATGCCAAGAGACTCGGGAGAGTTCTCGCCCTTTTGGCACCCCTTGGCTACTACACACATGTTAGTTAATACATAGTTGCTGCAAAGGTCTCAAAGAGAATAGACACGCAAGTCGCAACGTGACTTGTCGGATGGTTTTGCCTTCGCACGTGTAAGATTTCCAAGATCTCTGAGTTAGGGTAGTCTCTTTGCCACGACAACATGATTGAGAAAGGATCGCTTAACGCGGTATATCTACCATAATTGTCGTAATTAGAACTTGATAGTAGTTTCTCAATAATAATAGAGTACCCGTGTATGGTATGAAGATTCGTAATTCGAAGCGATGGTTAGCGCGTTGTGATATACCCTTCTAATCCTCCTGACCCTTCTGGCTGGTAATTTTATATCAAATTGCCAAGAACCCGCCATGCCTGTAACCCTCACGCGTTTAACAGCAGATCGATAATCGAGGTCCTTGAAAATTTCCTAGCTTTGCGGATTATAATAATACTTATGATATAGGGACTACATTTTTTCTTTCTCCTGCTTTTTCAATTATCCAATCAAAAACTAAGTTGTCATAAAAAGTCAAAGCGATCGAATTATATATCAACCCTTTAATATTATCACGTATTTAAGTGGAAACCTAGGTACCTGGAGTAGAGTTATTAGCGCTCCCGCGTCAGTGGAACTTACACTAAAATAGATTCGGTTGTTGTATTCCATAGCACTTCCTTTAACTCTAGCTTCACAATGTAATACAGTTAAATAACGGCAGAGGTTATTTAGGAGGAAGAAGAGAAAGGCTTGAAGAGCTTAAACTGAGAAAATTAAGAACGATCAATGATCAGGAAACTTGTTAAGCTAAGTATAGAAATTCCGAGTTGCTCCATTCGATGAAATTATGTCAGGTCGGATCCGCCGCAACTTTCTTTTCCAGTCTTG
Organism: Annulohypoxylon truncatum; assembly: GCF_022578515.1. Classification (NCBI taxonomy): domain Eukaryota; kingdom Fungi; phylum Ascomycota; class Sordariomycetes; order Xylariales; family Hypoxylaceae; genus Annulohypoxylon; species Annulohypoxylon truncatum. The sequence goes on from NW_025953787.1 coordinate 1,246,349, forward strand.
ACCCAGCTCGCTGGAAAACCCTTCAGTGGCTCGGTACTGAAGAAGGGTGATTGTGGCAGAAGGCATAGAAGCGCCCTGTGTGGAAAAAATGCAAGGCAAGTCAAGTCGTAGCGGCTAGCCCAGTCCGGCTCACTGGGCTCACTGGGGCACAAACTCACACAAGTATGCCCTAATAGAATTTAACAGCATTAGCGTCCCTTTTGTGCCTTTACTTGCAGCCATGAGATTTCCAGCAACTGCAACAGCACTGGAGCACACTGGAGCATGACTAGGAAAAGCCTAGGAAAGAGTGGTCGTGGTGGATAGTGGATAACACACTTTTGACAACCCTGGCAGGGACCAGTGGGCAGCCCCCTAACTTGGTGCAACCCGGTCGCCTGAATGAGGTACCTAGGCACTAGGGTACTCGCCTCTTTTTTTCGCAACACCTGGGCAATCTTGTAAACTTGTACCCGGAGCGGAACCACTTCCCTTTTTTCCACACTGAAATTCTTACCCCCTAGTCTTCTAGTCTAAGCTACCACTGTAGTCATCTTTTTCTCCCGATACACCAACCCATCTTCTCACAACCCCCGAAACGAATCGCCGCCTTCCTCCTCCTAGCACAGCGAATTCTGTCTCATCATTTTCTCGTCTCTATTCCTATCTCTGTGATCTGGATGGAGACGTCCATCTTTCCATAGAGTCCGCCGCGCTGGAGATTCGGGCCTCCATTTCTTTTTTTTCCCTCTATCATCCCATCCAGTGAGCCAAGGCACCCTAAGGCATCTGGGGGCGGTCTGAGGCATTTGGGCTAATTCAGCAGTTCGAATCGTTATCGAACCTTGAAATTCACGATTTCAGATTCAATTAATCCTATTCTCATCGACATCCTAGAAACCGCGCCGGGCACTTACAAAGGCATCGACCGACATCGTGTTCCATCTTCCGAGTCCCAATACATCACCGGGTTCTATTGTAGTGTCGACAATTGCGCCGAGAAAAGCCTGGTTTTACTTATTACGCATTTTTCAAGCACATCATCGTACAAAAATTACCATCCTTCGTTCTTTCCAATAAGGTCTTTCGAATTACATCCAACGCGTTCATAAAACCATTGAAGAAAAAAGTGGAATTGCCTTACATTTGGCAAGGGTTGTTAACTTGGACGAAGTCTCTATTGTAATCCATACGACGGTCACCTGCAGACGTTCCCGTATCATCCCCCTTATCACTTCCGTCATCGTCATCCATACCTAAAGCCTGATTCTGATATAAACCAATATGAGGGAGGTCAATTTTAGTATCCCGAACGTCAATAAGGCGTCGGTGGGCATCACTACCGCCTTATATGATCGCCGGGCACTTGACTGCACTTCAACCCTTCCCCTCATCAACTCGCTTAACCATCTCGCCTACCTCACCACATCGTCAGCTCGCATTCGCGATATCTTGACCGTCGATGGAGGCATCGAGAGGTTGGTATGTATATTAAAGCAAGGACGGAGTAAAGATATGATGGATATGTGGAAATGGAACCTCGCTTTCCAGTGCGTGGTCAACATAGGTGTTCGCGGAACCGAGAACGTAAGGACTCGAGTGGTTGAGGCCGATATGGTTCCGGTCATTGCAACCATACTCGACAACTACATTAAAGTTATCGAGAAGTGTCGTGAGAAGGCAGAAGAAGCGAAGCAGAAGCAGATTGCCGATCATCATCAGCGCCACCGAAGTCACAGCCATCGAGAGCCACCATTCAAATCGACTTTCACAAATAGGTCTACCCGCCTAGATCTCGAGCAAAGAGCTTTCCGCCGACAGGCTCCTCCGCCGTCCATCGATGTCTCGGCTGCTTCCTTTGCAAGCACGTCTGCTGCCGCGGCTGCAGCGGCGGCTCCGCAGGGAAATACTGATGCCATACCAACTATTCCATCATTCCCCATTACAACCCCTCCAGACCGCGCTGCTTTCCCTAATAACCGGCATCATCACCACCACCATCACCATCATCATCATCACAGACACGAAAGCCGCTCGAGTATTGTGTCTCCGTCGCGGCAGGTGATCCAGCCTCTGGCGAGTGCGGTTCCAACTATGGAGGCAGTTGATGGTTTTATTCGCCCTGTTCGGGATATCGATCGGCTCCCATCAATGGTTCCCGTTTTCCATCCAGGCCTACCTTCACAGCCGACATCACCAACGACACCTTTACCTCCGCCGCAAATTCACTCGCCAACTGTTCGGGCAACATCGGTCTTGGCGCCAAACTCGCGTCCCAGGCGCCGTCCTTCGATACGTCATCAGAACTCAACCACTGACACAGATGATTTAAATGCAACTGATAGTGTGCAATCCGACGAATCCCAGGATGCCGAGATGTCTGGTACCGCTGATATCCAACCCGCGGTTGGTTTCCAGGACATCGCCATGGAGGAAGGCGATAGTACATTGGCGGGCACGGCCCTCGACCTAACGACACCTACAGTCTCCGAGATTCCAGACGCAGGGACGTTCAACATAACACACAGAGCTCCTATGGATGGCAGTCTTCCGAACAACACGCCGACCCCCGGACCAACCATGGGCTTGTCACCTAACCGCCCTATTGTGCCTACTCCCCAACCTTCCCTTCCCACTCACGCGAGTGTACCTCGTTATCTCCTAGACCGACCCACGCCCCCGAATCCCCAGATGTTAGCAGCAATGCCCAGAGAAGAGGACGTGTTGATGTCACTCCAGCTGCTCGCGTACGTCTCGAAATACTGCAATCTCCGATCATATTTCCAGAAGAGTCACCTGGTACCCCGGCTGCAAATAGGGAAGGAATTACAATTACTTGACGGGGATAACGTAACGATGGAATCGCTAGGTCCGCAGGAGTATGAGGAAGAATATCTTCTACCAAACGATTTCAACATATTCCCCTTGGTTGAAAAGTTCACTGTACGATACCATAGCACCGATATGCAGTACTGGGCCGGGGTCGTGATGCGCAACCTTTGCCGGAAGGACGATACCCGCGGCGGCATCCGACAGTGTGCTTACTACCAGTGTGGTAAATGGGAAGAATTCACGCGGCAATTTGCTAAGTGCCGCCGGTGCCGCAGAACAAAGTACTGCAGCAAGGAGTGTCAAAAGAGCGCCTGGGCGTACCACCGCCACTGGTGCGTTGCCGCTTCGCAATGACCACGTTTTCTGTCACAGATTCCGCGTCATCTCATTTCGCATATGGCGTTCTCAGCATAATGTCTACTTTGTCAACTTATTTCATGAGTTGAATTGCATCGCGAAAGCAAGCATAGCACGAACATGGCGTCTTTGCTCTGATACCATTGATTTTGTCCGGCATTACGGTTTTCCTTTGTTGCTCGCCGCCATCGAACGGATTGTTACGACAGGCGGATGTCTTTTGCTCTCAAAAGTTCCATACATTGGCGGTCGACTAGATGCGGCGACGCATCAGAGAGCCGCCCCAGGCTTCCGTGGGAGCCTATACAGTTTGGGTCAATATCATGATGGTCATGGGTGATGTTGATTAAATCTAGTCCCCCGGGGTTCGTTCTCGACGGGTACCATAGCTAGATTTTACAGCCACCACTTGTCCGTGTCATCGAGCAGGCTGCTTCGGCAGTGTCGGATTGCTCGTACTCTTCATTTCTTTAGTTTCTGGGATCCCAGCAGGTTCATTGGTGGAGGAAGTGCCGTTCTAGGACTCCGATGCGAAACCGTCGAAGTCAATATCGATCTCTGTCGAGGTCTTTGGATTCCATTGATTACTATACAAAGGCAGCCTTCTAGGTGACCGGTGAGATGGTGTGGGGAGGGTAATAGTCAACCGATCTCCAAATTTGAGTATCCTCGAGAGCTTCGATTGAGATACGGGGGAGTTCCGTCACGGTCACCCGGGCAGAGCCGATTCAAGGAACAGGCATAACCTGATAGGAGTTCTACGTACGAATAGTTGCAAGGCAGGTCACCTGTCAAAACCCAAACTCTACGATTTGTATCTTTACTATAGCTACCAGACCAATGAAACCAAGTCACAAATTTCAAATCATGTCATGTATGGGATGTACCTTCCTAGTGTGTCAAAGTAGAAGTTTGACCGGAGCTACCGGAATGGTTGGTAATACTGAATTATGCGTGTAGCAGACGTCGAAGATCAATGCTTGCGTTGTTCAGGTTAAGATCATGCTAAACTACGTCAGATCAGGCCAGCTGATTCCGAGTCGGTGTATAGAATTTTATAAGCTGACGGTTGTTGGGAGCTCTGGTGGGCGCGAGGTGACGTACATGGTAAGCAAAACTACGGCCCGTCTACTAATACATCGCATATCTATAAGTTCTATTATAATACTCATGTCCTGATACCATAGTTAGACTTGATTGATCTCTTGTTAGCAATTAGTAGAATGACCCTATTAAAAAAATGAGTTGTGCTGTTCTGTGTCTGGCTCACAATATATGACAAAGTTCCCTTGGCTGGGAGGTGGTTTGTATTGGTAATACTCGCAGTCTTATCTCATGTGCGTTCAAATCTAAAGTCTGGGAACCTTAGGCATAGCTTCATTGTAAGCTTTCGATGACTCAATCGCAATAATTCTTTGTGTTAAATGACCTAATGACTGTTCGGTATATATGGTTGCTACTATGGACTCAGGGGCTGGCATGTCTATGGAAGATATGTTCAATATACTACTGGTTAAGAAATAGACATTTGAACATGAAAAATTTCCACACGTATGATGATTTTTTTATTATTTGAGTGAATTTCTTCTTCAATTGGTGTAATGTGAACCTTGATATACCTAATAGTTGATGTATTCATAATAATTACCCGGCCTTCTACGCGTTAGCCGGAGAAGTCTGGGAGTTATTGAATGGGGGTTTAAGGGGTCACCCCTTTTTTCCTCAGCTTCTAATAATTCATGTTAGTAAACAGGAACCACTTCGGGACACAATTAATCAACAACTAAATTCGTATATTATGAATTGTTAATATTTGGATTGAAGATTTAATAAAGTTCTAAGCGTTTCCATATAAACCTTCGATAGGTATAATAGATGATTGGACTATAGGTACCTACTAGGTAGGTAGGTAGGTAGGTAAGTAGAAGAGACAAAAGAGCTCACTTCACGACATAGCCCGTAAACGATAGCTACTTGGCTCCTGCCATCAACTTATAAAGACACTAGACAATGATTTCTTTTTTACGAGCACTCGAGTTCATACCTATTTGATTTTTCAATCCTCAAGGGAGGAATCCAGCCAGTAACACGTCACTATACCCTTTAACCAATGACCATCCATTTTGCGAGTTAACTTAAAGATAACAATGGTAAGCCTTGAGTATTGATCTCCCTAAGCTTAGGATGTGATAAAACATGTAGTTGAACCCATATTGTATGTCTGAGGCTACACATTGCATGAGTAAATCCTTTGACGCAGGATCTATGAGTTTGAGCAATACGATGTAATAAGCATGTGCCGTGCGTTTATCTTACCTAAATATCAGGGACGAAGGATTTTCTTCGCAGTATACATTCGAGATTTGAGGTCGGTTGAAATCCGCCTCAACAAGAAACGGTACTCTTATGTTTCCATATGGCCCAGCCCTTGTTAACGATCGGTTCTCACATGTCTTTAGTAAGATGCGAGTTTGGATGTCGCTAATGTTTAAGACAGGTGTGGGTTGGCCCCGCTGGAGGTCACTTATATTTTAGCGTCCGTTAGCTTCCTGGTTCAGCTTTACTGCTAACGAAACATAAGACAGAGTTGGTACGAAACAATTAGATTGGCTTTTCTCATTAAAGATATTTGTAATTCATTGGCTTAGAATTTGAGTTTTCTATCCAATGAATACCTCTCAAGAAAACCTTAAGTGTTGTTTGGAAAATCACTGAATAAAGAAAGAAAAGAGTACATTTTAATTCGGCCACTAATACCGCGAGGTACCTATATCAGATGTATATTGCTCGCTGATGAGGTCAGACGGCGGCACCTTAGCGATCAGACACATAGCCCTGTAGCGGTTCCTGTTTCAGAACCAATGGCTGGGAAACCCCCTTGATTCATATTAGGTACTAACTGTACCATAGTAGTGTAGTATTGTAACTGTACCTATAGCCGATTAGTATTTCTTGATCTCTTAATGTCTGCCTTTCTCGTTCTTTTTCACTTTTAGTCTTCACCTCGTCCCTCTTTTTAGTCGGCTCGGAATTGCTCGTGTGATAGGGTTGTCAAGTCTAAATCTTAGTCTTTGTCTTTGTCTACTATTAGGATAAGTACCTCTATAGTAATGTAAGTAAATGTCCCAAAGGTTATTTAGCCCCCAAATGAACCTTACCCCTTCCACCCCCTGAGGCTGTAGGTAACACAGCTACAACACACTACAACACCACTAAAGCAAGCAGCAACGTGCTGCGGCCAGGAACAGGAAGTCTTGGCAACTTTGAACCCCACCATCATCACCATCACCAACATCCAAAGCTCACCAACCCCTCCTCCAAAATAATCCCTAGAACCTTAGAAGTGAGCAGTCACATTCTACTTCGGGGTTACAAAGCTAATCACAGAGTTGAACCGTAGTTCACCATGGCCACGCGACCGAGTTTATTTACCAGAGGGCTCTCCTCGCTCTCCCAGAGCACCGACGCCAACTCGCCCAGCGTCAGCTCGCCCGCCGAGCAGCGAGACGATGCGAAGCGCAACTTGTTCAAGACCATGCGCCCGCTACCCACCCAGCACTATTGGAACGTCTACTTTGACAGGTAAGTCTACCGTTTCCGCGCTCTCGCAACGGGATTATTGGGTTCTCCCCTGACACCGACATTTGATGTAGACAGGCCAAGGACCAGAAGAAGGAAGACGACAGCGCCTACCAGGCCTCCCTCGAGCAGCTAGGCACGCAGATCGAGTCCGTCCAAGACTTCTGGCGGTACAACAACAATACCCCCGTCGACCAGATCAAGATGCGCGAATCCATCTATCTATTCAAGAGCGGGTTCCGACCTATTTGGGAGGACCGTCGCAACGTGTTAGGCGGCAGCTGGACTTTCCGAGTCCCCAAGAGCTCCGGACCCGACTTCTGGACCCGAGTACAGCTTATGGCCATTGGCGAGAAGCTGCAGGAGGCCGTGGACGAAGGAGACACCATTTGTGGTGTTGGTCTGTCGGTGCGCTTTAACTCGCACCTGATCTCTATCTGGCATCGTGACGCCTCCAAGAAGAAGTCTATCGACAACATACTACAGGCCGTCCTCGACGACCTGCCACCCGAGTTAAAGCCCAAGCCCGACAACTACTTCTACAAGAAGCACTCTGACCATCCCGGCTTCAACCCGCCTCCGGAGCTGCAAGCCGTCCTGGACTCGCAGAAGAAAGCGCAAGAAGCTGCCGCGGCGAAGAATGATAGCGTGAAAGCTGCGCCGGCCGAGTAGGTGGCTTCTTGCGGTACGGAAGGTATCGTAAGTAAGGAGTAAGGATAGTTTAAATTGAAAGCGTAGAGCTGGTCTGCTCAGGTTATAAGCCAGTTTGTTGATACTCTGCGGGATCTATGCATGCGCATTGGGCGAATATCGGAGGGATTTACTATCACAGTTGATATCTCGCCCCCCTTTCCCCTTTACAAATCATTCGAGGCATGGTTGCATTTTTCGGGCGTTTGTCAAAGATATGAATGGGTGTCTGATCTTTTCGAGGATATTAGGTCTTAGCTTAGGTGCAGATACAACAGAATTGAAGTCTCATGGTTCAAAGAAAAGACAATGGTCTAAGAGCTTCATAATATGAATTTGGAAGGTCAATGGAAAGCTTGTGACACTTCACGCTCGCTCCCAGGAACTATACATACAACTTGGCTTCATATTAACAGATAACTGAAAAAAACCATCATGATTCCCAGACACACAGGTTGACTGTAGAAGTCTATATATTGAGTGTTGGATATATCTAGACCTTAGTATTATGCCACAAGCATAAGTGGCCCCTTTGTAATGAGTATATTGTTGGTTCAAAAAGACAAGCCGACCTCTAGTTACTCTAGGCTTAAGCTTCAACCCCATAACAACCAATTCCTCATCTTTATCTTTACAGGCAATAGCCTTGCTTATTCCCTTTCTAGAAGCTGGTCAGAAGAGCGTTAGAAAGATGCGCTATATAGGGGACATGCTTACCTTACTCTAATGAGTTAGCAATTGTATACACCATTCCGGGCCTTTCCCACAAAGGCTCTGAGACCTCGGACCTAGCGAGTTGCGTATCAAACACCCAACTCCAACCCAGCATCACAGGACACACATCTCCCGAATCATACAAAGCATCCACGCCACCTTTACCCCTTTCACTTCCAAGCCCCAGCCCTCCGCATAACCTCCTCGAACTCAGCGCGGCCCACGCCCTTGCCGACGCCGGCTCCGCCGTTCGCCTCGAGTATCATATCCTTCAGCAGGGCCTCATCCACATCTTGTTTCAGCGTCATCGCCACGCGCTTGAGATGGGCCAGCGTCAGCTTCGCGTCCTCGCCTCCGTTACCACCGGTGAAAAGCCGGAACGCCTCGTCGACCTCGTCGGCGTCCGGGCCCCCGCCGCCGCCGGACCGCGCGTGCAGCTTCAGCGCGCAGATGGCGACGAACGGCTCGTACGATGCGTACCCCTCGTCGTCCGGGTCCAGGATCTCGACGAATTCTTTTAGTTCGGGTTTCGTGGGAGCGAGGCCTAGGGCGCTGTTGTTTTTGCACGCGCGCGGTCGAGTTAGCTCCGTGTTCTCGGGTGCTTATGCATGCGCTTGGATGTAAGGGGGGAAGGGCGGCGGTAAGGAAGAAAGGGAAGGCAAGGGAAGGGAAGGGAAGGGAAGGGAAGGGAAGGGAGAGGGGGAGACGAACACCATGGCCCGGCGCACGTCCTTGGTCGGTATGACACCCTCCTTCTCGCCTTCCATGGGCTCCGCGAACAGCGCGAAGGCTTCTTTGATCTCGCGCTCCTCGCGCGCCGAGATGTTGTGTTCTTTCGCTAGCTTGGACTGTTTTTCTTTCGGCTCGGCGGAGGAGGAGGCGGCGGCTTTGCGTTTGGGAGGCTACGTCATTGGAGGATTGTTAGTTCGCTCTTCTAGACATATGGAAGGGCCGTGGGCTGACCATTTCGTGAAATTTGCGTGAGATAATACTGGTAAAGTCTGTAGAATGGGAATGGTATCGTAGCAATCTAGGTACATATGGCCGATGTGAGTTACGTAGGTACGGACGTAGTCGTAGATGGAATTAATTAGAAGTGCTGAAGCTACGGAGAGTTGCACTTTACAGCTACTATGTTAGAGAGCTGCAAATGGTATGCGGGGCATCCCAGGGCTCTTTAGCTTAACTCCACAATTGGCCGCTGCGGGCCGCTCGAAGCTTAAGGTCCACTCTCTATATCCGTAACACATGTGCAGTTACTCAGGTACGAACTCCTCTAGACATTTTCTCTAAAGACCATCTTACAGGTGACAGCGGATATGTTTGATTGTATGATAAAATGACCACTGTCTAAAGAAGCAATACAAATATGGAGTTACAGTTAACATCATGACGAATAATGATATGTTTAATATGTATTGAAAAACAACGAGTTGCACTTATATTACTAGTGTGTGATAAGATCACAATATAGTAGATCAAATTGCAATGAGGCGAAGCAACCCTTGAACGCATCGTTGACTACCTAGGTATGATTATGAACCATAAGTGTTCCCTATGTAGTATATGGTTGAAAAAGAGAATACTTAGGTATATATGATTGGGTAGACATAACATTACACAAAGTTACTCGATAGCCCCCATGAGCTGTGGCGTTAGATATAAACTATATGGGCAGGTACATACGTAGGTAGGATAGGGGTTACAGCTTGTTTCAAGCCAAAAAAGAAATAGAATACATATTTTGATCATGCCCCATTATCTGGTATATTTGCAACCCGCCAACCCGTAATGAACAATCGCTACTTACCCGGTTCCGTCTGGTTAAATCTTGCAAGCAGGCCGTCAAGCTTCGGTTTCCATTCCGACGGCATGATCTTATATATGCCCCTAATCTGCATTTCCCCGGCTTTACCGACCATCCAGATGTGCTCATAGCGTACCCACAAGGCCATAAAGTGAGCCAATACCACCATGGCTCTTGGTCTTCGCTCCTCTATGAATTTGGAAAATTCGATCGGTACCCAAATCGCGAAGCCGCCAAATCGTCTCACAATGGCATAATCTGGTTCGCCAACATCGATTGCTGTCTGAACACTACATATGTACGAGAGAGCCTTGTTGTACACGACTCTCACGTCTTCGTCGTCTAGCTCCCGATCTTCCTGCGCCGCAATCGATTCAGGGCCAGCTGGATGCTCCAAGAGCCAATCTAACGCGCTGTGATCACAGTAGATCAACTCCCTCGGATTGCTCATATCTGGCTTACTCCGGGCAAACAATTTAATACTGAGTTTGCTGTCGGGATCAAGCAGCTTCTTCGCCATGTCCAATACCTGACCAGCGCCTCGGCCCATATGCAACCACTGAATTGGGGGCTCCCAAGGATCTATCATCAACGTCTGAACTAGGGCTAAGGAATGCGCCAAAATCCTAATACTAGTAAAGCAGATGTAGTCAGCATTTTCCGAGATCATGCGACTCAGCTCGTCGATATCGCGGCGCTGTTCTCTAGTACACATGATCTGATAAGTCTGCTGTAACTTGAAGAGCTCATCTCGCTCCTTCGGGTCTGTGCTTCTCGTCCAAAGATACAGAGCCGAGTTGGCAAGCGATACGTTGAGCAAACTACAGCGGTTGTGTTCTTGGGCCATACGCATGGTTAAATTCGGAATATCATATTTCCACATGTGTAGGACCTCTGGATTCTGTGCCATAGGGAATGGCTGGACCATATTTTGATGGTAGTTATGTATCAACCGTATTTCCCAATGACGTCTCCATGGCCCTTCGGGGATACTAACGTCCGCATCTGTCCCCTCATCCAGGGAAGGCGGAAGAGGTGAGCCTGGAGAGGGATAAAAATTCACACCCTGAGGCAGAAAGGCTGATTTGTTCTCATTTTGAGGAGAACATAAAGCATTAATGGATGCTCGCTGCGAAGCGTCATCCGTCAACACCGGGCTGGAAGCGGTCTGCCCGTTAGGCGAATGGCTTGGTATCCCGCTATTGTGCCGCGTATTTTGCGCCGTTCTTGCAGACACTGGGTTCGCATTCGGATATAAGCATTCGACTGCATGTCTTGAACACGAGCTACAGCTAGGGCGAACTTCATCACACTGCAGCGGGACGTTAGGAATGAGCTCTACAAATCCAAATTTGCTAACGGATCGGTTTCCGAGTTGAGATGGGCGATTGAACAGACGTAATTCGTCACAATCCTCTTAACTAACCTTGACTCGTCTCTGCTTACATCGCAAACACCCAGTGCGAGACTTTTTATGATATAGACGCGGCCCGCGTGGTCGTTGTTCCTGCATGTTGCCGTCGTTTATTGATACCGAGATTACAAAACGACAGTTGGCGCTGCTGACATCCGATATAGCGTGTAAGCGGGTTACAAGTCTCACAACTCGCGACAACCTCACTGGGCTAAATTAGAGCGGGCTTGATCGTTAGTCTCTCATCGAGCGTGTCGCATAACCTAGTTAAGGTGATGACCTAATTCGAATTCGTCGACGATTTGAGGCCATTCGACCAGAGAGCCCCAGACTAGGCTGGGGATAATGAGACGGTGACCCAAGAACCATTTTGATTGCCCAGCCGAACTCCATGCGGCATGGCAAGCACTTGCCACAATCCATCGCTTCCTATAGGCCTGTGGCTGCTATACGAAAGTGTGGTGTAGTATTTGCCAGGATGGGCTAGTGCTAACTGGATCCGTGTCGTGCCTGGGAAACCGGCAGAAAGTAGGAAATAGAAAACAGAGAACAGATGAGAATGAGATAAGTCTTTTATATCGATCTGATAACTTTATAGAAGGTGAGCTGAAGCTAAAGATAAATCTGCGAGCCAAGACCCTGGATTTCCTGTCCCCAATGAGCAACAGTAAAGTCGCCGATCCCATATATTTTATGTACGACCTCGAATGCGATAGCGAAAGCGATCCCTAGGTACCTACATAGGTAGGTACATATGTATGTTGGGTGACATGATCTGTTACCGCGTAATGTCGAATACCAATATGATTGGATGGATCTTGCGAGGAATACTTGTGAGCTTATGACAAACTGTCGGTGCCAATCGGTTTCTTTCCCCTACCCGATCTCGTGGCTGTCTCAGATTTAGGCAATTACATATGTACGTAGTAGAAGGCGAATGATGGGCATGCTTTGAGTTCTGATAAAATTTCTTAGGTTCCGTAGATCAATGTGCAAATGTATTTAAAAGTGGGAACTAACAGGAAGCCTTCCATTCCTATTGTGGCTTGCGATTGTGGCTACCTAGCATACTGCGTAGGGACTTCCCGAATTCTGCACCACCGGGTATTAGAAGCCCCCACCCTCCGCACCACACCCCTGCAGCTTGCTAACCAGTTTCATTGTGGAATTCAGGTACGTATCGCAGATCAAGCATTGGTGTTTCCAGAATGTGAAACTCCTGCCTCGACGACTTTACGTCGTCTCTTCTCCCTCCTTCCTGATAAGCCCATGCCACCAATTGTATCTACTACCAGCGAATTAGTCAAGCTCCAAAGTTCCTTTCCTTTTTACCAAACATACGCCTTTTCTCACGCGATCATCTTATTGCTGCGAAATATAAGCGAACGTATCGAATAAACGTGTACTTATCGTGTTAGCGCCTAGCATGATCCTTTCTAGTTGACAGATTCCCGCGAGTCTAGATTTGACAAGTTCTATCATTCCTGGGACACAATCCTACTTGTGTGAGATGCCCTACGGGGCTATGCTCCCAGTATGCAACTCAGTCCATTACAGTCTCGACTGGCTGCGTCCGTGATAGCCTCCTGTCTTTTACTCGTTATCTACCTATTTCTATTCTCCCCGCAATTCGCTTTGGCCGTCGAGTTCGACCCTGTTTCCGCCGACCACGATGCTCCCGAATTGGCTTACGAAATACAAGATGCCGAGTCCCCGGAGGAGTTGGACTTCAGAAGCTCGACGTATGAGCCGGAGTTTGCGCTGTTTGACCGGAGCATAATAGGGAGGGTCCCGGAGAATGTAGCCACGATAGCCAACAATCAAGTTACAAAGAGCAATTTAGCACCCGGCGTTACAATGGGCTATGTTTTCCTAGCGTCTTCAGTCTCAAGTAGGGAGACGCAAGATTCGGATGGACCATTGGAGCTCCGAAGAGATCTGAACGGCACGCAAGAAACGGCCTCGGCAGGCCATGGCCACGAGGACATCGTTGTTGATACAGAAATTTCTCGGCGAGCGACAAAAACTTTATGGATATCCGCAAATACTTGTGACCAGCCTTGGCGCTTATCATCACAGACTACCATGGACCCTCCGCAGCTCACCTTATATGTGTCGACGTCATCTGACAATACCTCTCCTGGCCCGCAACAGGGCACGACTGGGCAGGATGCTATTGTATTCACCGAAGGCGCCGTCATGTACAACGTTTCTTTAGATCGAGACATTTACATGAGCATCTCGGCCCCAAGTGTTTCAACAGAGTACTTCGATACTACGAAGCAGTACAATTTCGAACTTGTTGCTTCGACGGACCAGTACTACTATTCGTATCGCAACGACACGAGCGAAACTGACCTCATATGGGTCGACAGCGATGCAACGGCGGCTCTGCTGCAGACAAATTATCTAACTAATTCCTCGGATGAAGTTATCACTACAATGCCCTATGTTGTTTTTGCCCACAACCAGGATAATAACGTCATCAATGGGATGCGCAACTCCTATTGTGGTTTGAAAGGGTATGCTCAGATTAGGAACCTGGATGACGGGAGTAGTGGAATGATAACCATGGGGTTAAAAAACGGAGGAGACCAGAACCTAACACGACAGGAGTTCTATGTCACAGGTCTCAACGCCAGCTCTAATTATACTGGATTTCTTGCTCGTCCGCCAGGAACGGCGAGCAATTCAAAACGACAGACCGGTTCTTCGAGTATAGGCGGTGGCGTTGTATTTGAGCCAACTACATTCCAAACTAAACCTGGTAAGTATCTGAAGTTTTTATGCTCGACAGGAAATGCTAATATTAAATGAAGATGGAACATGTACATTCATCTTTAACATGACATTTTGCGATCAAACTCAGTACGCTGTTCCGGGGAATTTGACCAATTTCCCTAATGGCACGGCCCTTGCCGAATTCTACGATAATTATACACGAACCATGTACGACAATTTTGACAAGGTCCTGCAACAAGTTCCCTGCGAAACCAGTTCGGTTGCCCAGTATTCTTTGGCTAGAGATTGCGATGATTGTAGAACCGCTTACAAGAATTGGCTCTGCTCTGTTGCAATACCACGTTGCGAGGACTTCTCGCAGCCTAACCGGCTCTATTTGCAGATGCGCAATATCGCGTCTCCTTTCGCAAATGGCTCGTTCGTGAATCAGAGCCTAATAGATCAATGGGGAGATTGGCAGGCCTACAACTCGTCTCGGAACCCCGTAATCGACGAGACCGTTCAGCCAGGTCCATACAAGGAGTTGTTGCCCTGCGAGGACCTGTGCTACGACTTGGTGCGGAGCTGCCCGGCCTCGATGGAGTTTACCTGTCCGCGGCCGGTGACCGATTTCGGCTTTAATACCAGTTACGGACGAGATCTTGGTGGCGGCAGTTTGTCATGCAACTATCCCGGATCTGCACACTTTCCGGCTGGAGCGGACACGCTTACTCTTCCTGGGTTGGCAGTTGTCGGCGCTGCAAGCATACTTTTTATGGTGCTTCTATAAGCATATCACTTTACGTGGGAATAGAAGGTCATTGAATAAAGGCGTCGTGGCTTAGTTGGTCCGCACTATTTACGGTCATGTTAGACGAAGAGCAAGAGACGCCTAATGATAGCATTGAGTAGGCGTTCTGGGTTGATATTGTCCCTTATTCTGTTTCCAGCAAGCACCGTTGGCCCGTTGTGTAGTCAAATATTTATGAACTATATTCGCAGTTAGGCGAACTCTCCATTTACCTTCCTAATGTTAGATACCCGCGTGATGACTTTGTTGGATGTTGTCGATTTACCTGCTGCGAATCTATCAGAACGATGGGTGTATACCGCACACAACATTCCAGCTGTCTCGCGCATGCAGCCGTGGGGATTAATGTGTGCTGCTATCGCCATTGCAGACGGATTGTTTTTTTTAAGAGAGGTTATTAACGGCCATAATCGGCCTATTCCTACTTTAAGAACCAGCTAGGGTGCCTGCTAAATCTTTCGCGCCTTTTCAAGCTGTTCTATCCTCGCTTCGAGGTCGGTAATGGTCGCCCGCATCTCGCTCTTGATTTCATCGTGCTCTAACCGCACCCAAAAGTAGTACGCCAGTTGGTACGTGAAGATGGCTAGTAGAAACACCTTGGCTATGGGCCGGCCGAAGGTCTTGTAGAATTGTGACTAAGATGGAGGATGAGTGTGAGCTACCGCTGCTATTGGGCTCAAGGTAGAGTGTCAAGAAGGCTTGACTGACATTGGGAGAGGGCTCCTGAGGGGAGGAGCTTTGCGACGACGAGAAGCGCGCCCATGTCTGTCGCAGTTGGGTTGACTGCGCTGAGGAGGCTTGTCGCGCTGTGAAGGTGCGGAGGGGCGTTAGGTGTCGCGCTGTTCGTGACAGCATCATTTCAGGCTTTGTTAAAGGGTGTTTTTAAGCGTCGTGGATCGAATCTGGGGAGTCTTTTGCGATAGGCGTCTACATAGTAGAGCTTCATGTTTGAATGTGGGGCAGAAGTGATAGTGGCTTGCATACGTACGTACATAGATTGATACAGTGATACATAATTAATTTATGCAAATTATACATTTAACGTAACAAATTAATCATTCCAGCTTACCTAATGTAATACAAGCAGTACAAGTTAGTATTTCCATCTTATACCTCTCTTAATTCTGTAGCTTCAATTCTACTCGTTATAATTCTTCCAATCATCCATAATAAACGCCTCCTAGCATAGTGCATCGTCCATAAATTCGCAAAACAGAGTCACTCATTTAGAATATGAAGGATATCTCAAGCAGGAATCGGATACGAATGATAGCCTAACGGCCATAATTACAAAGTACATACATACAACCGGGTTTCTCATCCAAGACTCAGAAGGCTTGCGGCTAGATGCATTGATTTCTTGCCCATCATGATCTACGAAGCTAATACAAGGGTCCTGGTTGCAATGGGGGACTCCGTTGAACAGAAACGTTTCTTTTCTAAATTACGAGTTTGCTAATAAAACAATACGTTCCCAAGCCCAGTCGTTCAACTTGGGCACCATCTTAATAGCTAAAGTTTCCAATTCAACACCTTGATAGAAATTTTCGCTAATGCACGCTTGCAGTGGTGTTCAATTTGAAGCATTTGTCGCTCGATGGAATCGTCTCGCCTTGGTCCCACTAATAGAACAGTTAGAGTGATATAACTCCTCTTATAATTCGAGATACTTACGTGCTCGTGGACACAACCATCGACCCATCGCCATCTGTCTGTAGTCGAGTATCGTGCGTACGACATATTCGTGCTAGCATCGAAGCACCAAGCTGTGCTTGCCTCGTTTCCTAGTTTACTTCCACTGCAGAAAAGGGGCCAAATGGTGTTGGGTCCGGACGCATACCCAGCGTGGTGTTGCTACGGTAGACACAATAGTTAACACCTGCCCTATGCCATCAAATTCGATTTGAGCTGTTAACTCACTATATAATCTGAATCAATGAGGGAAAACATCGTCCTTGGGTCACCGTCGACCACAAATGCACGATAGAATTTGTAAGCCCTCTCAGCTGTTTCTTCCACGGATACGGTTGGATCGGGCTCGCAGAGAGCAGGGGGTGCATTCAAATTGCACAAGTTTTCTCTCTTGGCTAGATCTCCATTGTTGATGACGGCCGGGTAAGCAAGGCCAATGGTCGGCGCCAGGAGGCCTGTGGAGAGCAAGTGTAAGAAGCGCATTTTCACGGTAGCGAGCTTGGAGATGATAGAAACGAGATACTTCCCACGTCTCCCCTGGGATATGCGGTAACTATATATCTATGGAAAACGATAGGCAGCATGGAATTTCTATATTCTAACGCGGGGAACTACCTCAGCCAAGATTCGGTGAGTGTCTGCTAATTTAGCCACCTTGATCTCAATATACGATAATATGTCTTGACCTTCCGAATGAAACCTAAGCGTGTTAATGCGTGCTCACTGCTATCTTGAGAGACCGACTAGCGTCACGTACTAAGCTTGGTGATGTAACACTCCGGGTAATCTCTATCAAGGTAAGAGGCAGATGGCATCATTCACATAAAAGATACAGAGCTGTTTTCATCTTTAACCATCTTTAACTGAGGTTTTTCGTGGGGGCTTAAGATAGCTTCGAAAAGAACTAACCTATGATTACAGCCATTGTCTTAAAACACACAGCTACCTATTTGCTTGCTTACTTTAGTTTCTACTACTATCCGCAAGAAGCTACTTAGATTTGAGGAAACTCTAGAAACTACCTTATCATGTATGACCTCAATTCAACTTGTCAGTATACTTCTAAGAAAACATGGGTTTTCATTCTCTTGAGAAGTGTCTAAATTGTTTACATTGATTGGTCTCAGGGGGGGACAGTAGCAGACCGTTTCTTTACATAACTATCTTGTGTTCATAAATATTCATAAGGCTTTATGAGCACCAGGACCTCGGGATGTCACTTGAATCGTGACTAAGCCAACCTTATGTAAGTGGCTTAAAACCCCCGGTCCACGAGGCTGTCGGGAAGGTCCATTTATAATATAACTCTAACTAATTCAGGTAAGTGACACCTGCATTCGTGTTAAATTGGTAGGCAGGTCCCTGACCTCGAACTATTCCATTATCGATAGGAGGTGTATTTACAGACACCATGTCCATATGAGAAAGTGAATACATCTCCAACTTCTCAGATTCCCGAAATCTGTTCTCAGATGCAATTGGAATCTCCGTCGCGATTTGCTTGAGTCATTCGTATAAGACCGCGTTAGGGACGGGACTCAACTGCGACTCTGCTCTTATATTAATTTCTTGCTTTTAAACGATCAACTCGGACCCTTAACTAGACCCCCCTAAATTCCGGCCTCCGATTTCATTCCGTGCTTAGACGCTTTCCGCCTCTTCATTCAATTACTTAACCTCTCTTTATACACATACACAATGGTATGCCTATAGAGCTATGAATTCATCAAAACCGAGTGTTAATTGAAGCATATAGGCCCAAACACTAGAGCAGCGAAGGCGGAACGCCAAGTTCGTCAAGGAACAGGACGCCCGTCGCGGGAAGTCGGAGAACGACATCAAGAAGCGCAGCAAGGAACAAACCAAATCGCCCATCTCCCTCTTCTGGCTTGGTATGTTTTCCCCTTAGATTCATATCCCCGCTTCGTTAAGATCTTCGGGAGAGAGGAGGCTAACTCGTGTTCGCGCGTGCAGGTATCCTTGGCTTTGTCGTTTTCGGTGGCCTGGTTTTCGAAGTCATCTCGCGCATCTTTTTCCGATGAAAACCTACATTTATCGAGCATCAATAGCGTCGTCACCCGGGTCTGGTCGAGAACAAAAAAGCGTTATCTATTGGGAAGAGTTTACTGGGATCTTTATAGCTAGGGCTTACGAGAGGAACCCGGGCTGTAGGTTAAGTGGGTGATGTCTTATCAAGTTATGAGGCATTCAACGCGCACACATGTATAACCACCTAGGAGAACCATATGATACCTGAGCGTTAGCTTTACAAGAACAATTCGTGTTTCCGGAGGTCAAATATAGGTCTCGTTAGTCCTGCGTCTATTTTCAATAAAAGTCATCATACGATTATTCGTACGAAGTCTTGGTCTAAAACTTTAAGGATAAATTTATGATGAGTATTACGACTTGTAAGGGCGATATGTTAATATGATTGATTTCGCATTGGTATTGGAAGAGCAACTAGACTAATCTAGTGAGCGTCCCTGGATCCTGCGATTGCAAGCAAAGCTGCCAATTCAGATGGTATAACTGACCCCTGACCTTTTTAACGCCGTCCTCACATCAGAACATTGTGCAAATAATCATGCTCCTAGGCCCCTTTTCTGCCCCTGACCATCGTGCTTCATTCTCATCCCGGCGTCGAACTGACGTTCTAAATCGTGCTGCACTTGATTGATGTAAGCCTTCGATGTAGCAGAGTTACTCTGGCCGTCTGTTGTATTACTGCCATTAGGCTTGGCCCCGAGAAGTTTAAGAAATTTTGCCTTCCTCTTGTCGTCGCCCTCTAAGGCTTGGGCGTTCCACTGCTCACCGCCGTTAGTATTCGACCCTCCTTCGGCTGCGGTAGAGGACACGTACTCCTCGGCATGGTGCTTCTCCTTTCGCTTCTTCTTCTTTTCCTTCTTCTCCTTGGGCGCCTCGACCTGGGCCGCCTCGTCTTGAGAGCCAGCTTCCTCAGCAGTCTGTTCTAGCTTTCTCTTCTTCTTTTTCTTTTCCTGCTTAGGTACTTCCACGTCATCAGCATCGTCGTCATTGGTTGTGCCGTTGGTGGTCTCATGCGAAGCGTCATCCTCAGACTTGCGTTTGCGTTTCTCGGCTTTCTTCTCTTCTTTACTCTTGTGCTTCTTCTCCTTCTTAGACTCCTTGGATTCCTTCTTGGGAGGCGCAGTGCTTTCGTCACTCGAAGACTCCGATGTCGCAGCTTCGGCAGCGGGTTCGTTGTCGAGAGGAATGAAGTCGTCGTTCTCAGGATCGGCTGCCATCTTCTTGATCTCATTCGGCAACTTGTTCTTCTCAGCTTCCTCCTTCTATACGTATAGTTAGTAAATGAAGAGAATATGCTCGATCAAATAAACTTGTATGCCGCACCTCTTTTTGTGCGTCTAAGAGATCAGCATGGGCCTTAGCTTTCTGGGCCTCGGCCATCAGCTTAATCGCTTGCGCTTCTAACTTCTGGGCACGTAGGCGCATACGCCTGCGTCGCTTCTCTTGCTTGTGCGCGCGGTTAGCCAACTTCTTCAGCTTGTCGGCTGCCTTGCGTTCGGTGTTCCATTTCGCGGCACGGCCAACATTCGCCTTTCGTGCTTGCTTGGCCTCGGACTTGGCATGACGTTTCTCTTTTCGGGCTTCGGCTCGCGCAAGTCGCTGCTCTTGCTGTCGCTTCAGCTTGGCCTCTGCAGTGGGTTAGCAACCTATATTATCGCTGACTACACACTGGCTATTACCTTTGGCTTCAGCTTCACGACGAAGCTTGGCCGGGTCAAGCTTCTGCCAGGATGCCGAATCTCCAGCCTCCATTCTGAAGGGAATCAACGGCGAGAAGCAAACGAGTAAGTGGATTTAGGGTTAATTTGAGGTGATTAGGTTGCGATCGGCGAAATGCTAAGAAGAGTGAAAATTCATTGCAGTTGTTTCGTTGCTGAATAACAGTTCAATTTTTTGCAGTGAATATTTGGCCCGAAAAAAAAAAAGTTAACGAATTCTGCCGCGGGGAGTACATTTAGATAAAGGCGGTGTGGATAGTGCAAGGAAGGTGCAGGGATATGGGCCGTTCAGGCCGTTCTACAAGTCGCCAATAACTCACTTGTTCAGCTGTCAATTCACTTGTGAGTTGGAAGGTGGGTTGGAATATGAATTGACTTTAGGAACAACACAACGACAAACCTTAGAAGCTATTCCTTCCATTTTGGAGGATCTTCTCTAAAACCTACAGTTAGTCCTTTTAAATCTAATTACCACTATCTTGCAACTATATCTTACTGTTGCTTCGGACTTCTCTATTTATTATTGTCATACGTAATTCACCTCATGTAGCTGTGTATGACCTCAACAATTCCCCGAGTATCTCCTACCACAACGAGCCGCAACAGTATTAGCTACGATGTCTAATTTCAAACGAGCGCCGCAAAATGGCACGGCGCCAAAGCCGAGTATTTTAAGCACTTTAAGAGCGACATCGATGATAGAGACGAAAACCGCATTGCCAGCGGGTAAGGATGACCGCCTTATTACTTGTAAGACGTATACTTACTTACCCTGAACCGTAGAAATTCTAGAGTCGATCCTCAGTTACTTACCAGTGCCGGACCTCCTTCGGTTCGCGAGGACGTCGAAACGAATGTGTGAAATGGTTTACGATGATACGAGATGGGTCGCACGGTTAAAGAGCATGGGATGCTGGAATGAGTTGGAAGCTAGGAGGAGATTTGAAGAGGCAGTGAAAAGAAAACGCGATGCGGCGGCACGACCAACCGCTAACGGCGGAGCAAACCCGAACGCTGCGAGACAATCAAGCTTGACTATATTTGATGCTGCCTTAGAAGAAGAGCGTCGAAAGGCTGAGCAAGAGAAGGCTGAGCAGCCTCGAGAATCAAGACTAGACGGGTTCGAAACATTAAGTTTGAACTCATCTCAGCCCAAATCACCATATGAAGACCCGGCTGCACTGCTTGACGTAATCAAGAACGTTAGAAGTATACGGGGTCATGCGAGGCAAGAGTATGGAAAGGTTTATGGCGCTCTGGCGCCGTTCTATTTTGATCTGGCCCGAGCGAAGACTCATACCGAACCGATTGTCTTCAAAGTGTTTCGAGATCCTGAGAGACAAGCACAAATGTTGGCTAACTTACAGATTTTCGGAAAAAGTGATTGGACCCAGGGTTATCTGCAGCGAGAATCCAAGCTCATCAACATGATGACTATCTTTGAAAGTGCGGTCCTAAGAGAATTTGAACAGGGTTACGAATTCTGGGACGTCGACGGCAGAATGCGGAGGTACGCACACATCATGCACACATTGAACGGTGGTAATGCGGCCGTGGACCTCTTCATTCACAAGCATCCGATTCTCAATGATCGTGCACTCCTAGGTAATCCGATGGAGTGCGTTAACACAGTCGCCCACGACGACGTCACACTTGAGCCTTCTCGCCTGTTCTTCGAATTACTTGCCCAAAAGTTAAACGAGCAGAGCGGCGTGATTGGCCGCATCTTTCCACAGCCGGCCGGTGTCTTCTGGGCATTTGTGGACAAAATCCGGGAAGAAATCATCATGGAGTACGTCACTCCACTGTTGGACGAATGCCATGATCGATATATGCCCTCCTATCTAAGAGCAGTATCTGGCCTATTTGAACAATGCATGCATTTTATCAAGTCGTTAGTTCCATCGAAGGGTTCAGAAGAGAGCCTGGAAGAGCATGCAAAGTACATAGCGTTGAGGGTCTTCGAGCCACACCTGGATCTATACTTGCAAGAGGAGCTAGATAGCTTCACGAAGTATGCCGAGCGCGAAGTTGACGACTGGGAACAGAAGCTTTCAGAGCAGGATGCTTCAGTTGAATCATTTTATATGGGCAATTTCAACCGACAGGCCGACAAGAATGATTTCCTAAGTTCCTTCAAGAAAGTTGTCATGATGCCGGTTACCGTCTTGCCTAGTGCTATTTCACCTTTTGGGACTAGTAAACCGGCTTCGACATCAACTAGTAATAGGGATTCCACAATCAGATCGTCGGTCAACGGTACACCTGTACCATCCCGTCCCGAAACACCGGGACTCGGCGGGGCTTCGGAACGGAACGGGAACGGCACCCCTTTACCTTCTGAAGCACCTAACGATGAACTTAAAGCGAAAGCTGCGCTAATGGCGAACCGGCTCGAAGGGATTAGAAGTCTTTTCAGCATCGAGGTCGCCCTTAGTTTAGTGCGTGCTGCAAAGGAGAGCCTCGGTAGAGCATCAAAATTTGTTACGCTAGGCGGTCAGGCCGGCGAAGAAGCCCGGGAGCAATGCGAAGCAATGTTTGTGGTGCTGGTCAAAATCCTTGGCCAAACACACGTTAAGAACGGGTTTTCAAAAGCAGTAGAACACCTTGGCCGCTATAATCCCCGTGAGATAAGCGATCATAGCCAGACAGGAGTGGCACCGCTTGTCATGTTTATTGAGCTGGTCAATGTGGGCGATATTATCTCACAGATGGTAGACGTGTTCTACGAACAGCAGCTTGCAGCGACGAAGATTGCAGACCGCAACGATTTTCTCGACCCAGCTGGCCTAGCAAAAAAGAAATTCGAGCAGATGTTGGACGAAATGGTTGCCGCAGGCCTGAACAAAGGTATAGACGTTTTGATGGACGAAGTTGAATATCTCTGCGCTACAACACAGCTTCCCACTGACTTCAATCCACTACCACCATCGCCAGAGGCTACAACACCACCTACCGATCCTGATATTGGACCAACTATAACAGCCAAACGCGTTACCGAACTCGTAGCTTCTCATACGAAGATGCTTGTTGGGAGCACGGAGAAGACCATGCTCGATGTGTTTAACAGCGAAGTCGGACTTCGTTTGTTCACTGCCGTTTGCAAGCATATTAAACGCCAGCGCATAAGCACTGACGGCGCGATCAAACTTATTGCGGATATGACCATGTATTTCGAATATATCCGGACGCTCAAGAACCCAGATCTACTAGCATATTTTAAAGCGCTACGAGAGTTAAGCCAGATCTACCTCATCGATGCACGACATGCCAAAGAAATGGCAACTATCATTGCCGACGGCGATCGATTTGGCGGTATATTCCGTGCCGAGGAAGTGTATGAATTTGCTGAGAGAAGGGCCGACTGGTACCAGGTCAAGAGGGATGTAGAGAGAGCGATGTACGGGCTTGAGTGCCAAGTTATGTAAAGGTACGCTACGAAACGCAGAATCATCGTCTTTCGCATATCGAGTCGATATAAGCTAGTAACGCCAACCACGAGGCCAGCGCTCAGATATGAAGAATAAAAAAATCTAGAACTCGTCACGAAACTTTTCAGTGACACATCGGTGAGACCGAGGCTCGTGCAATGAGATGCGGCGATGGGTCTAGCTCGGTCAGAGGCCTCAATAGCCGGAGCGTCAGTCATCGTCTGTTCATGTCGACAACCTCGCTCTGATGATTCATAGAGTCCACCATATGCTTACACTCCTCTCAGCTCTAATTGAATATAGTCCATGTCCCCCTGGAAAGACTGGATACGGTAGTCGACCTATGTCATTGGAATGGAACATGCATCGAACCTGCATCGAAGGTCTTCCATGTAGGGCTAGTGGCACATCCAGTCCGAATCTCTAGATTACACACCGAAACGCCGGTAACATAGCCCTGTCTATTATTATCTTCGGCAAACTGCTTACACGTTCGAGTTTCACTACGTTGCCGGATTGCCCATCTCCAGACTGCTGGGTTCTATGGCAGATGTCGAGGAGATAAAATGCGCTTGACGATGTGTCTATACTCTGATCATGACCGGGATTTAATCTCGATGAGGCGGTGTGATCTCAATCACCGGCCAAAGAGCGTGAGATGAAGCTTGCCTAAGCTTAGAAAATTCAGGCTTCGGGTATCTGTCGGTGGAACGTGTTTTACACTTAGAATTATTTAGTTCTCACCACTTCATAGCCGGGGAACCCCTTTAACGTCATTTATAGCGAGCCAATGGCGACCGCGATACCCCAGGGTAGAGTAGACTGCTTACACCAGATACGCCATAGAATAAGATGCCTTCTAGATCGGAGGCACCCCCTTCTGAGCAAACCTTGGGTTGCCGTCTGACTCACTGACGCGGGGAGCAGTATAACCAGGATATAGGCAAATGCAGCTGCCCAGGGACACCCATATTCTTGGTCAACCTGGGATGTGATTGGTCTGCATGCGCGAGCCAGGCGTTGCTTACGCTGCTTGTTTATATAATGTGTCGGCCGATCATTGGCTGCTGTTTATTATTGCAGGACACTAGTTGCAAAGGGACGGCTACAGCGTCTAAACATTGGAAAAGCTGACGGTTCTTTTCTGATGGATGATATACATATGCTCAACTTCGATCTCCCACAGCTCTAAGTGGTCTTATAGTATACCATACGATAGAATCGAACGTTACGAGCCGCTCTTCGGTGTTGACAAAAGATGGGCTTAGCAGATTCACCGCAAGACAGCCACGACATAATAAGTGGTTACTTGCAGACGCCGATGTCTCGGACATTAGACATTACCTAAATACTGTAGCAAAGGCCGCATATTTGTTATTGACGGCCTATCCATCACCGGAAGGTCATCATTAGTGCTCAACCAGCAGCTTGGCAAGGCGGAATCATCGCTCTATTCACGCCATAGTCACGGGTGTCAACCCGATCCCCTTTTCTCGGTATCACTTTCGATAGTTTGCATGGCCGTACGGGAGAATCGACAAAAACCTGGTGTTTACTATATTACAGAGTTACGAGATAGCTGAGCAGGAGGAACCTGATGTTTATCGTTTTAGGGCTGGCAGGTTTAAAATTGTCCAGCCCTCCATCTCGCAGCATGCAGTGTGACCACACACAGCCTAGCGAATCTCATGGCTAGTAAGTAATGGATGGTATAGTTCTACCTGACAATTAAGCATAGTATATATCCTTATTTTCGTAGGATTTTCCCGGGAACCTGAAGCTCAATCTGAACTCGAACGGATACTTATGCAGCAGGGTGGTGATTAGCATACACCACCCTGCTCGGTACTGCGTAGTACCTTTGCGAGGTCAAGGACGATCACTTCCTAATTATGATACCTATGGCACTTGTTTAGTGTCCTGGACAGGGTCAAGGAGGTGGAATAATCTGCTTGTCAATTTCAGCCGCACGAGGGATCATTCGCAACAACATCTAATCCAAACAACTGCACCCAAACGGCGCCTGACAACCATGACCGTCTCATCAATCTCCGTTAGCGGTCGGCAGAGGCCGAGACATGGCTTGAGAGATAACATAAGCCCTCGGTAGCTACGTCGGAACTATCTTATTCAAACCTCACCACACATAAAACAAGGGTCACGAGATCCTCGAAATGATTCCGTATCCTGTTACAGGCACGCACAATAAGGAGCAGTAAGAGAAGATAACCGAGTGCTGCATATGTAAGCAGGTTATTGGAGGAGTTATGAGAAAAAATCTAATAAGCGACATATTATCGAGACCCCTATTCTGGGGTCGTTCTGGGCTCCGTTGATGGGCTCCTCCCCTCCGATCTGCGTGCTCGCCTGTTGCCAGCTTCTATTCGCCACGGGATCTGTTGCTCGGGTTTCTCGCCTCAAGCAACGACAGTTCCTAAAACAGACCTCTGGAAAACTACACCATCATCTTCTTTGGCATTCTCATGTTCCATTCACAATAGACAGGCTTACTAGTATTTCGCCCACCTCAAATAAACGAACGGATACCATTAGTCGACGATCGCTAAATTTGACTCCATTCAAACAGTGGACCTGAAGACGGCATATCAAAGCCACCTACACTACTGCAGACTAATCTGCGTACCTTAACGCCCTACGATCTGTGCGAATGTCTCGATAAAATGCCAAGAGCATCTGGCCCATGACACGTCGTTTCCCTTTGCGGACTAGACTAAGACCGTATTTCGCATCCTACCACAGTACCCTTCTTCCCCATGGGTCCTGATGAGATCGACTTTTACCCGTGGCTATGCCCTGACGATCGTATCTCTAGCTTCAACGGTTCCTCGCCCTGGACTAAGGTAGATCGGTGTGGCTTTAAGACCCAATGATGTGGGCGTTTAGGCGTTATTTGCTCGGGATGCAAGAAACGTAGGTGATGGACCAGTATAATCATCGCTTAGCTCTGTGTTCTCGTCTGATCTCCCCCCTTTTCTCTTACCGTAGGATCGGACTATGTACTGCATTGTCTAACCACAACTACTCACCTGCACGTCACCATCGGGTTACAATCGTGGCTTGAGTCTAGGTTGTTCCATTGTTACTTCACCGTCTTCACATCTTAATCGTCCACACGCTTGACTATAGTAGACGAGTAGTACCTATGTCATCCCGCCTCAAGATTGAAGGGGTATAGCCATACCCCGTAAGCCGTGTTAGTCGCAAGTCGTAACCCCAGCTTCGCCAAAGATACCAAAAGGTGTTCTATGGTTACCTAATGTGGACAATAGCTTGTGAGATATACCCTTCAGACCCTTGTCATCAGCCTTATGTGTAGGTAAGATACCTAGTTTCAAAGTTACATCACCTCCCGTAGAGGAAAAACGGCCCCCAAATAGAGGTATAGCCCATTTAGGACTCCATTAGCTTACCAAATCTACCTCTCTACCTTACATATGAGAGAATATATATGACAGGTTGATGCGCTAATCACGAGGGGTTTCAACACCATCCTCTCGACTACATCTCTTGAAACTCGGCTATCAGTTCAAATATCGACGGTTATTGACCCAAGATCGCATAACGTAATAACAGGCGGCATTAACGGCGATATATTCATCTTGTATCCTATATCCGGAGAAAACGACCTAGGACGGAATTAGGCTTCAACGGAGGCATCGAAACAAGAAGATGGCTTCACGACCTTCTAAGAGACCCGAACCGAGTCCGAAGAAGCCAAAGTCTAGATCGAGGCCACTGAATGATGATTGGGCCGACGTCACAGAACCAGAGGAGAGGAGGCGGATCCAAAATCGACTTGCTCAACGCAAGTTCCGTACGTGACGCTATGTACCTAGTCTCTGGTGAGACATGGCTAACCTTGGGCGAATAGGAGAGAAGGCTAAAGAGCAGAAAGAGAAAGCCGAGAGAGAATCTCACAACCTTCAAAATGCGCACAGCAGCTACCAGCTCCCTTCATCCGATGAGATCGCAGCAGACGACGGGATAGATCTCTCTGGACTGCCATGGGGAAGCATGAGTATGAAGCATGTGCTAGCTATGGGTTACGAGACCGAGAGTAGGCGTAGCGGTGGAAGCGGAGGCGACAACACGCCAACCGAAACACCGCGGTACTACACGACATCTTATTCCAGTCAACAATACCAGGCAACCAGGTACGGTGGTAGTTCGAATAGCAGCGGCGGGGATGATTTCTCCTATCAAGATATACCGCCCTACTACTACGACTCAAATCCAAATACTGGGCATAGCTCATACCACCAAACTTAGGAGCCAGATACAGGAAGTATGTGAAAAGGGAGATCCCGGGAATATGCAGAAGTGGCTGAAAAGACGCATGAAGCAGTGTCCTCCACCGTGTTAATTTCCTTTCCCAGGACTTTTTCTTAAAGTGAGAAAGCCTGAGGCTGAGAATCCTGCGGGCTTCCGGTTGGTCAGGATACGGCCGGTCATGATATGTGACGATGGGTTATTAGAAGGCGTCACAGCATTAGTTCTTTCCTGTTTTTGATTTATTTGATTTTGTTATACAGCAAGCATGTACTACACTCTGATCCTGCTTTTTTACCAGTAATACCCATTTTAGCCAAAATGTACCATTATTAGATGCTCTAGGAGAAATAGACATACTTACCTACTTTACCTAATTCCTGAATAATATCTGCCTATTTTCTGGTTCTTTTACGACGTAAGGGCCTCAAGGTGAGACAAACAGATCCCGAGCCACGGATCCGGGTGACGTGCCGAACTCCAACAACTTGCGGTGTATCGAAGAGTCAGTCAGCAACAAACGACGAAGCTAGCGCTTTGTCTAGGTAGGTATATTCGCGCACATAAAACTGCTCGTCATGAGATGAGCCTCATTATTACGACGTATCGCAGATACGACAAGTATAACCGAGCCCGAGCTACGAACTATCAGCTAGGTATCTATGTAGGGGATGGATGCGGTCACAATAGACTCGTTGTGTAAGGGTCGGACGATCAGCTCGGTCACTCAGCCCTACCTACAATGCCATGACGCAGGGGAACCACGCGACCACGCGACCTGAAACTAGCCGACCTATGCCATCTAATCATCTGCTCGAAAAGGGGTCCCACCCTCGGTCAAGCTCTTGGACGACGTGAACCTCGGAGAGCGGGAGAACGGAGGATTGTGAAACATAGATGCTTAAACACTATCTATCTGCAGCCACACGAACGCGAGTCCAATCATAAAGGGGGGCGGGGGGGAGAGAATAAATTACGGTTCTAGGAGGGAATGACAAAAGAAGTTCCTTCGGTCCGTTCAGGCAGGCTTCTAGAAAGAGAGACGCCCAGAGAAAGAAGCGAATCCCACGTGCGAGATTAAGCGTCGCAGGACTCCTATAGGCTGCCTTGGGTAACACATTGTCATCCGTCTGGGGCGGATTATATGCATTGATAGGGCTAGCTGGCTCCGATCGACTCAGCTGAAACAACGGCGATCGACAGAGACACAGACACGCTACGCATACGCACTATTCATACATATGTGGATACATTCGTGGATGCGTACAATATCAGCTTACATACCTATGTACGATACCCTAACCTACGTTTGGTATATACGTTGCATTACCTAACATAATATCGACAGCGCCGAGCAGCGGAAACTGCGAGAATACTCCCGGCATGACTCCTCCCCAAGACACGTTCGCTCTCGGCATCTTGGCTCATGTCAATCATTACACCATACGGCAACACGATACAACACAACCACAGCATCAACGCCCGTATCACGGGTTTCGGGGGCCTTCGAGCTTCCTTTATTCCGTTGCTATAGATATGAGTGTCTCACCCATTATCTGATAATACACCTGTAGGTATCCCCAATCCTTCGCGGGAGCACTTACTACTAGCGCAGAATCCATAGCTACCTACCTACATAAAAGATAGAGGCATCTTACCTCGGCATATAACCTACCCAAGGCACGCAATGCGCCCGAATAAGGTTAAATTTAAATGACCAGGCGCGCCCTGTCAGACAGCTGACCAAGCTAGGAAGGTGGAAAACCACGAGAAGAAAAGGGGGCGAGGCACCGATTCCATACTAGGTAGCGCACCAACCTGCGTACGTGCTTACCCATAGTCTTCCCGGGCACGATATCCGGAGGTCTGGTTGGTTATTTAAGGATGGCTTCATGTACTATAGTATGCAATATTAGCTTCCCATAGGCAAGGAGGGCCCTAGAGCGGAATAGGGGCATGACTAGGTACCTTTTCGAAACCTCGACACCCTAGTATACCTAGGTAAACTAGTAGATGCGAGGAAGAAAGTAATAATACATAGAGTCACCTATGTCGGGCTACGTGTTTTAGACAGACCATGATGGACAGCACTTTATTCGCCCGGCGCTATACGAGGATATCCCCATACACCCCTCATATCTCATACCGAGCTGTATCGACGCTTAGCTCGTACGGATCAAGGCAGATAGGTCATAGTGTGAAAGAGTCCTGTCACGTACCTAGGTAAGTACCTACCTATCCAAGGCAGAGCTGATACATAGCGTAATCACATCACAATCGCATTAGAAAAGGGAAACCGGTCCTCTCATATTGTCATTCTCTGAAATTCATCAGTCCTACAAAAGTTTGCCTAGACCTAGCAAACCAGCAAAGTAGCAAAAGGCTGTGGTATCTCTCCTAGGAACTCCCTAACACCACGTCTTGAGTAGTCTCGTCCAAATCATAACGTAAAGGGTAACAAGTCCACCCGGTGACTATTCCTGGAAGCGTATTCGTACATGTACAATTATCCAGCGTCTGTCCCGGGCGGCCGTTCCATCATATACACACGCCACACAGCGGATGGGTTTTACTCCATTTCCGACCCAGCACGCCTCGCCTCTGCGGCCTCCCCTGCGAGGAACCCCATTACGGCGGGGTTGTTCCTTCTCGCGTCGTCCGCATCGGCCTCTCCTTCTTCGTAGTCGGCTCTGTCGCCGAACAGGCACTGCCAAATGTCGCCGGCAGGGACGACCTCGCCGAGGCTCTGGTCCTTATTCATGAGCTTCGATAGCGTTGCTTTCTCAAGCTCGTGCGAGTTCGCCGCTTCGAGGCTGAGGTACGATAACTCTTTATTCAACTTTTCCTTCGTGCCATTGCTGCCCATATGTTCGAGCCGCCGCTGGACAGATAAGTTGTAGATTGACTCCTCCACTGTGCCGTCTATCAGATACAACCACACGGTGGTGTCGTGCTCCTGACCGATCCGATCCACTCGAGCGATTGCCTGTAGTTCTAGAGCCGTGTTAATGAGTGGTTCGCAGAGGAATACATGGCTTGCGTTGACAAGGTTTAATCCGCTGGCATGCGCTCTGGCATCCATGAGAAAACATTCAATAGCGGGATCTTCCTTGAATTTCTTGATGCCGTTCCTCGTCTTAAAGGATGTGTGCCCGATCCCGTTTTGCTCGAGGGCTCCGGCTAGTATATCAAGAAAAGCTGGGAATTGTGAAAAGATCACAGACTTGGCTCCTGGGTCTTCCACTCGCAACCATATCAAATGTTTTGCAAGAATGTTAATCTTCGTGGAATTCCGTGAGCTTGGGAGTTGGATACTCTTCACAGCTTCCAGTTTCTCGTTGCCAAATTCGGAATATATACCAAGTTTCCTTAATTTGGAAAGCGAGCCCGTGGCGCCTGGTTGCTCTTGCGAGCCCCCTGAGAGCTCCTGGCGAATTCTCGACTCCGGTTTCTTCAGGGTGATATCGTGAAGCATCCCGACCACGAGAAACGTCTTACATACGGGACAGCTGCGTTTTGTTCTAAACCAATGCAGAATGCACTCTTTGCAGAACTGATGACCGCAAGGTGTCAGGACTCCTAGGGCGAAGGGGCATTGACAGATGACGCAGACTTCCTCTGCGCTCTGGCCCTCTTCTTTGAGATTAAGGACTACAAGGTGAGTTAGTTGTGATTCAAACAAATCTCGTTATGAGGAAGGAGCTTACGATAACGATGCTTAGGTAGCACCGCATCGATCTGGTCCTTCAGCCTGGCCAGTTCTCCCCGCGCGTGCACCAATTCAAACATGCCGACTTTGTCCTGATCGAGCGCAGCAACCGTATCAGAGACTCCTTGAAGCTGTTTATAATATTCCACGCGGGCGTTTGTCGCAGCGACGAATGTATTGAGTTCCGACTCCAACGCCGCCACGGACTTACTCTGCGCAGTACTGTGATTCTGTACGAGGCGAAGCTGGCTTTCGGCAATCTCTAACTCAATCCTTGCGCGATTCTTCCCGCTGTCGGCATCGTGACGGAGTTTTGTCACCAATTCCCTTAGGCTTGTAATGATACCTCGGAACGAGCCCCATTCACGATCTGGCTTATGATCCTCGCGTCGCCTGAGTAACTCCAGAACTTTCTCAGGAGCATGGCCTTGCCCGTCCTTCGCTTGTCTCTCCGCGAAACGAGTGTCGTATTTGACACGCTCATTTTGTAGACCTGAGACAGCATCTTGTCGGTCCGCAATGGCAGCCCTCAAAACTAACGTGTAGACCATCAATTCGTCCTGAAGCTTCGTCGAGTCTTCGTATTCCTCACCCGTTACCTCTGCTTCATCCTCCTGGTCCACGAGCGGTCGAATCAACATCTGGATGATGGCTTCCCGCCATTCATCAACCACATTTGCTTGTAGATTAAGAGTATCAGCGAGCATGGTGTACCTATTCAGAAATCTTAGGCTTTCCAGGCCATGGTAATCGGGCCACTTGATTTCGGGAATTTCAGCAAACGATTGCGAATTTGCCTTGTCTCGAATCTTGGCTATGAAAGACATGACTTTGGCGCGAGACTCCTGTAAAATCTCCTGGCGGACTCTCTTGGCTGCTTCATATCCAGCGACCTCTTTTGATTCTAATTCTTCATATTCCTTTGAATGGGGAACAACTTTCTCTTCGTCGGCCTTTAATTGGTAATAGCCGCTGGCAATGAAGAAAAGGGCTCTATGGAGGATGTCGAGGACTGCTCGAAGTCTGCGCCGACATTCGCCAACTCGTCCTGTTGCGCCTTCATCGTCAACATCTTCGTCGTTTTGGTGACTCGTAGTACTCTGGGCATCCGTCTGTTTCGCTTTACCTAATTCCTCTTGAAGTTGCTTCCGGGACTCTGCTACATGATAAACCTCGACTTCGTCCAGAACTTCTTTCCAGATCTCAATAGCCTCGTTTATCTTATGTTGGCCTTCCAGGATCTGCCCTACCTTTAGCTTTTTGAGTAAGAAATCTCGTTGCGAAGTCCTGATATTAAGATCGGACTGCTCAATCATGGCATCCAGTACCTCATCGACAGTTCGTAGAGATTTCTTCTGGGCTACTCGACCGCCAAAATGACGCATGGGTCCAAGTGAGGGATGCAAAGCTGCTTGTCGTAGATTAGCAAGAGCATATTGCATCGATCTTATCAAGCGTGGATCTATAGCACCCCAATTCTTCCTCAGACGTTCCCCAGTCGCGTCGAGATTGATATTAAACATTGCGGACGAAAACTGCTCTCTGTAACGCTGCTCCTCGACCGTAGTGAAGGGTATGGTTATGACATAACGGTTCTGACGTGGCAATGTTAACTCACTACGAACGGCACGTTTCGTATGTCTTAGAGCGATCCGATTGAAAAGAGGCCCAAACAGATGCTTATGCGAAGTGATTAACCCTTCCCATAAGGCTGTAGAGGAGGCAAAGGGTTCGTAGTGAAGGAAAACCAACAAGCCCCACAGGTCCTTGATGTTTTCTTTAACCGGAGTTCCTGTAATGCCCCAAGAATTGATGCGAGGTATCAATCTTGCAGCCTTGGCAGCGTTGCTGATGCCGCTCTCGATTTGTTGAGCCTCATCTAGGCATACCCTCCACCAGCAGATTTGGGCCAAAGGTGACTTAGGATGCACGTATTTTTTCTCATGTCGTAAAGAACGGTCAGGTGCCACTTCAGCATAGTAAAGCTCGGATTGCAGGACATTGTAGGTCGTGATAACAACGTCCTTCTCAGCTAATACTGAAATCAGGCGTTCGTCGAATCCTTTCAAGCCCTCATAAACCATTACACTTAGATGTGGCGCATGCTTTTCAAACTCTGAAATCCATTGGTTTCGTAATGTTAAGGGAGTGACAATCAGAGTCGCACCGCTGACAAGGCCATTGTGTGGTAGTATGTTGGATGAGGTTGGGGAATTCTTATGAGTGTGCGTGCAGATGAGGGAGATAGCTTCGACTGTCTTCCCTAGACCCATCTCCTCGGCAAGGATTCCACCTCTTATGGCGGCTTCGCTCTTGCGGAAAGGTCCGATGTTTCTATTCGCGACGTGATAGAGATCACTCATGTAAAAAGGTTGTCCGTTCGCATCTTCCACCTCCTTGAACGACAATGGAAGGTCTGAAGTTGGCAGCTCAGAGACTGGCTCTAGACCAGGCTTTCCATTGGCACATTCATCCTTCCACTCGACGCCTTCTCTGTTTAGAAGCCATTGTAAGGCCCTACGTTGGAAGGGAAACAATGTTGATGTTAATTTAGGGGGCGTGAGAGAGAAGGGGTCCGAGTGACTCTTCTCCGAGATGAATGCGGCATCATAGAATGCCCAAGGTGATAGCTTCTCACGGGAGATTTCCTGAATTGGACCTCCAAAGAATGTGTTGATGACCATGCGACTGAGTGGACGCTGGGAGCGCAGGATGTCCGTAGACGAATTCCAATTCAGCTCCAGATAAAATCGCACCTCATCGCTCTTAGTATTTCTCTCCAGTTCAACCATGACGCTTACCCAGAGCGCCCCATCTTGTGTTTCATCATCTTTGCTCCGACCCAAGACCTCTAGGATTGCTGTCACATTCTCGGAGAATTTAGTTTGGCCCAAACTTATCTCGGATTTGAAGGTGCCATAGGGAGATCGTGGGACCGAAGCGACGGTCAAGGTACGCTTTGTCTTGTTATGAGTTACTTTGAGATGGTGATGGGCATTCACCGTCGCAATCGGCTCTGAGACATGTATTTCGGATTGAATGGGTCGCCCGATGGAGAATGTATCCTTAGCGATAGGGATTGCGTCAGGGTTCTCGACCCGGCGACGTTTCTGGGGAGGTTCGGCGGTCTCATCATCAGATGGAATCATCAATAAGAAGCAGAGAAAGTCGATAGGGAATGGGTCTAGGGACGGTTAGCGGTATCAATGAATAGATTAACATTGAAATTTTAACGTACCTTTCACTAGGACGAATTCTGGTTGCGACTTCTTCCTCGAAAGCTTGGCGCGTTTTTTAGCCGTGAAGCTACTTGAATCACTTGAATCACTCATCGTGAAGCAAGATCATGCGCCGTGAAGCGCCGTCGACTTAGGTGTTGGATCAGTGACTTGAAAGTGTGGGTGACAATTACTTGACAACAACAAAAAAAGGAAAGGGTTGGAAGGTAAGTTGGAATTCGTAGTCGTGCAGATTACCTCCCACAAAAAGAAAAAGGAACGACCGTGACGAAGAGTAAGGCTATGGCAGTGGATGTATATAGAATGAAGGTAAACGAAAGTACCAACAATTTGGATTCTTCGAGGGGCAAGATAATACCTCCAGTCCCGATAAGAGCTCTACCCCACTAATTTGACTCATAATCGTGTGCGGGACGTGCAGCAATTTAACCAAGAAAGGTTTAGTGCACTACCCCACCGTTTAAGCCCTGTCGGATCCCAGTTTGACCTGGACCTCCAGGGCTGAATGTGGATATTTATACAGATACTCGAGGACATTTGTGCACGGGCCTATCGGAGGATACAAATTTCCTTTACCGACATCTCCATTGAATTTTCCAAGCTTCAAGCTACGAATGGCGTGGGTTGATACGATTGTGAAGCCATTATACACCTACTCGCAATCTACCAAGTCAGTTTCTCTCATGTGGATCGTCATATCCAAGGGTCATATATAAAGTCAAACCAAATATCAGAGAGGATTGGGCTATTCCAGCCAGAATGGTGCGCATAAAGGTAAACCCACACCCCTCAAAAAATCCCTATATATATTCCATCCTGACCAGGCGCTCACCAACCATCGCATCCAGCCCTTCCTGCGCCCGCAACAACTGCGCGCGGCCCTAACCCCAACGCCGACAACCCAACTCCTCTCGCCGCTCCAAGCAACCCTGCAGCAACACCAACAAAAACAGCAACAGCAGCGCCACTCCTCCTCCTCAACCACGGCCCCCGCCCCCGCGATCCCCTCCCCAACGCCCTTCATCCCAGACGTAAACACATTCCTAACGGTAATCGGCCGGGGCCTCTCCTCGCACGCCTCCAAGTTCCCGTCCTGGGACGCGCTCTTCAGCCTGACCTCAGACCAGCTGCGCGAACTCGGCGTCGAGCCGCCGCGCACGCGGCGCTACCTCCTGCAATGGCGGCAGCGGTTCCGGCGCGGGCAATACGGGGTCGGCGGGGACCTGCAACACGTGTCCGACGACGGGGCCGCCACGCTCGCGGTCTGGGAGGCTCCCGCGGCAGATAAGACGAGCGCGGCGCGCCCGCGCAAGTACGTCGTCAACGTGCCGGAGGGGCGCAAGCTGGCGGACTGCTCGCTGGACGAGATATCGCGCGTGCGCGGGTACAAGGTGCAGGGCGCGAAGACGATTGTGGGCCCGTACGCGCTGCCGCTCGCGGGGGGCGAGGGCGCGCGGGTCGCCGTCACCGAGGGCATGTGGGAGGACCGCCGGGGTCACAAGATCGACGGTGGTGAGCGCCGGCAGGCCGAGATCCGGTATAAGAAGCGTGTTGCTGAGCGTCGTGAGATGCGGGAGCGGGGCGAGTTATAGACAAATGTCTACGACTTGCTTACCAAGGTAGCCTTGAGGAATCTACGTATATAGCACCAAGCCTATATGTTGATACGGGGCTGCTGTACTTTATGTACCACAAACACGATCACGACACATTCCACAAACGTTGACAATTGATTGGGTTCGAACTTTTGCATTGTAACAGCGTCCATTTACCTACGTGACTGCCTTGCCATTGACCCAACTAACGCCTAACTTCCATGCCTTAAATCCAACCCGTACGCCTCAGTAATGCCATGTCTTCGTACGCCCAAATGAGCCGGCCGGCCTAATATTCGCACTAACCAGGCTTTTCAACAGACTTCCAACGTTTAGAACCCCTACTTCATCGCGCCAAAGTCTAGCTTCCGAGCGACCTTGCTCCCTTTATCCTCGTCCACAATGCCAGGCCTTCTCTTCAAGTCGTCGCCAACCTTGTCCTGGGCACCGGATTTTTTCTTGGGAAGGTCTTGTTTGCGCGAGGGCTTGGGGTCCTTGTGCCACCACTCGTGTTTTAGCATTTCGAAGGCTGTGATGCGCTTCTTGGGGTCGAGGATTAGGGTCTTCATTAAGAGATCCACGCCGTCGTAGCCGACCGTGCCGAACCTGGCCATGTAGGCGTCCCTGCCCTGTACCGGGTAGACGTCGCCCTCCCTGGTATACCCGGGTAAACTACTCACTCCGGGCCAGTTGTCCTCGGTGGGTGTGCCGACTGCCTGGCAGATGAGGCTGATCTGATGTATTTCGGTGTTTCCGGCGATGTATGGCACGCGGAGGATTAGCTCGGCAAACACTAAACCGACGGACCAGATGTCGACAGCGCCCGAGTAATGCTTCGCTCCGAACAATAGCTCGGGTGGTCTGTACCATCTCGTGATGACGTTTGAAGTCATGATCTTGTACGGGTCGGAGAAACTTCGAGCCAGACCGAAATCAGCCAGCTTGACCTCCCCGTCGGCGGCTATAAGCAAGTTGTTTGGCTTGATATCTCGATGCAGGACGAAGTTCTCGTGGCAGAACCACACGGCCCTTGTAAGCATTCCCATCCACGCTTTGATATCAGCAGTACCGTACCTAACGCGGTCCGTATCGCGAATAAGCATCTCCAAGTCACCCAGAGGAAGGTACTCCAAGACAAGATTCAGATTCTGGTCCTTAGAAGAGAAGACGGAATGCAAGGTAATGATGTTCGGGTGGGAGAGTTCTTGTAGGTGTTTGATTTCGCGGACGGCGTCGGGCGCCATTCCTTCCGTGTATTCGGTCTGGATCTTGATTTTCTTGATGGCGACATATTGCGACGGGTCGCTCTTAAGGTATCCCAGGTAGACGTTCGCGTATGTACCTTCACCGAGCTTCTTGCCTGTAGAAATACTTCCATATTAGCAAATTATCCTCAAACTTTAAGCAACGGATTGAAATCGGGATACTAACCCTTGACGTATTTACGCTTTTCGTCTTCGTTCAGCTGCTCTGCAATGTCTAAAGAAGGCGACATAATTGCTGCAGATGGGTTGGGGGCGACCGCCGCAGACACAGGTGTTCCATTGGACGATGCCTGTGCCGAAGTCGCATTCTTCAAAGGCGACGATACGGATCTCGGGTTTTGCAGAGCATCCTGGGGATGCGTAACAAGAGGAGACACAGCCATCGTCGCGGTTGCTACGTGAAGCTTCGCGATTCGAAATCGTGGAGCAGTAGTTGTAGAAGGCTGAGAAAATGGATAGCAAGGCTGTTGTGGTTCATCCTAAGAAAGGGACAGTCATATTTTGATTGGTGGGATGAAGCTAGGTCACTGCTACAATGTACAACCATGTGTTTGCATGGCTTAGCACCCCTGTCGAGGGTGTGTAATCATCTCCACAATACAGCATCTAGTGCAAGGATAATTCAGTTGGTCATGTGACTATCGGCGTTCAGAGCCGAGATACAGGTACGTACCAGTACATTAGTGCACCAAGCTTCCTGCAACCTGCAGCCTGGCTGTCACTTTTTTTTAATAAGACACTCTGACATTCTGATGCAAGTGGCTTCATTCCATAAGCAGATCTCGGTTGACGTCATATATTTGTCGATTCGGGTCGCAAACGGCAATAAGCAAAAAGTACATGGCAGAGAAATGGAAAGCCCGTGTTGAATTTGAGTCAAGTGAACCGTATGTCTAATAAGCGTGTGTACGAATCCATACGACTTTAATACCATTCGACCATCGTATTGGATGCGAGCAACGCACCGCCTCTCGCGCCGATGACGAGTCCAATTTCAATTTTTCTACTAAGTCCGAATCTATCTTCCTGGTCCGTAAGTCCCGGTGAGTCGGTAGTGTCCTGCTGCCCGAATTGTATGGACTTGGCCAGAAATGAAGTCATAAGTCGATGTCCTCTTTTGAGGCTTGTAGCTTGTTTTTAGCTGGGCCACCTTCACGTTCATCATCTAGAATTCTAACTATAGCTTGTTCCTTCTCTTCTAGTCTTTTCCATTATATCCATATGTACCCGTAGTGGTACGCGTAGCCTCATTAACTACATATTTATTCATACTTGTCACCGCAATTCGTATTTCTTTGACAGTTTTGTCGCGCTGTCGTCATTCCCGTAATAAACCCTACTTTGGTATTTTATTCTCGGAGCCTTTCCTGTTTTCCATCACCTAGACATCGTAGAGTTTCAATTTCTTAGCGAAACCAAAAATCCAACCATGCGGTATCTATCGTATTGGGTAAGTAATAGCTTCATTTTTCACTTCTAACTCAATTGGAATCGCATCCGAATAGCTAACATCGTCGCAAAGGTGTTTCCCATCATATCCGGCCTCGTGTGGCTGGCGACCCTTCTGGGTCTGCTATTACACTGGATCGTAGATACGCATCGCGTAATATACGCGTCTATGGGAGACGGCCAGACGATAGCATACATCTCAGATGTCGGTGCATCGAACCTCAAACCTTTATTCATCGTTGGCTGCTGCTTAACCACCATTTTTCTTGACCTGTCTTTTGGCGCCGACCGCTGGTTACGACACCGCGGCCGCCTGGTGCCCAACACTTCTACCGGCGAGAAAGTCTTGAGTGGGTTGACCATCGTTTTCGCTTTCATCGGAACCATAGGCTTGACCTTTCTGTCTGGCTTTGATACCTTGCGATACCCTCGGCTGCACGATATTTTCCTGCTACTCTTCATCGCAGGGTATTTAATATCAGCCATATTCATATGTTGGGAGTATCAGCGTCTTGGGCATAGTGAGTTCTTTGTCTTCAACTAAGCTACCCGACCATCATATTAACCAAGTCTTTTGCAGAGAACCGCCAACATCGCGTGCTCCGGATATCTTTCTGGGTCAAACTCACATTTGTCGTTGTTGAGCTCATCCTTGCAATTGCCTTTATAGCAACGAACTTTAAGGGCCAATACGATAAGGCCGCGATCCTCGAGTGGGTCATCGCATTCGTCTTCTCTTTCTACGTGTTCTCTTTCTGCATCGACCTATGGCCGGCCGTTGCCACGCGCAATGCTCGCCTCTCCACCAATAGCGCACGCCAGATGGAGGAGACTTACTATGCGACGCATCCTAGCGTCCTCCCCGATGTCGCCAGAGATACTCAGGATAGCCAGCGGACATTGACAGATGGTCATCGAGGTCACCATGGCAACGGCGGGCATCATAAAACGAGAACGGAACAAAGGGATTTCTAACTTAATGGTAATTTGGGAGGATTGCGGATCGGGAATAGATACCCTAAGGATGACTTGACGATGGATAGGTGTGCAACGAATAGGTTTTGAGCGATACCAATGAGGAGAGTAAGCTCTAATGCTTTGCCACGTTTAGAGAGACGGTTGGAAGGTCAACATTGTTACCATTATCACACGGCGTTCGGCTACCTTATTTGGAATTACTGGATTCTGGGACCAATTAATTCACCTTGCATACCATTGTAGCAATATTGGAGATGAGAAAAATCTCTTAAATCTAATACGTACATTTACCTGATCAAGTCACATATCATTTCATTCCGTGTTTTCAATCGTCCACTAAATCAATACGCATAACACCAGATATGTTTTGGGATCTGGCCGTTGGGGCTGATAAGAGTTGTAACATTAAATGAATCTCAAATTAAACGACTTCCAAATTCCAAACCTGTTAAGAAGGAAAGGGGGTATTGTGCTAGAACATCAAACCGAAGTACCCCCCTGATCTCTGATCACCGCCTGTACAAACGCCAGGCCAAGATCCCGACTAATACCAACTCAGATAGAAACCAGGCCTAAACCCAACGTATCCATCCTATACCTCTTCCTTGCGGTCATTGTTCTTCCCAATCTAACTAGACAACAATAGCCTTCAACGCCCCAGAATGAGCTTGGAAAATAGAATATTAAAATACCACTATAACACTCTT
This sequence comes from Annulohypoxylon truncatum, assembly GCF_022578515.1. NCBI lineage: Eukaryota > Fungi > Ascomycota > Sordariomycetes > Xylariales > Hypoxylaceae > Annulohypoxylon > Annulohypoxylon truncatum. The sequence continues at coordinate 1,287,375 of NW_025953787.1, forward strand.
AAGGATAGTTTTGAAGATATCTCAGGTCACACTCAAGGCGTGTATGGCAATACAGTGGCGCCAGACACCATCCTGGTTAGTGAGGGAAGAAGAAATAACAACCGCCTTACACCATCTCCATGAACTTTGAATTCCTATTGGGACTGTGATTCGTGCTCGACGAAGAGTCCTTAATAGGTCTAGGAGGCGTCAACGCGGTTCTCGGCATCTCTCTTGCATCATCACGGAAACATCCGTCCTCGCTCGAGTTACTACTCATTCCGTCGTTTTCGATGGAATAATTTGTTGTATGTCGTCTCTGACGCGGCTCTCGTTCCTTGCCGGCCATCGCTATGGCACGTTCGCTGGCACTGCGGTTGTCTGCGCTTGCTGAGCGGTCCAACCCAGTGAGGGCTACACCACCGATGAAGCCCTTCGCGGTCGACTTATCTTTAGACTTGTCCTCATCTGATGGTTTCCTCCCTCTAGAGAACCGACTCTTGAGCCATGATTTCACGCCGCCCTTTGATAGCCTTTCGGTAGGTGAAGTAGACTCCCTGTCGACTGCTTCATCTTCAGAGCTTTCAGTAGGGACCTCGTCAACTTCTGGCGCAGGGACATTGACAGGCTGTCCTGCAGTATTCAGCGTAATCGTTCCTATTTCGACTTCGGGTTCCTCCGGACTTCCACTGTGCCGATCAGCTGCAGATTTCTGCTTCTCGTGCCTAGCTAGCCGCTTTTGTTCTGCTTTGGCAGCCCGCTCTTCCTCCTTTTTGGCTTTAGCTTCCTGTTTCTGTTCAGCCTTAGCAGCCTTGTCCTCTTCTTTCTTCGCCTTAGCTTCTTGTTTCTCTTCTGCTTTCCTCTCTTTTTGCTCTTGCTTGTCTTGCTCTGTGGATAAGATTAGTGAATGACACAAATGTGACATGGTATGCTACTAACCCTTAAGCCTCTTACTTATTTCTTGGATCTCTTTCTGCCGGGCTTTCTCAATTTCTTCCTCTTCCTTCTTTTTCTCCATTTCGAGACGCAACTCCGTCTGTCTTGCATGTTCCTCATCGACTTTTTCATTGATCTCATCTAGGACAGGCTTCACCCTAGCCGCAGCAATTGCGTCGATATCCTCTTGCTCCATGAACTTCCCCGCGCCAATATCAATTTTCCCGTGTGCTTGACTAATACGTTGCTCACTCTCGGCTTGAGCTGCTGCGTGTGCCTTAATCTCCCATTGTGTCAAGGTAGACGGAGGCATCATGCCCGTTTCAGCTGCTATCTTCTCATCTATTCCCTTCAGGCGCTCATGGACGTTCCTCTGGGCTGCGGCAAGCAATGCATCTTGATCGTGCTGCCGCTTCTGATCGTTGACTTCGGACAGCTTGCTGGAGAATAGAGTCATCTGTTGCCTAATGTGTTGCGAACGTCTACGGTCTTCGATAACGTCACCATCGCTAGAGGCTCTCTTCCTGAGTTTACCCCTAATTGAAAAACGTCTGCTAGATGGCTTAGCTCCGTAGTATTCCTGAAATTCCCTATCTTTGAAATGTTCGTCGTGCATCTTAGCCAGACGCGCTTGAGCTTGCTTATAGGCGGCGTCTTGCAGAGTAGTAAGATGTGCGGGTTGCGCATCGTCGCTAACGCTACTAAGAGCGTCAGTGTGCTCCCGTGAGGTGCTGCTGTCATGAGCCTTTTTCGCATCTATCATTTTTTGCTGCTGAGTAAACATTTTCTTGGCCATTGCGAGAGCCGATGCATGAAGGACATCTGCTCTCTTCTGATCATCGACCTCGGGTTTCACAGGCGGCCGTGATGTGAACATCTGCCTATTCATATTTGTAAACGGAACAGAGCCTGCGTTCTCGCTCACTTCGCTTAGTGTCGGAGATCGCACTGGCCTGTGAGCCCGTGTGGCGGCACTTAGGGCATTTGCGGCAGCATTTGCTTCGTCCGGATACGATTCCTTCGGGACAGGTGACGACATGGCCCTCTGGCGATTTGCCATGGCACCCCTTGCAGCAAGTAGTGACCTGCGATGCTCAAGACTAGCTGAGTGCGAAGTACTAGCTATGCTAGTATCGGATCTGAAAGCTATGTTTGCCGCAGATAGGCCAGAATCGGAAACGGTTGGTCTCCTAGACATGTTTGGGCCCATAGCAGACTGCGATGCCAGTAGAGCTGCCTTTGCGCCGTGTTGGCTCGGCACTGGCTCCCACGGAGGAGGCAGTTTATAATCTTTGGCCATGACGGCGGCAGCTGAAGCTGGGGCGGACTTATCCGGCCTCCACAGCTCTGGCGACGTATTGGTGGTCCAGCCTAAGGCAGCTGCCGCGCTTGCTGCGGATCCTTTTTCTAAAAGGCCAATAGACGGAAAGCTCGGAAGGTCTTGAGGTTTGGCATAAACGAGCTTTCCGGAGTGGACTAATAAAGAAAATCGGCTGTTAACTTGGAATAATAAGGAAACCGCGGGAAAAAGTGCTAATATTATAAATGAAGTGATAATAAATAAAAATGATAATAATATGAAGACTCTGCATGTATGCGACGGGAAGCTTACCTATCGATTTAGTGTCGTCATCATGTAGCTGTCGTTCCAAACTTTCCTGTGTTTGTGTGTCATTGGCTGGGTCCATGTTAAGTGGCTGGGAACGGTGAGAATTCAGCTTCTGTCGGTACGTGTATGCGCCGTATTCAAAGCCCCTTGTCTTCTGAAAAGATCGGCATAGATGTCACAATTGAGTGGAGGCAGAATGCAACGAAAAGGTCGAGATCTGGTATTTCGAACGATTGATTGGGTAATGTACGTAAGGTATATAAGGTCCACGGTATAGAGTAAGGTGGGCTTGAGGTGAGTTTAAGGTGAGCGGGATGAGGAAGACGCGGGACAGAAATAGATATAGTATTGGAAGTGGAATGATGTAGCTATGATAGTTATCATAGTTATCATGGGCTAAAGGACTCTATAAACCACCTAACCATCGCTAGCTCAATTACACGACGACGATCTGATGTACTAGATAACATTGGAGGATAGCCCGTATTTGATGTAGGCAAGAAGGTAATAGTTCGTTTTAAGAGTCAATTGAGTGGGTTGAAAGAATATGGTTCAGCGTCTCTATCTGAAGTAGGCTAGGCAGGTATATTATGTTCCTAGGTACATATACATACATCCTGCTGTACGGATGTAACTTGAAGGAAGGGAAATTACAATGCCTAAGTCTTAAGTACATGTAGGCAGGTAGCACTTGAAGTAAGATTCATTATTGTGTCCATCATCATCTGAGGCTTTGAAAGATTAACCATTACGTCATTGTCCTACGACGGATACATATGGCAAGTTACATGCTTATACCTTGTGAGACCCATTTAACTGTATACGGCAAGGATAACTTGAATAGACCTAGCTACTCCGGTTTTAACTCTTTGATTATCGACGAATTATTATTTTAAGAGACGATTTTTAAGAAATTACTACAACGCAAGCAATCGGCTGTCCGGCAGCTTGCGATGATACGATCCCTCCATTCTACTCTACCATCCCTCGCTTCATTCGCCCGTCCCAGGCGAACTCAATCAGCACCGTCTGATTTTACGAGCCTGTATGTTTTGTGATGGAGGAATTCATGATCGTGACCTTTGGAGCTTTCGAAGGCATCGATTCCGGCATCAATGTCTGTCAATTTCTGCGGTTGGTCGTCGATAAGCTCGACCTGGATATCGTGTTTTAAGCATGGCGGTAACGATCCGCCGTGATTATTCCTCGGTCGATAGGTGGGGTCATTCTTCAAGCGCCAAAGCAGCGATTCGTGTAAGACGACATCGTGTGGGATGTCGCGCGTATTACCCTTATTGAGTGGGAATCGGACGTTGAGCCACTCGTTCCGATCGTGGTCAAGCTCCCAGCGAGTGATTAACGGTATCCATTCTATTCGAGTTAGCATCGCCGGGACCTGCAGAATGGTCGACATATGCTTACCCATCAGCTTCCAAAGCAACACGCCGATGAAGCCCGTGCCATAGCCGAATCGCAGCGAATCATGCATGAACCCTTTTAGGGCCTGATCCTTGTTCTTCTGTTTGCTGAACCGTTTCTTGAAGCCGTTGACACCCTCACTCCATTTGACTGCTGCAGAAGGATCTTTCTCACCTACCAGCTCAAGCTCTCGTATCATCCACGCCAACGGGATATCGCTCATCTGGAATTGGTCCTTGGAGACATCCTTGCTAGGCTCCTTAGCCTTTCGGGTCGTCCAGAAGTTCTTGATGCGTTCCCAAATGGTCATATGCTCGTTGTTGTCCAGCGGATGGCCGGTGGTAGCGGGCCAACCGCCGCCGACATCGCCATGGCAACCTGGAAACCAGACCTCTCTAATATCCTCATGGTCGTGTGTCGAGATGCGGATGTCCTGGGCGAGAAGTGCGGCCTTAAATTTAACACGGCGTTCGTCAACGGCGACGGCGTGCCGAACATAATGCGCAGTGCCCCTTACCGGCACAGGTACCGGCGTCTTGCGCTCTAGGATCGCCACCGAGTTCACGCAATCCCAGATACCAAGGAAGTAAACTTTGATATTAGTTTCCTCAAGCTTTCCGCAGTGCATTGTCGGTTCTTTCCGACAGAATGTGCTACTAAAAGCAGTGATCTCGTCACGTGCCATCCGATGCTTGTGTTTATGGTGTTTGTGATGGCTATCGTCCGTATTGTCCGCGTCGTCCCCGAGCACTCTGTCTTGCAGCAGCGGTTCCGTCTCACCTCCGGTTGTGTTAGCCGTCATGGTTCCCTTCTGAAAATTATCTGTTTCGCCTGCTAGATAGCGCTGATAAAGTCTATAGGCGAAGAGCACCATCTCCTCATTACCTTTGCAGAGTAGTCCCACGGTGTTGATCATACGTGCTAGGAACTTAGCCGTGAAAGCACCACGACTATATCACGCCATGGGTTAGAATGTGTTTTCCCTAGGATGTTTTGAGCAGGACGGTGCTTATAAATCCCCCGACACCATTCGAGCAGATACGAATGGCTAGAGTGTCTTGAAATAGACTACGAAAAGGAATGAGGAGTTCCGCGTGCTCACCTAAACCCAAACATGTAGATCTTGTCGCCCTTCGTAAACTGTAAGTGACGGGAGCTCGTATTATCAGGTAGGTTACTTACAGGATCATAGTACCGCATCAGAAATCGATACCCGGCCATAACGTGCGCGTCAAACGTTGTCCCGATACCTTGGTCGATGGTCTGCGAGATGGAACTCCGTAACTCGCCAAACCATGACTTGTTGACCGAGGTATCGTTTACATCGTACGTACCAATACCAGCTAATGAATCCATAAGAGGCGAATCATCTGACGGTTAGAAAAGACACCCACTTTGATAATAATGGAACTGGTGAGGATCGTTACGATCCAAAGCGCTTAAAATCTTGACCACATTGGTATCCGCGTTCGATCCAGTGAAGGAATTTCCAGTGCCATCGAAACAGAGGACGAGTTTCTTGGGTATCCGGCCCCCGTTTGAATTATCAGCAGTAGTGGTACCGTTCTCCATATGTTGAGTGTTGGGTTCGATGTCCTCACCATGGGCGAAACTGGTAGTGGCCGAAGGCATGTTGACAGTAAAGATATGGAATATACTATGTCTGTGAAGGGGTACTTTCGATATCTGAAGTCAAAGACTTCCGTGGTTAAGTAAGAAAATCCCCCCTTAATGGCTTCACAACTACATTTAACATCCGCGCTACAGATTACCAAACACCACCCACCCTTCCTCGATGTCAACACACTCACATTGAACATGCCGACCGAGCTTCTGCCAATAATTCTTTTGCTTATTCCTTGTAATCAATGATGTGATTGTGAGACAACCTTGTTGCTCATTCTCGGATCAGCAACACCATATGGATATGCTACACACCGACCCCTCAGCATTAGAGAAAAGTAATGTTATAGTCAATCTGGATCTCTCGAGCTATCAATGTCCTCGTCTGGTAGTTCAGGTCGCCACGCGTCATTCAATCTCCACTGGGCTTCCGTAAAGTCTTCCGATATGCACCTAGGTAAGCATGGAGCCGGCGCGGCAACCCTCATCCCTTCGGGGGTGGCGAGCCTAGCTTCTCGGCGGTCCTTCCAGCTGCTATATAACAAGCCACTTCGGCTCATCTGAGTAGATTTCGTGTATGCCCGCATTAATATAAGGCTGTGTAACACTAGCAGATGTAAGACTGTCGTTCATGGCCGTTATTGTATGGGGTAAGTAATATCAGCCAATCATTGGCGACGTGATGACCATTCATTGGAGTTTCAGCAGTCAATGGACGCCACCTGCATTCATTAATCTTAATTTATTCTTACCGACTGGAGCTTCCTCCTCCTCCCCGTGCCGGTGTAGGACTGGCTATGCGGTCACTGCTCAGGTGATCTCAAAGGAAACGCCGTGATCCCTTATAGAATTCATCCAATTGGTGGCCATGGGAGGTTTTCAGCCCTCATCATTGCAGGTTGCATACTGTTTCGGCACTTTATGCTGCGGTAACGTCCTGTTCAATATGCCAGCCGAGACCTGGGCTTCAGCAAAATGCTGCAGATCCACAACCTGTCGCCGAAGCCACCGACGCCCTTCCTGCTGGGGATCGAGAAGAAAAGTAAAGAGGGCAGTGCTGCGTTGTTGAACATCTAAGGGTACGAGAGATGAGGACCCCCGCAATCGTCTAAGTCGAGATTCCGGACAGGGTTGGCCATATATAGAGATGGTTGGGTTTTCGTATGTTTGGTGTACTTTGCTATTTTCCTCATGCGGACAGAACTAAGTCAGAATAAGCCATGTCAAATTTTGAAACGAAGTATCAAGCCGGCGAGGCGTACGGAGATGACGATAAGAAGTCTGATATCTTTGCTGATCCACTGAAGCTTGCAAACGATATCTTGAAAGACTGTAGTGGCATTCGGAAAGAGGCGTCTCCTAAGCAAATCGCTGATCTCCTCCAGGAACTAGTATCAAAGGGACCTCTTGATGACAAAAAGGGGTAAGCAAGAAGCAGTGTTTGAGACCAAGCAGCGCTAACGAGCAACAGAAACACCGAACTCTTGATCGGAATCCTTACATCCCTACCCTCCGATTCCGACATCAGGACTCAGCTCACCAACACGCTCATTGACACCCTTTGGGACAATCTTCAACATCCGCCACTGAGCTACCTCGGCGGTGATGTCAAGTATGAGGTTGTCAACTCTCAAGAGTCTCAGAACTCCAACCCTAAGACTTACGACTCCATCGAGTTCAAGGTACCGGACAGCGACGTCACCCTGCGCGAGCATGTCCCCCAAGCACCCGATGGTCTTCATCATTACCGGACGCCTGATGGAAGCTATAACAATCCAATCCAACCCAACCTAGGAAGGGCAGGCGCTCCCTATGCCAAGACGGTCAGGAACACCAAACGTCTTCATGGTGTCAAGCCTGATCCGGGTCTGCTATTCGACCTGCTGATGGCTCGTGATGATCAGCATTTCATAGAAAACCCAGCTGGCATTTCAGCTATGTTCTTTTATCACGCGTCCATCATCATTCATGATATTTTCCGCACGAACCGTACAGACCCTAACAGGTCCGACACGTCGTCATATCTTGACCTAGCACCTTTGTATGGCTCGTCTCTCAAGGATCAGTTGGAGATCCGTACTATGCAGGGGGGTAAGCTGAAGCCTGACACCTTCCATGAGAAACGGCTACTCGGGCAACCTGCGGGAGTCAATGTTATGCTAGTCCTCTACAGCCGTTTTCACAACTACGTCTGCGATGTCTTGCTGCAGATCAATGAGAACGGCCGGTTCACGCTTGAGTGTGACGGGAAGGACAAGCCTACTCCGGAGGAGAGGGCCCGAGCTCTTGCTAGACAAGACCACGATCTCTTCAACGTGGCTCGTCTAATCGTCGGCGGGCTGTACGTAAACATATCCCTACACGACTACCTCCGCGCCATCACGAACACGCATCACTCCAAGAGTGACTGGACTCTGGATCCACGTGTCGACATTAAAGCGTTTGATGGCGAAGGTGCACCGCGCGGAGTCGGCAACCAAGTCAGCGCCGAGTTCAACTTGCTGTACAGGTTCCATTCGTGTATCTCCAAGAAAGACGAGCGCTGGATGAACAACTTCTTCCTTAAGCTGTTCCCCGAAGGAAAGACGCAGGACTTGTCGACTGTCAGTTTGGAGGATTTCGGCCTCGCCTTGCTTAAATTTGAGCAGAGTATTGACAAGGATCCTAGCAAGCGCACGTTTGACGACTTAAAGCGCCAGGAAAATGGTAAATTCAAGGACGAAGACCTTGTACGCATTCTCAAGGAGGGAATGGATGATCCTGCCGGCGTCTTCGGTGCCCGCACCATCCCGAAGGCCCTCAAGATCATCGAGATTCTGGGTATCAACCAGGCCCGCAAATGGCAGGTTGCGTCGCTGAACGAATTCCGGGAGTTCTTTGGACTTAAGAGATACGAAAAGTTCACCGACATCAACTCAGAACCAGAGATCGCCAATATCCTGGAGAAGCTATATACCGACCCTGATATGGTAGAATTGTACCCTGGTCTTATGATCGAGGATGCCAAACCAATCCGGAATACAGGCTGTGGCATCTCCCCCACCTACTCGGTAGGTAGAGCTGTATTGTCTGATGCTGTCACGCTCGTGCGGTCAGATAGGTTCAACACTCTCGATTACACGGTTTCGAATCTGACCAGCTGGGGTTACAACGAGGTCCAGTCTGACAACAAGACTCTGGGCGGGTCGATGCTATATAAACTCATTCAGCGTGGCGTTCCCGGCTGGTTCCCCTTTAATTCGGTGGCCGTCATGCAACCAATGTACACCAAGAAGGCCAACGAGAAGATTGCCAAAGAGCTTGGTACTATGGACCAGTACACTCTCGACGACCCGAAGCCTCCAAGAAAGACAGTCGTGGTTATGACTAGTGAGGCTATCAAACAGGTGCTCGGCCAACCCAAGCAATTTGTAGTGCCCTGGCTTCAGCCCCTCAACAACTTGTTCCCCGGCAAAAAGGATTTCGGCTGGTACATGTTAGCAGGTGATGAGCAGCGTAACTTCGACGATCGTGCCAATACGCTGAAGGCGATCCGCAAGATCCCGAACTTAAGCACTGCAGTCAACGAGTTCGTACAGCGCGTCGGCTTTAAGCTGATCGAGAAGGAGAGATTCACTCTTAAGGAAGGATTGGATCAGATTGACCTGATCCGCGACGTCGCAATCCCCTTGAACACGCAGCTTCTCGCCGACCTCTTTTACTTCGACTTGCGTACCGACGAGAATCCGAATGGAACTCTCGGTGTTGCCAAGCTGTATGGAAAACTCCTTGACATCCGTACCTGGGGCGTGAACAATACAGACCCGGCCCAGTCCTGGAACCGTCGCCGCCGCGCGCAGGAGGGAGCCAAGGCTGTCATCGAATCGACCCGCAAACTCGTCGACGAGGTAGCTCACAACTCTGGCACCCTGTTTAGCCTAGGTTCCAATGTAGTCAACGACCTAGCCCGGAAGCGCGATCTCAAGAAAGACTCGCTGCGTTCCTGCGGCTACAAGCTCGTCCAGGAGCTGCTAGCGCAGGGTTACTCGGCCGAGAAAGTGACCGACTCCATGTGGCTCAACGCCTTCGGTGGCATCGGCGTCCCAGTTACCGCTGTGAGTACTAGAGACAAAAACTGAACATGGTTTATTGTGCTAACTATTTCCTAGTACTATGAAGTCATGGAATTCTTCCTCCGCAAGGAGAACGAACATATCTGGAACGAAGTCCAGAAACTCGCGAAGGACAACAACGACGCGGAACTCTATGCCTACGTAGTCGAGGCTCAGCGTCTCACGAGTACGCAGCGCAACATGCGGGTCGCGACACAGCCCGCCACGCTCGAAGGAAAGACGATCGAGCCCGGCAACCTTGTAGTCATGTTACTTGTAAGTTTTCAAGATACTAAGACGGTCTCCGCTTCTATTGTGAACGAAAAGCGAAGTTACTGACTATATCAAAGGGCGAGGCCGGACGTAACCCAGCGGAGGTACCTAACCCTCACGAGTTTGACCCGCACCGTAAGACGGATTCCGTCACCTCTTTCAGCTACGGCCAGCACGAATGCCTTGCCAAAGAGATAGCCCGGTCCTTCATCACCGGAATGGTGAAGCTCGCGGCCGACCTCAAGGAACTGCGTCCGGCGCCTGGCGAGATGGGTAAGGTAAAGACAATCAAAGTGGGCACCGACACAAACTATCTCAACGACAGCTGGTCCTACCTTTGCTTCGAAGCTAGTAGTAAGTTCCCTCCCTCCTCAAAACTTGTGGTATTATCTACAAAAAGGATCCTAACTCTTCGATAGCTTGGAAACTTCATTTCAACGGCCGAGGATTGGGTAATTACCAGGGCAAGGATCAGCCGGGTGCCACTCCGGGTTTGCTCCAGTACTACCACACGATTCAGAAACGCAAGGCTAAGTTGTTGGGTTCTTGAATTGATCCAGATCGGAAATGGAATTAGTCTGAGTTGAACGAAGTAAGCTCGTCTAAGTATGCGTTTAGGTGAATTAGAAACCATTCCTTCGTTTGGCTCAGGGGGTCAAGCTAAACAAATCAAAATTCCATATTATGCATAATGCCATTGTCTTGATGCTTCTCAATGTGACATTTTCATTATTCGATTGAAACAAATGAGATAATCATAGAGAGAAAGTGAGATGATGGGTTCTATTTCGTCTTGGCGGCCAAACTAGGGGGTTGTATGACCTCGACGCGCCACGTTAGATATCAGCCACACCTGTGCACCGCCGTACTCACTCATCCGTAGCACTTCTTCCATACAAGTGCATGTATTATTGATGTGCAAATACATATTTACCTTTGTACATACCTATTGCTCTATCAAAATTTGTTAATCAGATCACCAATTCACCTAAGTACCTCTGATGGAATAAGATGTCAGTCACTTTCGACAACATCCTCAACTTCCGAGACGTCGGAAAGACGGTCAACGATTATCTCGGCCGAAAGTGAGCCAAAGCTCCTATCCATCGTGGGGGCTTGGGCTGAATATAATTAAACCATCGGCTTAGGCTAGTTCGAGAAGGCGTATTATACCGATCCGCGAGACCAGGTGAGAGCAATTGAATTGCGCTCTTGAGCCTTACATGTACCTGGTGTGCTCACGCCCTAACTCATAGACGATGCGTCCCCCGAGGACCGCAAGAGGCTCAGAGATGAGTTTGGCATCAAAACGGTCGTGGATCTCCGGACCAAGTAAGCGAAAACCTTTGTCGCCGTCCGTCTACACAAGAGATCCGATTAACATCCAAACGGGACCGAACACTTAAAGCAAGCTGAGAAACGCCAAGCCTCCCAGACCAATTTACCAGAACCAAACGCCCCGTCGGAATCCGTTCAGATCCCGGGCCTGCGATATCAGCAGATCAAGGTAACGGGCCGGCGGTTCGAAAAGTTCCTCGTGAGCCAGCTTTCGTGGTGTAACTACTTGTGAGTTCTCCCCGCGCCTCCGAAGCCGCCGCAGGGGAAGATAGATAGGTACATATACGTATAACAAGTTAGTTAACAACCTCCACACCACGCATAGCAAACTAATATTCCTCTTCCTCCTCGGCTACCGCACCCAAGCCATCAGCCTCATAAGCCAAGAAGTGCTCCTTCCGCGAGGCCTCGTCGGTCTCGGTCTCGTCACCATCGACGAGTCCGGTGCCGAGATCGCCGATGTAAGTATCCTCTCCCCTACCTCCCTACTTCCCTACTTTCCCACACTCCCTTCTCTCTCCGCTCAAACACACCCACATATCACACAAATATCCACCCCGCTCACGCATCCCCAAAAAAGACCCTCCGAACTTTCCTCGCGCCCTCCAGCACGCCCCTCCTAGTGCACTGCACGCAGGGCAAAGACCGGACGGGCCTGGTCGTCGCCCTGATTCTCATGGTCCTCTCCGTGCCCGCGCCCGCGATAGACCACGACTACATGCTCTCGAGCGCGGGGCTCTCCTCCGAGCGGGAGTCGCGGCTCGCGGAGATCCGGGAGATCGGGTTGACCGCCGAGTGGGGGGACGCGTCGCCGGATTTCGTGGCGAAGGTGGTCGAGCACATAGACGTCAAGTACGGCGGTGTCGACGGGTACTTGGATGGCGTAGGTTTTGATGCATCCGAGAGGCGCCGGCTCGTTGAAGTGTTAGGTGCGTAGGCTTGCGGGAAGAAACGATGAAGCCGTAGCATTGGTAACCACCTTGTCACATGGCAAAGTCGGATGGCGAAAGGCCAGACCACATAACGGAGGGAAGTAGTGCGTTTGACAAGATATTCTCTATTTCTTTCGAAAGTGGCCTTGGATCCAGCAGCGGTACATCTTGATCCGCCGCGCTCTATTTACCACCATCCTTCTATCGACGCCAAGCTGCTCTATATCAAACAAAGCCTGCTTCGTCTCTATCTTTGCCTCTGACTCCCCAGTGTCCGTAGTCTCTTCACTCTCTGCTCCTTCTTTATCAACTATCGATGCTCCGGACCAAATGTGCTCGAGCTCGTCCTTCTCGAAGAAATAGACTCGCGTGCCGTCACCCCTAATGTAGAAGTTCTCTTCCAGGTATCGTCCTTTCTTGAATCGGACCTGTGCTAGATCACCTCTGCCGTAATCGCGGAAGCAAACCTCGCCGCCTGGCTTAAGCACCCGATGAACGTTCCGGACGGCTTGCTCCCACTGCTTCGGGGACAGAGCCGAGAATATGAAGATCATAAAGACAACGTCTACACTACCCTCCTCGAGGCCGGGAGGGAGCTCCTCGCTGGCGGCGTCCCATACATCGGCTTGCATGAAGTCGGTATTATACTCTTCATGACTACGCATCACCTCAACGGCCTTCTTGGAGAAATCACAAGCATGCACTTTCAGCTTGGGGTTCTTGTTGCTTGCCAGGATAGGAAACGCTGTGTTGCCAGCACCAGCACCTATTTCCAGTATTGTGGCCGGGCCGGCATCTTCAGCGGTAAGCTTGGCAAGGATGGGGAACTCATGTTGTAGCCACTTGCGATTCTTGAAGAAGTTAGCAGTGTTATTCTTATAAAAGAGGTTCCACCACTTCGCAGGGTCTGAGTTGAATCTATCTGCAATCAAGCTTGTCAGCAGGGATCTCAACTTAAGATAGTAGTATCGAAGTTGGATAGGTAAGATGCGTCAGATGGGAGCGAAAGAATTGATGTAAGTTGGTCATCAGAGAGATTCAGATGAACTATGCATTTTGGGGTATCATCACAACACCAGGAGAGTAATGAAAAGAAAATGTCGACTCACTTTTGTCGAAGTCGGAGACTGGCGACTCTCGCTGCATGGCATACTGCTGCTCTGCGTATTCCTTATAGGCGTCGTCAGTCTCCACATGATCCCAGGCGTTGAACTCGAAGATGTCGTCGTCTTCCTGGAGGACGCGCTGTCCGAATTGGAAGGGATCGCTTCTCCTTGTGTTATTCTTAGGATCATGACTCCGGTGCGGAGGTAACTCAGTCGCGGGCGCCTTTTCCTCTTGCACCGTCAGCGCCTTGACCTCAGCCGACAACTCATCAACCGGCGCAGCTGCATGATCAACTGTCGCAGAAGCCATTGCGAAGGATCGTAATGCAGGCGTTCGTCGGCAGAAGCCTTTCACAAATCTACAAGTTTGCAACTGGAGGTGCCTCCTCCCTAGCATGCTAGGAACTAGGTGTAAATCCTAGAGCTCGTGGGAGAAGTGGACGAACAATGCAAAAAAAAATTTGGAGGGGACTCAAAGAAAATTGGGAAAATTTAAGGCGGAGCTGGTGTGTGTGGCTGGCTCGATAAGTCTTTATCGATAATCTAATCGGAGCGGACCTTTTTCTGTGGCTGATCCAAATTCAGACGTCACCGTATCTAATCAATCGCATATTTCTCTGAATATAGCGTCTACATCTTACCATACTACCCATTGTGCTTTCAGTCTTAGAAGGATAGAAGGGAAAATAGGCTAGAATGGAATCATTATAGAATTTGTAGAGTTTCCACCAATCTCACGACCTCCCTTCCACTAACCACCCAACTCGAACTCTCCTCAACCCTCCGGTTCCAACCCCAAACCCACCTCCCGATGTCGACAGCACGCACCCTCACGCCAACCCGCCGGCTCCTCTCCACACCGCGGACGCTCCAACTCCAACTTCAACTTCCCAGGCGCACCTTCATAACCCTCCCGGCGCCTCCACCACAGACTCTCACCGCATCCCGGCGCCTGCCCTACCTGCACACGCAGCTCTACGACCTGATCGCCGACGTCGACTCCTACGTCACCTTCCTACCGTACTGCCAGACCTCGCGCGTGACTCACTGGACCACCCCCTCCTCCTCCTCCCCTTCTCCCTCGCAAGATCCCCAAGATCCTCAGGGCCCCTCTTCCCGGCGCTGGCCCACGCGCGCCGACCTAACCGCCGGCTGGGGCGGCTTCCAGGAGACGTACACGAGCCGACTATTCTGCGTCCCGGCGCTCGGGATCGTAGAAGCCATCAGCGGGGACGCGCGGACCCTGATCCCGGCCTCGGAGCTACGGAAATACGGGCTCGTCGACCCCGGCCCTTCCCCTTCCCCTTCCCCAACCTCAAGCCCGGGATCAGGGGAGGACGACGACGGCGGCGTGTTCAAGAGCCTGGTGACGCGGTGGACGGTGACGCCGGCCTCATCGGGACGAGGCGGGGTAGGCGAAGAGTCCGCCGCCGGGTGGAGCGACGTGCGGCTCAGCATCCGGTACCAGTTCGCGAACCCGCTGTACATGGCCGTCAGCGCCGCCGTCGCCGACAAGGTGGCGCCCGTCATGGTGGAGGCCTTCGTCGAGCGCGCGAGGCGGATCTTGGGGGACCCGGGGAAAGGGGAGAAGAAGAAGAGCGCGGAAGCCTTGCGGTGACTGATCGACAAAGGCGAATCGCTGATGTCTGTACGATGTAATGATGTAATATGAGTTGACGGGCCATCCCACGAGCGGGCGAGAGTTGCTCTGCTGCTGGGTGAAATCCGGCAGAGACCTACCTACGAGCACTGGCTAGTCATAACCTAGGCTTGACTATATCCAATGTGTTGTATATATGTTTTAAAAGAGAAAGGAAAAAAGACATGGAGACCCTAGACCAAAATCCATCTCACCATCAATAAAAAGACCATATCGAGTTTAATTCTCAATTCAATTCAATTCAATACCTAGCCTACGATAACTCCTAATTTAGATATGTAATAGATCAGTCCGATGTATCTTTGTCTCGCCCAATCTTTCTCATTCACGACGCCGTCCGAGAATATGGTTAGCTAAATCTCAAGTAAATGCTCGCCATCTTGAAACATCCATATACTTGTCTTCCCTTCTCGTACATCCCATCATTCTCGGCGTAAAAAGACATCATCATCCGACGTGAAAAATAGTATAGTTGTAAATGCAAAATCCGGCAGTAATCGAAATTATACAGGTCTACCGCATCGAAGTGGTGGAATTTGATCCTAAATTATTGCTTTGCCCACAACAAGTGCTCGAAGGAAAAAGCCCGCGAAAATGCCGCTTTGAAAGAGAATCTCATCTCGAGCCGGGGTATAATGCAGAATCAGTTATCGAAGGCCAGCACGCAAAACTCCTCGAAAACGAAATAGGAGAGATTGGACTGAGGTGAGGACTGGTGTTCCAACAAGATAGGCATTGGGTAGAGATGAAGAAAAGTATTCGTCTCAGTGCCTTGAAATTCATCGCAAGGAATAGAATTTTTTAATGTCTGGGCCTACTATCACAAATCGATCTGTTAGTTTAAGTGACGCAGAATACGAGAGACGTTACTACTGACCTCTTAGTCTTGGTGGATTTTCCAGCGCCCCCGCCTATCCAACCGAGCACCCCGGTCGATTTTGGCTTCGCCTTCTTAGGTCCAGGAGGCTTGTTGACCTGCACGACTTGCACACCCGGCGTCATATGAGGTTGTGCTTGTGGATGTCCCGGTCTAGGCATGCCGCCACCCATTCCCATGCCACCCATCATACCAGCGGTGTGACCCGCCGGAGGAGGAGGGGGCCCGCCGGCTGGACGATGGCCTGGAAGCTGAACGCCCCGTGGTGGGAACCGACCCGGCATTGCACCTGGCGGTCCTCCTTGAGGGCGTGCCATCCCTGGAACAGCAGGTCGTTGGTCCATTGGCCACATATGCATTGTGACAGCCCAATCTGGTTCAATCACCTTCTCCCACACCTGGGGAAGAATGATCTCACCGTTTGGTCCAATGAGATCATAGTGCCCAGCTTGTACATGGGGACCGATGACATCGACGTGGATAAACGCTTGCTTGATGAGTTCTTCCATACCCTAAATGAGATGAATTAGCATGTGGCTTTGGGTAGAGATGCGCATCTGCTACTTACCTGCCAGGTTTGACATAGATGATAAGGGAAGCTGAACTTCCTCCCGACTGCGTCTTTGAATCGTATGGGCGCCTTGTCTTTACCAAGACTCTTCTTTTGTTCCTGCTCGGCCTTTACCTTGGCTTCTTCTACAAGCCTCTTCTTGAGCGCATCCTCCTCCTTTTTCTTGGCCTCCTCGGCGGCTTTGGCTTCTTCCTCTTTCTTCTTCTCGTCTTCAAGCTTTTTACGGGCATCGAGCTCGGCCTTGATTTTTGCTTCTTCCTCTAATCGCTTTTGTCTTGCGACCTCTTCTGCGACCTTCTTCGCAGCCTCGACTTTGGCCGCCTCTTCTGCCTCGACCTTTTTGCGAGCTTCGAATTCAGCTTTCTCTTTAGCTTCCTTCTCAAACTTCTCTCGCTGTGCCGCTGCTTCTGCTGCTTCTTTCGCTGCCTTTTCCTTCTTCTCCTCTGCTTGCCTGATGGCGGCCTCTACTCTAGCCTGGGCGGCGGCTTCTGCGCGAGCCAAAGCCTCTGCCTCCTTCTTCTGCCTCTCTGCTTCGGCTTTTCTTTCGGCCTCCAATTTGTCGCGTGCTTTCCGTTCAGCTAGTTCAACTGCCTCCTGCTCTCTCTTCTTCCTCTCTGCCTCGGCCTTCCTTTCTTGCTCTATGGCTTCTCGTGCTGCGATCTCCGCGGCCTTTTTAGCCTCCTCGATCTCCTTTTTCGCCTTCTCTAAGGCAATCTTCCTCTCCTCGGCCCGGGCCTCCTCTTCCCTCTTTATCTGATCCATTCTGAGCTGGAATGCCATCTCTGCCTCTTTCCTAATTTGGGCCTCGAGCTCTTTCTGCTTAGCCTCCGCCTCTTTCCTCTTTTGCTCGGCTTCAATCTCCGCCAATTTCTTCTTCATGGCTTCCTTTTCGGGGTCTTCCTTTGGAGGAGGAGGAGGCTGCTCCGGAGCTGGGGTTCGAGGTTGACCAATATCAGTCGGTGGAGGTGGGGGAGGGGTCCATTGATACTGTGCCATCCCATGCGGCAGAGGATATGGTGGGCCACCATAGTAGTTTTGGGCAGCGCCGCCGGCGAAGGGCATCATTTCGTTACCTGGAGGCGGCCACCTATGGTCACCATTGAAATAATTCCCACCATTTCCACTCAAGGGCGAGGGGGCGAATGGGTTTTGATAGTTAGGGCCATACGGCACAACCTGCCCATTTCCGGCGTACGGGTGACCATAACCGCCTACGTGGCTCTGCTGGTAACCACCGCGACCACCCGGGGCACCACCGTAGTACGGGTCACCCGGATACGCGCCCCCCCGGGGGTAGTAGTTGTACTCTGAAGAATCCAGGGTAGATGTGTTCGGCGGATGCCGAGGGTCGTAATTAGAAGGCGGCCTGTGTGCGACGCTCCTGTGCTGCTGTGATGCAGAACGTGCAGGGGCGCGAACGTCCGGGTGGTGACGTCTTGCGGCGGGATTAGTTGAAGCTGAGTCCTCTGGATCTATGTCGTCCTCCTCGTAATCGTCTTCGTCGTCCTCCTCAGTGCTGTATTCGTCCGACCAGTCGTCTTCCTGATCGTGCGACCCTCCACTGGGCCTTTCGTCCTCGTCGTCTGTGTAGCTATTGTCGATCGAGATAGGGCCGGTATGGCTGTGGTGGCGTATACTGGGATACGGAGTATGCGTCTGCCTTCGACTACTTAAAGTGAGGTCAATTGGCGAACAGGTAGACAGAGTAGGAGACGATCGCCACTCACGACATTGGTGATGATTTGTTGCTAAGGTACCCTCTGCTCTCCACGACCTGCCTCGGAAAGTCGGAGCAAAGGGAGGTCGGCGGCTAGTCGGGTTACCAACCTCACGTTACGTTAATAGATTGATTTGTAGTTCAGCTTCCCGAACTAAACGATGTCGTTATCGGTGTCGCGAGCGCATAGGCACCGGACCTCGAGTAACGGAAGTGGTACGAAGGAACCAGCGTGTCTCTGAGGATCGATGCTGTCAGTAAACCAACGTAGCTCTTTACGCAGCAGCAGCAGCAGGGAGTAGGTAGCGAAGGGTGTGAGTATAGCAGCCAGTAGTGGTCGCAAGATGTTATTGGTGTTGTTGAAAGATGCAAGTGGATTTTTGTGTTCGCGAGAGTGTGCGATTGTGCGATTGTGCGATTGTGTATGATTGTGCGGAGCAATTCAGAAAGATATATTTGGGTTAGGATTGAGAAATTTAGAAGTGATTTTGTAGAAGTAGAAATATCCGCCGTGAACAATTGGGCGGTAGATAATTCGTCTGGGGGGGGACCTTGCCCGGGTCTTCCAATGAGAAGTGAATCAGTTGGGCGCAAAGGGATCGAATTGGGTTTCTGCCCGGTAAGGAAAGCTTCCAATGTGTGTCCAATGTGTGTGATCTGTGTGGAATTTCAACTGGTAGAAAGTGTAGAAAGTGGGTGCTGGGCGGGGTGAGTCGAAACTCGGGTTAGGTATGTACGTAGAAGGTATGCGATAAACCGGTGTCCTTTTTTTCCAAAACACATACAATGTAACCAATGGAAGGTACGAGACAGCACTTACCCTTCTTAGTACTCCGAAACAAGAAACCGCGTGGGTTCCGTCGCCGTCGCTGTCGTGGTTGCTGTTGCTGTTGTTGTCGTCGTTGTCGTCGTTGTCGTTGTCGTATGTCACCGTAAATATTTATGCGAGAGAATGTCGTTCTCGCCTCGAAGGGCTAAAACGGGAGTCCACGGCGTGCACTGTCAAATCCCACAGCGCAAGCCCGACCAAGCACGTCCGACCACAATCTTTTTATTATTGTGTGTCAGAAGAGACCGAGGGATCAGGAAACAGGGAAGGCGGTCGGGATCTTATAATAGTGCCACTAATACCTAATAGAGCCTACGATCCCGTCGTCAGCGAGGGGGAACAGGGTACTATGTACGGGTGACACAGCCCAGGAGAGAGAGGGGGTTTTCCAAGGGCCAAATGGGGGCTAAGCTGCTGAACTAATACATACATAGCACACTCTGCACACTCTGCACACTACACCTACACACGCAGAACACACATATAATATTAGACGGACATGGTGGACATGGTAGACACGGTAGACACATACACGTACCCGTACTACGGAGCACATGTAGGCATCATTACTCCAGAACCTTCATCATAAGACGTCGTGTAGATCCCACCTCCGAACGGGGAGCTGAGGAGTAGCAGTGGTAGTAGCAGCAGCAGTAGCAGCACTAGCTTGACCTTTGGGATGATTGTGTTGATATGATAACATGACTACTAAGAAATAGATGCAACTTGAAATCCCGAATTGAACGATACAAAAAGGATATCAACGTACATTGACCGGTACACCAGAATAAGCCGTGTTGGCGCATATAGTGTATTCTCTGCTGAAGTTAAGAGTGATCCACTTCCTTTCCTATTTTCCTATTCACCCCTTGCAAGAGACTATAGCGTTATCTATAGTATATAGTATCGAGGAGGGCAGTAGCAAAGAGAAATATACCTAGGTAGATATAGATATGTGTTGGAAAATAAATATAAAAACAATAATAAAACAGGAACAACAGTGGTGGTATCTTCAACTTGTCAATATCCCGGAACCGATTTGGATCTGGTGGAATTCGAGTAGGTCCGGATGCTTATTATTGTTATGAAGCCCGTACTGTGTACAAGGAATCCAGGAAGGAAGGGCAAATAAGTGGACGATGAGGGGCTGGGCTGGGCTGGGCTTAAAGCGGGCTGATGGTACGGAGTAGGAGGGAAGAGAACTTGGTCCACACCGCTCGCTGCGCGCGTTGCTAGGGCAGACAACTGCAGACTTGCAGACCTCCAATGATCTCGATCCAGAACTCACACCGAACACGACAGCATTATCTTCACTGGTTGCCTCTGTCCTGTGACATCCTTCCTCTGCCATATCGTTCGCCTATGGCTCTCGAATCTCCAGCTGTCTTTTAACCTTCTTGTTCCTGATTGTGGTTTTATCTTCTTTTTCTTCTTTTTCGATCATCCGATCTCACCCATAATAAGGGACCATCTTTATACTGGGGCCTTCGGAGCTTGGCCGTGGCAGACATTGGGACGAGAACCTGGCGTTTCTGGCGTTCAGTAGACCGGCCGTCATCCTTTCCGCGGCTTTATTCCAGTAACGCATGTCCGACGTAAGCTTTTCCTGTCACTGGAGGTGAATCACCAAATATTGGTCACTGGGGGCGGTTTATGGCCTAGGAATCTTCCAAGACTGGCAGTTCTCTTGTAAGACGGGGCCGACGTTGTGATCAGTATATTGTTTCCTGTTTTGCGATGAATTCAAGCTCTCCAGCCGATAGCTGAAATATTGTGGCCGTTCACGACTACTAATAAGGCCTCTTACTTTCTCACCCTCCGATCTTTAGGCATATTCATCATGGCCTCTGAAATCAGAAAAATACGTGGTCTCGTAGGAGACTAGTAGATACCTACCTCAAGGTGGTATGGAGACAAATGCATTGTTTGCTGCGATGACTTACGCTAAGGTGGTTATGCAGATTGCCAGCGAGTTCAAGACATCTTCATCATTGTAACTGGAGAGAGCCAATCCCAGACGAGAAGCATCAGGAACAGTAACCCTACTATGACCAATGCGGAAATGGCAGATGGATCTAGAAACTTGTCTGCAACTAAGCCCATCCTAGATGTTTCTGGCTGTGGGACCTCGATTCCTTTCGGCTAGACGATGCCTGACGATGTGACTCTTTGCTGCCCAAATACATGCTATAATACGGTATTTAAGCGGTTGTAGTGCGCCCAGATCTAGATACACGCCAAATATTACGGCTCAGATAATGCTAGCCACATGCTGGGTTCCTGCTCATTCAATTGCAATTGCCGCCTTGTCGATTCATGACAACCAAATCCGCGCGACTGGTGCCACGTGCTATTCATACTGTAGGAACAGCCATCCAGTAGAGTAGTTGGTTAAACCAGCATACTGCATGCTTAGACTGGACACGTCGGCATGCCTAAAGTCCCACCGCCTCTAGATACGAAATCCACCCAAGGCACCAATTGGTGGTTTTGCCCTTTTGCATATGCCAGATGCAACTCCCTTTCATTAGTCGCACGATGACTTGCAATGACTTGCAATGACCTGCAACACCTTGCAAGGAACTCGACCATGTGAGTGAGGCTAAAGTGGGCATCGTCGCGGATCACTTGAGTTTCTGCCGTGCAGCAGTTCCATCATAAACGACAGCTCTTCACCTAATGGTCACGTTTGAACCATCCTCAAGCAGCTCTCGGGTCGCTTTGATCTCTGCTTCGTCGTATCCTTGCCAGCTCCTTTCTCCTGCCGAATTGCGCCGCACGATCTCCGCTAGCTTCTCAGTAGCCATCTCATCAAGTCTGTTAAGCGTGGTCCGATCAGGTACGGCGAACTCATCGGAATCTGTCCGATTTGGCAATGCTTCCTGGGGGTTGCTTAGAAGCTGCTTCGTAGTCTTTGATATTCAAGTCAGTCATTTTTCATGTGCTTTTATATCCGGGGAAACCCACTAGCTTAAGGCCGTAATAACCTCGTAAATAACCATCGCACAGCTCGATACTTCGGCTGAAGCGCTTGAGGGCCTCGACTAATTGACCTGTGTTGCCCGACGACTTCGACGCAATATACAATATCTCGCCTAAACGGGCATACATCTATGACTCAAGTTAATGAAGGGAAACTTGGGGTATGCAGAGAGGAAGACTAACATTCCAAGCATTTGGCTGGAGGACAAGAACCTCTTCAAGCGCAAATATGGCTTGTGAGTATAGCCCCTGAGAAAAGTAAAGGTCGGAAAGCTCGGCCCATGCCTCCGCATCCGTAGGTGAGATATCAAGAAGTGATATCAAAGCGCCGACAGCCTTTGAAATCCGTCCAGTAGACCGTAGAAGTGCTACGCGACGCTTCAGTATGGGCTAAAATGACAGTATTAGTATCAATGTATAAGATTATGAATAGTGACGCTCACGATATTGGTGGGATTGTCTTGTAAAATCTGGTCATATTCCTTCAAAACGGCATCTAATGAAGCGGAATCATCGGCGTCCGCCTCCTTAAGTATACCTTTCAATGCCATAATGCGTTCATTGTCGTCACCAAATCTGTTTACGAGTCTCCCTAGACATTGATGTGCTGATTCGTCGTCTCCAGTCCGGAGACATGATAATAGGAGATTCTCGTACGTAGTCCACAACTCAGGAGTTTCCGGAGCTGAGAGGAGAGACTGAAAAAGCGAGCTTGAAATGGCACCGGTAGTATTTCCAAGTATAGTCGGAGCTTGCTGTGAATGTTGCAAGGCTGTAGCTGGAGGTAAGTGACTAGGTGGATGAAGTAATGAGGAGGACATGTTTGAAGTAATGACCCAATTCTAACCCCAATTTCTTCTTGTTTTCAGTGAAATGTAAGTTTCGATGCTTTATATGAAAAAGAGAATGTTGTCCGTTGAGTGTCTAGCATGAGTTTGTTGAGTTGGTTGAACTGGATGAGGCGATGTAAATGGTTAAGGCGCGGTCAGAGAGGAAGTGGACATATGAATGTGATAGTAGGAAGCTCTTACGTAAGTTTCAATGTGGAGCACGGAGCCGGAGGCTTTCTTCTGCCGTCTATGTCGGAGCTCTTAAAGTTAGACTTTGGTGGGGGATAGCTTTAGGGCACCTAGGTATGAGCCTATCAACAGCGCCGAAGTTCGCTGACGTGACTTGACATCTGAACCTTGAAGCTCATTCATGTTGCATCTTGCATCTTGCACATACAAAATATGCCAATCAGCATTAAACCAAACGACGACTCGACCTCCTAGATGAACGACACATCCACTGCGCCTACTACGCCTACATCTTGTTCAGCTACTATCACGCTGTCAAGATGATCAATTACTTGAGGCACATCTTGAACCTGCATTCTAATACCTACAGCTGATTGTTCTACTAAACTGCCCTGACACTCGGCCAGCACCAGCAAGGGTGCAATTTGGGCAACCATGTATGTGACCCAGCCATAATAGATCGCAGCCGTTAATAATCTTATCCTTCATTACAGGTTCGAGAAGTCGCTATACGACCTCATTCGAGGTCTAAGGAACCATAAAGGCAACGAGAAAGAGTACATGCAAAACTGCTTGAAAGAATGTCGTGCAGAAATCCGAAGCCAGGACCTGGGTTAGCTATAACCTCTCGTGGATTTAGTAATACTATAGCTAACCTTAGACCTCTCTGTGATAGATCTCAAGGCGACCGCTTTGCTAAAATTAATATACCTCGAAATGTTCGGGCACGATATGTCATGGGCTTCCTTCAATGTACTCGAGGTTATGGCTTCTCCCAAATACCATCAAAAGCGAGTGGGATATCTAGGCGCTATTCAGAGCTTTCGTCCTGATACGGAGGTTCTCATGTTAGCAACCAATCTCCTCAAGAAGGTATGGGGCTCCGTTTTGCGATCTTGCGATCTTGCGAGCTTGCGATTTTGCGATAGATATCCAGATACTCAATAGAAGGGAGGTACTGAACTCGTCTCCAGGATTTGACTGCAGCATCGACGACCACCATCGCTCTTCCGATCGTGACCCTTCCGCACGTTATCACCCCGTCCCTCGCGCTCTCTGTTCTACCCGATCTCCTACCACGACTCAACCATACCCATCCTGCCCTTCGAAAAAAGACTATTGTCACACTTTATAGGCTCGCCTTAGTATATCCCGAAACTCTGCGTGCCGCCTGGCCGAGGATCAAGGATAGACTCATGGATAGGGCTGAAGACCCCAGTGTGACGGCTGCTATCGTGAATGTCATCTGCGAACTGGGATGGCGGCGGCCTCACGACTTTCTCCCTTTAGCGCCTCGCTTGTTCGAGCTGCTGGTCGATAGTGGAAACAACTGGATGGCAATAAAATTGATCAAGTTGGTGGGTAACATAGATTGTTTACCGTATTGTCTTTGAGGTTGACCGTGATCTAGTTCGCTACCTTGACGCCGCTTGAGCCAAGGCTTGTTCGAAAACTGTTACCCCCTTTGACGGAGATCATCCGTACGACCCCGGCCATGTCCTTATTATATGAGTGTATTAGCGGCATTATCCAAGGTGGTATCCTTGGAAGCGGCGAAGATGCAGATGGAAGAGAAGAGATCGCATCTCTCTGTGTTAACAAGCTGCGAGGCATGGTAATGATAGATGGCGATCCAAATTGTAAGGATAACCATGATTTTCACGAGTAAGATTTGCTGACTCAATATGCTATAGTGAAATACGTGGCGCTGCTCGCTTTCAATCAGATCGTCATCACTCATCCGTGGCTAGTTGCCCAACAGGAAGACGTTATCTTAGAGTGCATAGATAGCACCGACATCTCTATTCGTATAAAAGCACTAGATCTCGTACAGGGCATGGTCAGTGGCGACAATCTAGTCTCCATTGTGAGTCGTCTCATGAGACAACTCAAGCTCTCGTCTTCAGCAGACCGCAGGGCAGCGAGCTCTTCACGGATGAGCCCAGAAGACTCGGACGACGAAGATTTCGAGAAAACAAGTGACCCCGTATCGAAATCAGCGAATCGAGCTCCGCCACTTCCAGATGATTACAGGATTGACGTTATCGGAAGGATACTAAACATGTGTTCTCAGAATAACTATGGATACTTAACAGATTTCGAGTGGTATATTGATATACTGACACAACTCGTTCGAAACGCTCCGCTCCCAAGGCCTGTCGGTGATGTGGATTCCCTTTCAGTCCCAGCAAAATCAAATGACGGGGATATATCCGAGAGAATAGGTGGGGAGTTGCGGAATATTACCGTCAAAGTTCAGGCTCTTCGTCCTATCTGTGTTAGAGCCGCGGAGGCGATCTTATCTCAGCTGAATGGCGAGACACCGATTGGACAACCTATTGTTTCGGGAGCATTAAAACCGGTTGCTTGGATCATCGGGGAATTTTCTTCGGATTTATCTTCCCCAGATGATATTCTTGGAACTCTGTTACAACTCATCCCGAAGACCCCATCTCCGGAGTCTCTTGCAGCCTGTCTTCAAGCGAGTATGAAAGTCTTTTCTCTGGTTACGGGAGACCAACTAACTCCTTGGACCCCCGAGCGTAAATCGAAAATTTCACTTCTCATGGCTCGCATCATCCATACTTTCGAATCTTTAGCACTCCACCCGAACCTCGAAGTTCAAGAACGAGCAGTAGAATTCATAGAGCTGCTGAAACTTACAGCTGAAGCGGCCTCAAGCCAGGAGGCTTCGACGGAAACCGTCTATCAAGATCCTCCCTTACTCCTTACACAGGCAATACCATCCCTTTTCTCTGGCTGGGAATTAAATTCAGTCGCCCAAGCCGCGCAGAAGAATGTTCCTCTCCCAGAAGGGCTAGACCTCGACGAACCTATTAATCCAAACCTGAACTTCCTCCTCGCATCCGCCGAGTCGATATCTATCCCGGTCGACGAAACGGATGAATTTGAGAGTTACTACTATCAGCGACCTCCACCGACTAGTATTGTCTCCGAACCGGCCATCAACAAGCTGGCAGACAGTCGTGACGAGGCATCTGGTTCCTACCAACAACCTACCGAGGAGACGTACCTAGACGCGGACATATTAGCGAAAAGGAAAGCCGAGCGGTTGGAGAGGAACCGCGACGACCCGTTCTACATCCAGGAAAGCAATTCCATCCAGAGATCCTCAACCCCTATACATAACATCCTCCAGAACTCAAACGGCCCAGACCTGGACGTCGACTCGATCCCTATCATGGAGCTCGACCTCGACAAACTCAGCGCTGGCGTCGACCACTCGCAACCGCACCAGCCGGCCAGGCCGGCCCGGCGCGCGCCGCGCCAGAAGATCGTCGTCGCGGCGGACGAGAACTTAGCGGGCAGCGGCCTGAGCACGCCGAACCGCAACTACGACTCCGAGAACAGCTCGGGCGCTGGCGCCGCGGCGGCAGCGTCCAAGGCCCACGGCAAGAAGCTCAAGCAGTCGCTCCTAGGCGTAGACTCGACCAGCATCGGCGCGCTCAACCTCGAGGGCGACGACGACGACAACATATCGAGCGCCAGGGCCTTCGACCCCGAGGCCCGCCAGAGGGAGGAGGCGGAGATGGCGCAGGCCGTGAAAGAGGTCGAGCGCCTGCGGCTCGAGATGCAGCGCGCGAACGAGCGGATACAGGTCGCGCAGGGCGTCGACGCCGCCGGCACCGTCGTCGTCAAGAAGAAGAAATCCGGCGCTAAGACTGGTAAGGCTAAGAAACCGAAGGCTACTACTGCTGCTACTACTACTACTACTACCGTAAACGCAAATACGACTGAGGGGAACGGAGAAGGCGTGGCGGGAGATGATGGGGACGCGGGAGCGGGGACGGAGATGAAAGTCAAGAAGAAGAAAAAGAAGAAGGTGGCGACGATAGACGAAGGGTCTGGCGCGGCGGGGGAAGAAGTGGCGGCGGTGGTTAAGCCCAAGACCAAGAAAAAGAAGGCGAAACCACCGGTCGAGTTCCATGATGCGGAGGCGGGTTGAAGTGGAGGTGTGTGTGTGAATGAGCGCGAGCATGTGTGTAGGGTATGGGCATAGGCATGAGCATTTTTGCTTCATAGGTACATAGATGGAATACCATTACGATGCATCATTACGGTTTGAAACATCATATTATATATACCTACTGCGATGCCCATGTGTACACAGCATTTTGTCTATCTACGTAGGGAGTCCCTGACCCCTGAGACGCAAGACCCTACTAGTTATTACGCAACAATACAGACACAATACGAACGAAACACAGCATGTTTTTAAGGCAGGCGAATGGTGAAGATTAATGTGATCAAGATTCGAATATGTCATGTCAACGTACAAGCGTATGCGCAGGGAGGAAAAAAGAGAAAAATAAATAGAAAGCAATTCAAGCCTGTGCTATGCTTTGTTTTTTTGCCTTGCTTGGGCCCCGCGCCCACCACTTGTTTAAACCACCAATCCGCCGCACACCATTTTAGAAACAACGCGACAAACGCGCGTGCTATCGTCGTAGGGAACCAAACCACAATTGCCGCACCGATTCCAGAAAACTTGAAAGAAGAAACTAGTGGACCTGACATAGAAAAGGGGGGTTCGGAAGAGAGCAAGTGAGAAAGAGATGACGATGGCCTATTTAAAGGGAGTGGGTACTAGGCAAACCCATCTCTAGCTCGGGATATCTACTTCTCTTCCGTGTCGTAAAGGCCGTAGCGTAGCATAGTACAATGGTTTCGTACAGGCGGACATGTTTACATTAAGCATTACAGCTCGCGCGTTTACAAACATCCATCTAGGCCTGTTGTATAACGAAGCAAGTGTTCCTTCTGGGCGTGTGCCCCATCCTTATCCAGGTAATTACCCATCCGTGGCGTATAATCTCGTAAGCCGACCCACGCGTTACTAGTCGTCCATGGGCGCGTCCACGAGCGTGACGCCGCGGTCCGGTTCCGCAACTTTGCTGACGGGCGTACTAGGTGCGCTTCCCAGTGCCGAGGACTCAGCTCTGGATGCCGTGACTCGTCGTCCGCCTACGAAGCGCGCACCGCTACGGCCGAGACTGTCCCGTTTTGAAATCAATGAGTCGCCATTGACATGTTGTTTTGGCGAGTCCTCGCTTGTGCCGTTGGTCTCTGACGATGGGCTCCCATCGGGGACCTCGAGGCTGGACCGCTTTACCGTGTTCAGACTGCCGAGACTACTACGGTGACGCTCGCTCGCCGTCGTAGGGCTGGCGATGGGAAACCTGGTCTCGGGTCCGCCAGTGCTCCTGTCACGTCGGTGGCGGGATCCGGGAGCCGGGCTGGTGGCGCGACCACGCGCCCCTGCCTTCTCTAGGAGAGCACGCTGCCTTTCCTCCATGTGGGCTCTCCTGTTGCTCTCGTCCGTGCTGATGGCTCGTGGTCGGTTGTTGTTGTTATTGTTGAGTGATCCTGAATGAGTAAGACTCGACATGCGCTTTAGTTCGCTGAAAATGGCATCTTTGTGTGCGAATAAATCGCGGACCAAGCGGTAAGCGTGCTTCTCCTCCATGGTCAACGAAGTTTCGACACGAGGTCGTAGGATACAAGGAGCCATTGTTGTCGCAAGTTCGGTTACGTATTGCTCATCCGCTGACGTCAAGTCGATTAGTCTCGTAAAGTGGTTCATACAGGCGTCAAGTGTTGCAATGTTTGTAAGGCGTAGTTGTGAGAGTGTCTGCTGTAGAACAGCAATACGTGCTTCGTCGGTGGTGTCTGCTGTCGGAGTTTGGTAGATGGTCCTGATGATCTCATATACATGAGAGGATACAAGCGAATCTAGAATCCCGATTAGTCTTTGTAAAAAATAGTCCAATTACCTGGATAGGATAAAGGGGTAAAATCATACCAGGGAGTTCCAAGAGATATAGTTTCAGCAGATGCGCAACAGTAGAGACGTCGAATTCGGAGAGCGCGTCAGGAGAGAAGGGTTTGCCATTATTGATCTTTGCTCGTAACTTGTGGACTTGGGGAAGTTGAACGTCTGTAAGCCATACTCCCCTTCTTGCCTCATCGCCTTCTAGATCCGGGTAGTGGTTATCCAGATACGTCAAAATCGTAGTGATGATGATGGGGACGCGCTTCTTGTCCGCTCGTGCTCTGGCCTCGAGATCTACACCAAAGGTCTGCTCATCAACCTTGTTGTAATAGTTCTCGTACGTGATAACCTTGGGGGCAAAGCGACCTGTTCTATAATTCTCCAACAGGTATCGCAAATCTCCCGAAGGCTGCACTGTCTCCTGGTAAAGAACCATGCGATCCACCGCAGACTGTAAGCTTGGAATGACATTTCCAATAGTACCGGAAAAATCGAGAATAACGGTTTTGATAGCCTTCAGTCTATCCAACTCGCAACGCTCTAGGAATCGTAGATGCACAAAGATGGATTCTTCCAGTTCGCAGCGCATCTCGTCGAGTTTTCGTACAGCAGCCTTGTATTTATCGTCGGCCTCCCTCGCCTCGCGCCGGAGACGCTCTGGGGGAGTCTCGTTGGGGTACTGGCTGCCGAGGACATTCCAACCAGATAGATATTCGCTAACGGTGCCCACGGGAGAGTCATTTCCATTCTCTGACGGCATGGAGAACGTCCTAGAAATTGTGGCCTTCTTCTCCGGCACCCCTGAAAGTTGGAACGCCTTCGGTCGCCACTGGTAGAAGAGTTTCGAGCTGTTCGCAAAGTTATTTCCAACGTTGCCAACAAGGCGAAGGAAGCCGTTCGACACCAAATCCTGACCGATTCGTTCGGCGTAGCTGACGCTGGTCGAACCCATATGCCGTTGCATGTACTCGACTATGTCAGAACCTGACGATGTGTTCAAATATGTACCAAGGATAGGCACTTTCGTCTCTCCCATTTTTATCGTGCTAAG
Source organism: Annulohypoxylon truncatum (assembly GCF_022578515.1). Lineage (NCBI taxonomy): Eukaryota > Fungi > Ascomycota > Sordariomycetes > Xylariales > Hypoxylaceae > Annulohypoxylon > Annulohypoxylon truncatum. The sequence continues at coordinate 1,317,181 of NW_025953787.1, forward strand.
CATGTGAGCCAGTATCTTCTTAACCTGCTCAGTCTGGTACGTCTCATCGCCGATCTCGTATACCTCATCATCTTCCTCTTCCTTATTCGTCGAAACCTTGATCTCGGGTATGTTCTGGCTTTGCTTAGGACTCGTCTCCGGATCTTGAAAAGCCAGCTTGTTTTCCTCTTCCAAATCCTCAGCTAGGCGACACTTGTTGAAGTAGTTGCTTCTCAGCTTTTTGACCACTTCGGCTTGGCGATCGTGGGCTTTGATACGGGTCTGCAACTCATCTTGGGAGTCTTGAATGCGAGATTCGTGGGCGTCGCACCATCGCGCAAACGGATTTACGACCAAGTCTCTGATACTCTGTGCAATCTTCTTATGGTTCCTCGACGCATCTTCCATCTCGGTTCGGACACCATCGTATGCCTAGACAAATAAGAATTAAGGTTAGTGGGCTTGTTCCTACAAAAAGGGTACCAAGAACGAGGTAGTTCGTACTTTTCGCACACTTGCGCCGTCGTCACGCGAAAAGCCACCGGTAATCTTATCAGCTGCGGGCGCAATATCTCCAAGTCGCTGGCCATAGACTTCCTCAGCTTCGGCTCGCATTCGGGCGATCGTAAGAATTTGTCGATCCTCCTGGACTCCCTGCTGGAGCTTGGTGAACAGGACACCCAGGCCTTAGGCATCGTTAGTTTCAGGTACGATAATAGATATAGATGTTAGTTTGTATCGCGCTCACCTGCGGCGTAGTCCGTGGACCAGAAAGAATCTGTGAACCCCGGCATGGTGATGACGCAAGTCTTCTCAAAACAGCGATTGATATTAGCCGCGTAGGCGTCCTTAATGCTGATTCAAAACGGGAGGCAACTATGTCTTGACTCGCGGGTAAATGTATAATAAGGCGCAAAAGTGGGAGTTGGCTCGTAAAGCGATGAAGGACCAATGGCAGAATAGGAGCCAGAGGCCAGCAAAGAATCAAGGGCGGCCGGGCGGTTAGAAGAAAGTTACAAGTCGGAGGCGGAGGTGGGTATCACTAGTATCACAAAATGGGAGGTCGTGCTGGTCGTATCACTTATTTTAGAACAACTGGGGGGAGTAGAAGAAGAAATAGAACAAGAACAAGAAGAACGAGTATGAGAATCTGATAGATTAGAGATGTGACTGTGGATGCGTGTATGTATAGGTATGTATGGATGTATGGACGTATGGATGTATGTATGCTACAAAGACAGACGACTAGATGCGTATGCGAAAATGTACAGAAAGAATGAATGATAAAACACGGCTTGCGGTTGTCTCCATATGTTTCTGTTCTCGCTCTTCTTTTTTTACGAAATTCCTCGCCGCCAATAAAGCACCTGGAAGAAAGCTTGGACAGTAAAAAAATAGCTGAAGCTTAAGAGGTCATTGGTCGAAGCAGTTCAAGGTCGGACCTGCAGACTCCAGGGGGGTTTTAGGGCAATGGAGTTTCCCTTTGTTGGTAGATTTCTAGGCATATTTTACCCGGTAATCGTACCTACCTCAAGCGCCCGGTACGACTTAAGCAAGTACCTCCAACTGAAACTATACTGCGGCATGTGCGTGCATGTAGCTGGAGTTCTGATGAGGCGGGTCTGGGCGAGTTACATTCTATCCACGTACCGCTCCGGTCCCGCTGACGACATTAGAACAAGAAAGAATAGCCCTGTAAGAAATGGTTTCATCTGAACTTTTTGGGCATCGGCCCTGTCGAGCCTTAAGCGGCACGTAAGCAGCATAGGCAGCTGCCGGGGTCATGAGAGGCCTCTCGATTATCGATATTTAACAAGTTCGTACTCTGTAATTAGATCCTAATTACGTCCATTTTTAGAATATATAACCGCATAGGCGGTCAGGCGCATAAAGCTTGGGCGATGTCTTAGACTGTCAGTTTCGTCGTTGAAACAGAACATCAACCTCATGAACATAGATGAGCACATGCGTTCCTCACACCTCATATATGTACATATCTCCAAGCTGCTGCGGGCTCGTAGTGAGATACATACATCAGAATGGATACAAATATGTAAATGATGATGTGTTAGATCCGATTACGTTGCAGTTGTGGCCCGCGGATTGCAGTTCCCTTAATAGAACCAGATCAGGTCTAGGTACTTAGGTACTTGGCAGTCGCAGCGTAACTCCGATTAAGACTGGAGATAACCTTGGAACTTGGAAACCTCCTGCCGGGCAGTGATAACTCGGGATAGGCTTTGTAAGCTGCCGGTTATCCTCAACCGTCACTTCTTCTCCTGTCACACGGACACACCCAAGTGAGAACCCAAGACAATTAATTATACTTGCATAGGTAGGTAGTTATTAAAACTGCTATCTTCAACATGGACGAGAAAGCAGCGCTTAGTGCCGACGATGCAGCACCCGTTCGCTCTCGACCGTCATTTGCGAGGAAAGCAATCCTCATTGCTACATCCCTATTGGTCATAGGCACATTGCTACACCCAACCTCGCGATGTCATCACCCATTGTCGAAAGCCTATGATCGCTTTAACCCGAAGTCTGTTGAGCAGAGAGTCCAAAAGATCCTTTCAGAAACTCCTTTGATAGGTAGATTTAACTTAACTCCCCGGCTATTCAGGGCAAATAACTAATAGCTTTTCAAGATGGCCACAATGACTTAGCCATTTTCATCCGGTTTATGTACAATAACCATATTTATAATGAAACCTTCACAAAGCCGTTCGAAGGGGGTGGTTTTCCAATGCACGTCGACCTCCCCAGGTTGAGGGAAGGGCAAAACGGAGGTGCTTTCTGGAGTGTCTTCACGCCGTGTCCCGCAAATGGCTCGGATTGGTCCGATGAGAACTACGCTCCTAGCGTTCAGCTCACTCTACAGCAAATCGACCTTATGACCCGCCTACAGAGTGCTTATCCGAATGAATTTTCTGGAATTCCATTGGACTCTAAGTCTGCTGTAGAGGCATTCAAGAAGGGCAAGTTCGTCTCACCCCTGGGAATTGAAGGTCTCCACCAAATCGGCAACTCGATCGCCAACTTGCGGCGCTACCATGCCCTGGGAGTCCGCTATGCCACGCTGACACATAACTGCGGTAACAAATTTGCCGATGCGGCCCTCTGGGAAAATCCATTCGGCAAGGCTCCCCCGGTCTGGGGTGGTGTTTCTCCCAAGGGCAGACAGCTAGTCAACGAGATGAACCGCATCGGTATGATAGTCGATCTATCCCATGTCAGCGTGGACACTATGCGGGACGTCCTCGGTGGTAGCGAAGGGTGGGCAGGCAGCAAAGCTCCCATCATGTTTAGCCATAGCTCTGCTTTTTCAGTGTGTCCGCATCCTCGCAACGTGCCCGATGATATACTTCAACTCGTGAAAGAGAAGAACTCGATCGTCATGGGTATGTTCGTAGAAAACCCATATTTGAGTCTATGCTGATTGTTCTAGTAAACTTCGCTCCTGATTTCATCAGTTGTGTCGATAAGGGGGCTGAGAACGGCGTCCCCGAATTCTTCCCCGAGAACAATACCCTGTCCCATGTGGTCGACCATATCGAGTACATTGGTAATTTGATTGGATACGACCATGTTGGCTTAGGAAGTGACTTCGATGGTATCCCATCCGCTCCCGAGGGTTTGACCGATGTCTCCAAGTACCCGGATTTAATCGCAGAACTACTGCGCCGTGGAATCTCCGACGAGGACGCGGGCAAGATTGCAGGTGGTAACATACTACGGGTCTGGGGAGACGTTGAGAAGATAGCCGCAAAGTTGCAGGCAGAAGGAGAGCCTGTGCTGGAGGATGACTTGGAAGAACTACGCGAAGTCGAAGTTTACTACTCTAGCGAGTCAGACTAAGCGACTCTGCATGATCCTTGACGTCTACTTCTTGTATCCCATGATGCTTTACTGGTAAATTAGCCTGCGGTCATTTTCAATGGGGTAAGCGACCCTCCAAAATAATTGATCAGATGTCACTACCTACCTAAATACGTAGTAGTAATTAAAATAGTCATATGTCATTATACAGACATGGGGCAATATGATCAAATTGGTAAGTTTTTAGTCGTTTAAGATAGTGCTGTAGATAACATTTCATGAGATCTTAATGTCCTTGAAATGTGGCATCTACGTTTAATTATGTAAGGGAATAATGTCCCTAGACTACCTGTACAGTAGTAGTAGCTTATAAAGAATACGTCTATTCTCGGCTCTTCCTATTCCTAGAGGCCCAGAAGCTGCTATAAACACCCGTTCAACGCCTTTCCTAAGGATTCTTATGAACTCGATTTCGGGACATGTTTCATTCCTATACTCATGAGCTAAGTATGTCCAGGAAATGTCTTCAAATCTTGGAATATGTCCCTCCTCTCTCGAGGGTGTTGAGCTTCTTCGCCGTCTCGATCTGTGTCCTCGTCCTCTGTCCGCGCACGGGCAGGCCCATAGCATGTCTTCTTCCTCTATACGTTCCCATGTCTCTCAGCCGTTTGATGTTGTCTTGTACTATTCGCCTGGCATCGTTCTCTATCGTCATGGTGGACAATTCGGTTGTTAAAGCTGTGATCGTCTTCGGGGCAATAGTGCCGAGTCTGGCTTGTGGATGTATCGTGTACTTCGCTAGTATACGCGCAGAGGATTGTGGTCCAAGCCCATAGAAAGTTTCAAGTGCTTTCTGCGTAGTTCGTTCTCGTTAGGAGTCCAATTTGCGAAATCGGATGCGTGAGAAAGTTACCTTGACCAACTTCTTCTCGTGGAAGTTAACTCCCATTATGAGCACCTGTAATATCTTAATAGCTGTATCCCATTAAAAATAACTCGAAATATTTGGAGGGCCTACCATCTTGGGCGAATTAGCACCAGAGCGCCGGTATGTACTGTCGCAATATTCTTGAGATTTGTGGTGATGGTAGAAAGATTGAGGCTTTCTATGAATTTACCGAATAGCGGCTCTTATGATTGGTTGATGGTGAATCTGAGCTGATCTGAGCAACCCAAACTCCGCTTGATAAGCTGATAGGCCTCAAGTAGTTAGTATAGTGGACCCCGCATTCAACCGGTGGTACCTTACTAGCCTGTGACGGTTCAGGGGTCCGTTTCCATCTGGTTGCGACAGCTCTAACTAACATTGAAACGTTGAAACGTCGCTTCAATTGGAGCCTGTGTGTCCTTTCCATTTCCCTTTCCTATTTATTTTATCACTGGTTGAAACAGGTCCAATTCCTCTAGATATTCCCAACTATCGTATTTAACCTCTTCAAATCTGTCTGAGGGTCCTGTTATTAACTCAATTCACCATGTTCAACCTTCGCCGACTTTTCGTCAGCGCTCTGCTGCTGGTCGGTCTAAGCGCCATCTGCTTCTCCCAGTCGGCTGAGGCTGCCAAGGGGCCAAAGATCACCCACAAGGTCTATTTCGACATTACGCACGGCGATGAGCCCCTTGGCCGCATTGTCATGGGTCTCTATGGAAAGACTGTCCCTAAGACCGCCGAGAACTTCCGAGCTCTTGCTACCGGAGAGAAGGGTTTTGGTTATGAGGGATCTACTTTCCACCGAGTTATCAAGTCGTTCATGATCCAGGGAGGAGACTTCACCAAGGGCGATGGCACCGGTGGCAAGTCGAGTAAGTTGAAATGGCCTTGTATAGAATGAGGGGATGGTGCTAATTGTCTGTCTCAATAGTTTATGGCGAGAAGTTCCCTGACGAGAACTTCAAGCTGAAGCACTCCAAGGAAGGTCTCCTGTCCATGGCGAACGCTGGCAAGGATACCAATGGCTCCCAGTTCTTCATTACCACCGTTATCACCTCGTAAGACTCCCCGACTCGTGTGCAGGAATTGGAACAATAGGATGTGTGGAATAGAGCTAACAGCAAATTAGGTGGCTTGATGGCAAGCACGTCGTGTTCGGCGAAGTCCTTGAGGGTTTCGACATTGTCAAGAAGATTGAGGGTGTCAAGACCAAGCCCGGCGACAAGCCGGAACAGACGGTCAAGATTGCTAAGAGCGGAGAGCTTGAGGTGCCCCCAGAAGGTATCCACGTTGAGCTATAAACACAAAATTCCCAAGCCGTACTCGTCTCGCCTTCCTCCGTCGTTTTCATACTGATACGTCTATCGCGCCGTTCCAGGTTTAAACGGAAATTCCGAATGGGCTGCAGGATATTCCACCGAAGACACCGCAATCCCCGAGGCGGTTGGGACCGCTGCTCCCTCCGCTGAGTGGACTTTCTTCCAAAAGGCGCTCTTCTTCGGTGTTATCGTTGCTGCTTTTGCATTTTACCTACGCATGTCAAAACGGAGGAGCGGGCAGGACGCCGCTTATGAGAAGACGATGGTATAGATGATGTTTGGATTTATATTTGCAAAAGACATTAAATTCATGATGCATTTACTGTGATATGATTTCGATTCCTACGTGATTTATATGCATTGTGTCTGTTTTTGATATTGGTTGTCTTATCACGTGTGACTTATAAAAATTTTGGTCAATTTTGGCGCCAGTCAGATTCTAAACTTGCGAGAAACCCAAAATTCTTGTCGCAACTCAACTACACGCCGAGATGAAGGTCCTAAGTCTCAATTTCTTGACCTGCGCGGTCAAGGCCTGCAAGAGCTCGTCGAATTCATATCCGCTGCACCCTAAAGACGCAGAGTTGGTGCAGGACGATATCGAGGTGAACGCCCAACTCTTGATAAATTTGCTGCCCCGCATCGATTGGACGGCGCTGTCTACCACTGCTACTGAGGTATGTATTCACATGACTTCGTATAAGATGATAGAAAACCCTTTATATCATTTCCTATGAAGTTACATATTCTTCCTCAGTGCTATATATGAGTTCAACAGACGACTGAAACTTTTCGCTAGCTCGGCTTCCCAACCTTGCCGCCTCAGCCCCCGTCCGTGGAGGAGCTGCAGGGCGACGAGAAGACGCTTAAGGACTTGCACAACCTGCTCATGGAGACGCAGATCATGGAGGGCAAACTCGTATGTGCAAACTGCGGCCATGAGTACGCTGTCCGGGAGGGTATCGCCAACTTCTTATTACCGAGTCACTTAGTCTAAAGAAACTTTTCGGCTGTCTATGAACGAAGCTTCAGGCGAGGATATTGGTAGCGACAGCACTAAGACGGCTAAAAGGTTGAAGGCGTTCTGGAGTCAAGGAAAAACGCGAGCATTAGGCGGGTATGCGATTAGTGTGCATGGTGGAAATATCACAGGCAAGGGGAAAAGTTGTGGTCGATTTGATTTCTAGTTGCATATATCTACAGCTTTGTTTCCATCTGATAAACGATGCCTTGCCATGAACGAAGTCTCATTTAAAACTTCTATGCTACCCGTTACCCGGACTCCGATGACCCAATAGTACACTACGTAAATTACAGCCTCGATATATCGTCCACTGGACTGGACTGATCTGCTCCGGTATAGATGTTTCGTTTACTGTTGCTTCTTCTGCGCAGCAGGTCCCATCTCCTTGTCGAAAGCGCCGTAGGGAACCTCGAGGCTGGCAACGCCGAGAAGACCGACGTAGAGGATAGAAATGAGGATGGTAGCAGCGACTAAAGCCGTGAAGATGCCTATTTGGTTGTTAGTATGAAGCGTTCATAGGTGTGTAATAAACTTGTGGAACTGACCTGGAGTGAAGTATTGGTACTTCTCAAATAGAGGGAGATTTTGACTGTTGTTCTTGGCTCGCTGTTGGATAAGATGCAGGTCTCTCTTCAGTTCCTGGTGTACGGCACCTGGGAACTCGGCGCTGTAGGTCTGGGGAGTCTCCTGCCGAGGGCCACCAGCGTAGATGATTGTGTAGGAACCCTCTCTCTCGTATTGCTCTAGAACCATGCCGAGTTCGCTGTCTATATCGCATTAGTAACATCGCCTTTGATAATACCTACGGAGAATAGTTACCATTGTCCTTGAGCGTCCGGGCGCCATTGGCTGATGGAAGGGGAGCGAGTTCGAGTTCGTCAATGAATGGCCGCAGTACCCCGTCACAAGATGCCTGGATATGGGCCGATATCTCCTTCAAACTCAGCTGTCCAGCCACCTCTGCGATAGTATAACTGGTCTGAGCTTTCTCCAAGGATCGACGAAGATTCGGCACCGCGTCCTTCGCGCTTAGGTCGTTCGCGTTGAGGTTCGGCTGAGATACAATGAGATATCGTTCGGTCGGGCATCCCGAAAGGAGCTTCTGAACGGAGGTAGAAACATCTCGGCTGGACTGTATTTGCGCCTGGTTCGCCGGCTGCTCCAGTCTAATTGGTATACGCGATTAGCTACATCCTATGTGCATGCTGGTGTCGAGTTTCATACTTAGTTGTCGAGAACAGGATGAAAGGGGATGAATCCGAAAATGCGTTTGCGGAAGCGCAGCAAGCTGCCAATGCCGCGGCAGTCCTAGATAGACGCATGGTAATATCGAGCCTCCTACGGGGTGAATATTTGGATGTTGTTGAAATGATAAGAAAGGAAATGAGGCTTAAGCTTAGAAGGCTGAAGGCTGAAGCTCTTTCCAAGTTGACGTTTGGCTCGTTCAGCAAGGACAGAACGGAGATACGCGGCATGTTCCGCCCTATCAAGTGGCACAGAAGGTGCAGCCACGGCGGCATTTGGGGCCTACAGGGCTCTCTAGGATCCTTGGACGTGCTGGAACTTGACCGCTAACGGAAGGGCGGGGCGAGCAGATAGTGCAAAAATGTACCTAGCATTACAATCGTTCAGGTCACTAAAATTTAATCATTTCCATGTTTGCGATAACTCTTTTAACTTCGAACTCTCTTAGCCTTGAAGTTACCTATACATCATCTTCGACTCTACTTAGTTCTAAGGTCCTGCATATTTAGTCGACGTCTTTCCCCTACTATCGAAGAATGTTCGCGCGCCCACGACCCAAAAAGGGTCTGCTCCCTCCACCACCAAAGAAGCGAAAAATTCAACATTCAGTCGAAGAGATCAAGTTCGATACCGACGCTCGTTCCGACTACCTCACTGGATTTCACAAGCGCAAATTGCAAAGAATCAAGAATGCGCAAGAGCAAGCTGCGCAACGGGCAAGACAGGAGAAGATCGAATTGAGAAAGCAGGCACGTCTTATTTGATATAAGGCTATTTGATCTCTGGTTTATTAATTGGAGTTATATATAGGTCCGCGAAGATCGGAAGAGAGAAGTCGAAGAACATGTACAAAACGTCAATGCAATCCTGAAGGAAGCGCAGCAAGCCGGCTATGTAGGCGGGGAGGAGACGTCCGAGGACGAAGCAGAAGAATGGGGAGGGTTTCAAGATACTCCTGCACTGGAACCTATTGACCACGAGGAAGAGTACATCGACGAAGAACGTTACACTACGGTGACAATAGAGTCTGTAATTGTGTCTAAAGATGGATTGTCAAGCTCTAGGCCAGAGGGCGACTCGGGCGAAGAAGACGAAGACGAGACAACGAAGGGAGATTCCCAACATCCTCCAGGGAGTCAAGAGAACACCAGGCCACCTAAAAAGAAGAAACCGAAGTTTAGGTATGAGACAAAGTCGGAAAGACAACTCAGCCAGAGGAAACAGAAAGCCTCCAAGAGCAGAAAGAAACCACGTGGTTGATTACTGCATTGTCTAGCCGTCTTGTAGGCTTTGCTGTTGCAAATACCGAATATAAGTCCACCGTACAATAAACATGTCCTAAACACTTGACTTCTCCTCAATAGCCACCGCAGAATTCCCGTCCCTCTCGAGATCGAAGGTCGAATCGGTCGTCAACTATGTCTCCCCGTGTAGGAGTTGACACGGTACCGGTGTCGGTAAAAAGAAATCCAAAGCTTCCCCTAAGGCACAGCCTTCAAGTGTCTCGCGACAGCGGTCTCGTCGAACGTAATAAGGAATTAGATGTTGCCGATCTCGTTCTGGAGGTCCTCCAATTCCTTCTGGAGTAGCGCGTGCTTCTTGGCCATCTCCTCGTACTTGCCCTCCCACTGGTCCCGCTCGTTCTCCAAAGCCTGTACCTTGCGCTCAAAGTGGCCGGCTTTTACGTCAGTCTGGCGAAGTCTACAAGGTTATTGTTGTCAGCTATGCATGTTTCTCTCACGTCTTACTGCGGTGGATTATGTGGAGACTTACTTCTCATTTGTCTCACGAAGAGTCTTGTCCGCTTCCTCGGCTTCTTCCTCGAGTAGCTGGAGTCTACGTTGGAGGGTTTCGTTGTGCGTACCGTGTTGCAGGCCCTCGTCCGCAGCCTTCTTCAAATCCTTGATGGTAGTGTCCATCTTCTCGTTCTCGGCTTCTAGAAGGCCGTTCTTGTGGGATAGTGAAGTGATCTCTTGCTCCTTGGCGAGGTTCTCCTGCTCAAGAGCTTTGACCTTAGCCTGCAACTCTTCGACTTTTTGAGACGACTCGTCAGCCTCCAGACGGAGCTGGTTCATTTTCTAGAAGTACACCCGATGTCAATATCATTGTAGATAATCATGCAGATATCAGTTGCATATAAATAGAGATAGATATCATAAAAAGCTGCGCTGTTAAATCCCAGAGGGTTTTCTCCAAGCTCTTTAACAGCGCGTTATACCGATGGTGGGGTAAGGGGGGAACTTGAGATGTTATCGACTTACCTCTCTAATGCGGTCCGCCATGTTGAAAGAGTGGTTAGAATAGGAGCTAAGGGGATAGAGTTGGGTAAGTTGATTAGGTGCAGATGAAGCAGACGATGATTGCTTTTTTAGTTAGGCAACAAATGCAGACTGGCGGTTTGGAGAGAATAAAGGGAAAAGGGAAACTTCGTTGAATGATTAAATCGAACTAACTGGATGGATAGGCGTGGAATTTCATATGCCCAAAGTCAGCGTGGGTTGGTACTAGATTGCCCCGCCTTCCCTCATTGCCCTGGAAAGTGGAAAGTGACCGATAGGGGATAGGGGGAATGAGTGACCCGTCTCATGATTTGTTTTGGGCCGCACAGTGCACTCGGCTTTGTGTCAAGTGGGGTCCGACCAATCTCACCAGTCTTCACGTTGAAATGGTGGTGAGCCACGTACCGTTTGAGCTAGTAATTATGCATACTGTAACGTTTATGTAACTGAAAGTTAGCTGAAGTGGAAATCGAGTTGCTTTGGCAACTACCGTCGCATCCAAACAGGGTTAAGACAACATTCTAGCAATCATTCTAGAGGGAAATTATTGCCTAACAACTCAATTACGAATAACCTTCAAAGCTAGAGTTTTGGTTCGGGGGATACAAACTTAAACTTAGGTATCGTTCAATTTATTAATAATTCTCCAATACTTATCCGTACAGTCTTTGCACTATTGTATGCAAATTGCTTCGAGTTGCTTTACTTTTACGTTCCCTTTTCCACCGTAATTAAAAAGCCCGTGCTCGAGGGCTTGGATGTAAACATTCCCAACTACGACATTTACCACATCACAACGAATTTCCCCCTGATTACAACCCTTCAGTACTAGTCTAGTCTTTCGCGCCAGTTTAGCCAGACGATACTTCTATGCAATCACTTCGCCCACCATGTTAGCCGCTCGAGATCAGGAGAACTTGGTTTTCAACCGTCGAAATAGCGCCGCTAAGCGTCAGCAGACCCCGGGAGCAAGATTTGCCAAAACACCGCTCAAGGTTCCGCTGAATGATGAGAATGGCACGCACGCTGTCGGTGGTGCTAAGAGCGTTCTCGGAGGCAAAACAGGTGGCAACGAGAATACTCTTATATCTAAGGGGAAGGGCTTGAGCAAGGCGAATATTGCTACACCCGCAAGTATGTCTCGTGGAAAACGTCACATCTTCACCTTGGGGAAAGGAGGCTAATCATCTGCTAGATATACGCAATAGAGCAGTCCTAGGCGACAAGACGACCAATGCAAAAGCCAATGGCCAACAAACCGTAAACGTTAAGAGCGCAATACGAGATATTGAGAAGTCACAGGTTAATGGGTCGACAACCATCCAACCTAAGAAGAAATTGATCGTTCATGCTGAGGAAGAAATCGAGTTCGCCCCTCCCCCTCCCAAATCGAAGGGTAGCCCTTACAAGTCGAAGCTCTTCCCAGATGGTGCCCTTGATCTCAACGTATTGGACCGCAAAAATTGTTTTAACGGCTACCATGACTATTACTTCAAACCCGTCGATGAGAATGGCGTTCTTCTGGAGGATAAGCAGTTGATGAAGAGAAACAAGGAAGTTTTCGAGGAATCCGATAGGCGACTGTTGGAGGAAGTGGACGACATGAAATGGACCATCCGAGGCGAAGTCTCAGGTATCCGGACGAAGTCCCTCTTTGAGGACGACAGTGTAGATCCCGATGCTAAGGAGACCGGTGTCGATGGAGTGCTCTCAAGCATTCTATCGGAGAACGTCGTTGGTGCTCTGTCTATGGAAGACAAAACTAAGTCCCTACAACGAAAGGTGTCTAAGCCTGCAGAAGGCAGCAAAATTCCGAAACCCACCTTTAAGTCCACGTTTGGCTCTAGGCGACCGCCCAGCGCGCAGGCTCAGGCGATTCCTAGAAAGACGTCGTTGGAGATGGAGGCGAATTCACGAACAACGGTCGGCTATAACAAAGGGCGGCGGGTAGCAGATTTGCTTCAACGAGGGGTTGCACCTCCTAACAAGCCGAACCGTATGTTAAGTCGTACTAATTCAACAATGTCCAACGACTCCGACAAGACTATTACTTCCACCCAACAAGCCAACAGACGAGCTTCTATCGAGCACCAGGCATGGAAGGATAGGGTTACACTCCTTTCTGTCTTCAACTCGGAAGACGACAGCGATGATGATTGTGAGGTGGGCAAGGATCTCGCAGTAGTTGAGGATCCTTCATTTGAGTTCCGTCTGACAAACTAAGATGTTCGTCCCGGGCGTTAAGTGTCTGGCGTTATCGGTCGACTTAGCAATGTATGAGGTGCATGAATGGCGTTAGGCTCTGAGAACTCAAGTTGGTATTGTCAATTTGCAGCAGAGTCTTTAAAAGCTGGGTTGATAGGCCAGTGACTACATTTAGGTAGTATTTTTACAAACCGGGACAATGCAAATTAATTCCTTACGTTACCATATTGTGACTGTAGTCTGAATTATCCTCACTAGATTCGTTCTTCGAAAAGGGGTTATAGGCTCTGGTTTTAGAAAATGAATCGTTAATGCTGAGTAGGTATGCTCCCGCTTGGAGGCCTGGCAAGTAGCTGAGCCACACGTCAGTTCTCGACAACCTTGAGTAGCATTTTAAGAGTCGGCCTCATTGACGTGGAAATCTAATTGATGGCTACCTAAGTAGGTAGGCAAGTAGAAGAACACAACTCTTTTCATTACGAGTGTCTTAGAATGAGCTGGTCCGGCTGGTATGGAAATTCGACTTCAAATCTAAGAATCACATTTGGTGTACCTAATGCAACCTAAGGTTCCGGTGGGATCAGTGCTGTGTATTTCTATTCATACCTATATTTATATTTCGACATACTAACTTACTCACTAGATGATCCTAGAATGTAAATCTATATGTATGTCGCTCAGTTGCAAGTATGTATATAACTATCGTAACGTAAGCTATATCTCTTTGCTCGTTTACCATTCTATGTACTTTTCCCTAGGTAGCCTCTGAATGCGAAAAAGGCGTGATATACAACGATACATCAACACAATAACTTCAGAAGCAGGTGCCTGACTAGGTAAAAAGGAGTTGCATCAAGTTCTAGAACAGACCGGTAGAGCCGAATCGATTCGTTATCAATTCACCGTTATTGACACATTCTAGCGGGAAATAGCGAATAGAGAAAGCGGTGACGTTGTAATGCATATCCCATCCCCCTGTGTAGGGAAAGTATGTGGACTATTTTGGACTATTTTGGCTTGTGATATGTATCGTGCAGCTGCCACACTGCTGCGAACCTTCCCTCTACCAATGGTTAAAATACACTTGGGCTAAGGAAAGAAAGGAACGATCATCCAGTTACAAGGTAGTAGTAGGCACAATAAGACGAAATAAGCCACAAATCGGGTGCAAAAACAAAATAGAACTGTGGCACAGGTGTGGCTAGTGGCCAAATCTAATCCCCCCGGACTTGGCCCCATCCCTGAAATCAGAATCTGGCTTTGCTAATCAACCGCCAATTTCAACTTTTCGACATCAGCCTCTTCATTCTCCATCTCCCGCCCACTTTCTTTGACCAAGACAGAGTCCCGACCTCGCGAGCGCAAATTTCACGGGCACACGTTTCATATTTGTCCGCGACCATATTACTACAATTTTTAGCGCACCGGAACCCTTCGGACCTCTGCATCGTTAACATAATTGCCTGGCTCTTTTGAGAAAGTCCCACACGTCAGATCTCCGATCCTGTCGCGTGGACGCAGGAGTTTCGCGTATCCTTCTGCCACCACACACCACACCCACTTTCCGACTACAATCATCAATCGCGTACATCCTTATGACTTCATGAATGCTGTTGTTGATTCTTCCCGATTTGAGATATGATGGTCGGTGGATAAGTCGAGGCCGCCGACTTCGACCCTAATAATCATGGCTCCTAGCGCTGGTTATAAGGAGTTCTTTCCCAACGCTCCTCGCGCCGCCAGAGACAAGGCTAATGAACGGGAACGCGAGAAGTCCTCGAGAGCATCAGAAGCTACCGACATTGATGCTAAGACAGCAACGCCTGCTCATCGCGATGGCGCAAAGTACGATTCGTCGTTATCTGATGCCGCACACCCCCCGACAGATGATACCGAGTCTTTGCAAGGAGATATCCTCAATGGAGTTGGTTCCGCAAGCTCTCACGCGAGTACTACCTCCTCTGTCTTCACTACTTTCAATTCATCCGCTGCAATGAATGCTTCATCACGCGCTTCCAACAGCAACCTCACACCTCTTACCACAATGGGCTCGCCCACAAACCCTTCACATGTGCAACCCGCAAAGCAGCGCTCCTCCGTTCTTCATCATAATACAAGCAAACCTGATAATACGAGCTCTACAACGATCACGGGACCGTTGTCTAATGTTCCTGGTGTCGTTAAGCGCCTTCCGGCTCGAGACCCAAACCTCGCTATAAAGGGAACCAAGTGTGTACACGACCCTTTAACCGACAAGAGCTTGTCCTCGAGCGATAGAAAAACAATGAAACCCAAGTACAAGAACATCGGGCTGGTACGTATCCAACATACAATATTATATCTATGGATAGAGGGGGGGCGTCATCTGACTTATATGAGATCTTTGGCTAATTCACTGAATAGGAAGATGACGCTCCCCCTCCAGATCCTCGCCTATCTAAAGGCAGCTGGCTCGATTACATAAATGTCGACTTCCATCTGCCTAAGGCGAGATTACGTCAAACTCCTTATAATCTCAAACCATACCCATATGATCCTGCTACGTCTATCGGCCCTGGACCACCGACCCAGATTGTGGTTAGCGGGTTTAACCCGTTAATCTCCTTCTCCAAGGTTGTAACCATATTCACGTCTTTCGGCGATATAGCTGAAAGCAGCAACAAGATGCATCCTCACACCGGAAGTTTCCTTGGCTTCGCAACCTTCCGATACCGAGACTCAAAACAACAACGGCAACCTCCTGTCTCAGCTGTTAATGCCGCGAGAAGGGCTGTCCGCTCTATGAATGGAAAGAAGATTGAGACAAACCGCATCAAGGTAGAGTTCGACCGAGATGGAAAGAAAAGTAGGCTTATGCTTGAGACTATCCTCAAAAAGGACAATGAGGAATCTTTGCGTACAACTGTAACCCCAGTGCCTACGGGTCCTAGAGTGAAGCCTACCGAAATCGTGAACCGACCACCTCCCACCGCTCCGAGGGGTCCTGCTGCTGAGCGTCAGCGCCCCGTATTAGCCGCAGAGCCCACCTGGCCCCCTCCGAGCAAACCTAAGGGCCTTGGGTCTATGCTATTCGATTCTCAACTTGTCTCAGCTACCCTCAAGGGCGAACCGTACATATTCGTTCCCGACACTAGTGTTCCAGTCATGGTCACCACGATACCTCATATGAAGAAACGTTTGAAATCGTTCCAATTTGACGACATACGAGCTGACCGCACTGGCTACTATATCATCTTCCCCAATACCTCGCTTGGCCGTGAAGAAGCCACTAGGTGTTTCCGGTCGGCTGATGGTAGCGCCTTCTTTACCTATACAATGGCTATGAAGCTCCACGGCGTAGCTCCCTCGAGTTCCTCCAATTCCATTACCCATTCACGAACGAATGAGCCAGACAGAAGATCGCTTGCGGATGCGCGCTATAGAGAAGAACACCAGTACCGACCTCGCGATGAACGACGCCGCGATGAGGAGGCCGTCTTGGAAGAAGAGAAGAAACAACGAGCCAAGAACTTCGACCCTGTCACGGAAGCTATTGAGGTCGTTCGCCGTGAAATGAAGGAGCATTTAATCAGACATATCAGGACTAAAGTTGCGGTACCCACGCTTGACAAATTCCTAGACCCGGCGAACCACGTAGCTAAGAGGCGCAAATTGAACCTCGAACAACCTCCAGGGCCGTCACATCCTACACTCGGCATCGAAGAGCGCGATGTTACGCCCATCAGCACACCCAACTCGCGAGCTGACCCAATCGAACGTCGCACAGCTCGTGTCGATGTTGCTGCGTTGCCACGCATCAGGAAAATTAAAGGTCAAGGTGCTGCGCAGCGAAATTATGGATTTACAGACCCATTTGCGCGTAAGAGGCCTTCTGTGGTACACAATGCCTTCCGATCGCTTCACCATCGACTACAGCCTCCGGACAGCGATGACGAAGTATCTGAAGACGAGACCGAGAATCGCGATTCGGTTATGCGTGATGTCGAAGAATCAGAGTCGCGCCCTAGGAGCCGTATGAGTACGGAGGACGACGGGTTCGAGAATGACTTCGCCGATGAAGATTCTATGACCGATGCTAGTTTCCCTGTCAACGATGGTATTGTTAAGGCAAAGAAGCGGAAGCTCGACCTTCACGTCGAAGCCGCCATCAAGCGACAGAAGAAATCCGACGAAGAGCTCTTCGGTGTTACTATTGATACACTCGAAAACGAGTTCCCTAGTCCAACAGAAGACATCGTTATGCCCGACGCCGATCTTGACAAGACCTCCGAAGCCACCGAACTTCCTACTCTAGTCGAGAAGACAGCCAAGGGCCGAAAGAAAGCTACCGTAGCTAAGCCAAAGAAGAAGACTAAGAAACAGCTCTTCGAGGAACGTGAAGCCATGAAGAAGAAACAGCAGGAAGTATACGTCGAGGAAGCCCTAGGACAATCGCAGAAAGAACAGAGACAAGAGTCCGAGGACCTGGTACCCAAGCCTGTGGTTCAAGAGGTTGTTGACGAGGTAATTCCCAAAGACGAGCGCTTTTCCGATGCAGTACTCCCAGCGATGGCTTTGCCGGAGTCGTTCGGCTTGTCAGTACAGTCCATCCCGGAACTTGACCTCCAGTCTAAGGATCACCCTGATGTCGGTAAGCTCAAGAAGAGGTTCAAGTCGAATGACGTGGGCGATCCCAGACTTTGGGTATGGAGACACAACCGCGTGCGGGAGCTCAATGCGGAGAAGGCATCACCTACGGAGTCTCTTATTATTGAAGGCTACTACGTACCAAATCCTAGTGGATGTGCCCGTACCGAAGGTGTTAAGAAAATTCTCAATTCGGAGAAATCCAAATATCTCCCCCACCACCTTAAAGTCCAGAAGGCCAGAGAGGAGCGGCAGCTTCGCCAAGCGAAGAAGGACGGCAAGGATACGGCGGCGGCGGCGGCTGAAGCAGCAAAACTCGCGGCAGAGAAATTACTAGCCAAGGGCAATTCGCGAGCAAACCGTGTCAATAACCGGCGCTTCGTCGCCGACTTGAACGATCAGAAGAGAACCCTGGGCCAAGATTCGGAAGTTCTGAGATTCAACCAGCTGAAGAAACGAAAGAAGCCTGTCAAATTTGCTCGCTCCGCAATCCACAACTGGGGCCTATACGCCATGGAGAATATTAACAAAGATGATATGATCATTGAATACGTTGGCGAGGAAGTTCGGCAGTCCATTTCCGAGATTCGGGAGAACCGATACCTCAAGAGCGGCATTGGCAGCAGCTACCTCTTCCGTATCGACGATAGCACGGTCATCGACGCCACAAAGAAAGGAGGCATTGCCCGATTTATCAACCATAGCTGTATGCCCAATTGCACAGCCAAAATCATCAAAGTGGAAGGCAGTAAGAGAATTGTCATTTATGCTTTACGAGATATCGCTCAAAGTAAGTTTGAATTTCGCTACACTTGGTCAATGAACAAAATTACTAACACGAACTCTTAATAGACGAGGAATTGACTTACGACTACAAATTTGAGCGAGAAATAGGGAGCTTAGATCGTATCCCTTGCTTGTGCGGAACTGCAGCTTGCAAAGGATTCCTCAACTAATGACGTCTTCTCGAGCTCCTCGAAAAAAGCATCTCTTTTACTCATCTATCTGGAGTGGGCGGTTTTTTTCTGCATCATGATACTCTTCATTTCAAGGCGCGGCTCTGGATCAATCTTGCTATATATGCATGCTAAGGGTTCCTTCAGCGAACGGCCAAAAAAAAGGGGGAGGTGTACACTAGCTGATTTTCTTCCACCCAGACGCGGGCTACGGCGTTTTAGCACAACCTTCCAATTTTTGGTGGTTAAAATGGTACGGGTTGCAAGCATATTGAGTGCGGCGATGATTATAGATGCTAAGGAAATTGGCCACCGTCTATACCCGTGGCGGTGGGATTTCTTTTCAGAGTGCTGTTGGGTAAAGGAACCCCTTCAACAAACGAGGCTATCAATGTACATAAGAATCATCCCAGGTGGCCTCAACTCCAGGAACTTGCTGAGGGGCTAATAATTGCGATTGCCCATATTCAACATGAATCATAAAACATGTCTATCATCTAGTCAGCAACAAAGATTTTTTTTTAATGTATCTGTAGCTTGCCTCAACTAATGATCTCTTTTGGTACCCTGAAACGCCGTTGTGATATGCCGTGAAGTCTAGGAGAACTCTGCCCAAACGCCGGAATGCGTGCTCCAAATGCATATACATCCATATTCTCGTATCCTACTCAGTTCCTAATCATTGCGGGGCACCAGGTAGCCTCTCAATTACGTATTTCCCTCGGGCTACGTTCATGATAGGGACACCGGGGATCTTGCGTATCCGCCTACAGAGATCCTTATCGTTTGTAGCAACAATGTATATACGATGTTTCCTACACAAAATGGTTAGCTACCATGTCACAATCACACGTCCACGTAGCAGCCGGCTCAGGACTTACATGACTCGATCCACGATACAATCATCAGCATACACGCCCTTATGATCGCACTGTAGCCGTTCCCAACGCTCGTCTCGCGCGATGCGCAGGGCGATCCGGTACTTGGGGCCCAGCTTCTCCAGCTCGGCCATGACGCAACTCGTGATGATGGGCGTGCACTTCGCGTACAGGCAGTCCATCATGCTCTCGAGCAGCGGTAGCTTGCGCTGGACGGTGTGGGACAGGAAGTTCGTGTCGACGAGCACGCTGTAAGGCGGCACGAGGGCCTCGTTGTGCTGGAAGAAGAGCTGCGAGGGCAGCTGCGGGACCTCGCGACGCACGATCTCGTTGGAGGCGCCGTCCTTGGGCTTCGCTTCGGCGGCCGCCTTCGCGTTCTTCTCCCGGTTCTCCTTCAGCCGCGCGTCGCGTCGCGATATTATGCGCTTGACCTAGGCGGCGGAAGAGAGAGTTAGTCGGTGATGCCGGAAAAAAAGGATCATGCTCTTATCGATAAGGAGTTTTCTATATAGCGGCAGATGGAAGGAAACGTACTTGCGCGAACTTGCGCGTCTTCTTTGCGACACCCATGGCGGACTCTCGTTCGATTCGGCTTGACCCGTAAGATACCCGAGCGACGGCGAGGAATGGAATCGAGGGGATATGTCGGGGGCAGGTTCGTGCAGGTTGATCGTGCACATCAGAATGTAGGCAAGTAATTGGCGATCTGCCACTCTAGAAAATCTCGACCGCCCTGGAAGGGATTATCAGATTAGCCGCTCTCAAGGGTACTGTCCGTATCTTAGGTAGTGCAGTGTTGGTCTGTGCGCTTATTCTTTACCATGGAAAGTATCGAGGTACAATTATTGGGCCCCACATCCCCCATGATTCTGTGCCTGGACCTGCCCGTCAAGCCAGAGAATGGCTGGTCCTCACGAATCATTGTTTAATATTATCGAATGATAAAGCTTAAAGCCTCTGAGTGGAATTTCATTATTCAGCTTATACGTACTGCGTAGGTAAATTCAAGTTCACCAGGATTGGTAGCCTACTCCAGAAATGCTAGGCCAAAATCTCTACTATGGATGGTATGGATGGTAACTAGCGTCTGCGGTGCGCTGTGCTACGAGGTCGTACTGCGTCTCTGCGGCCTGCCAAAAATTGCCGATGGCGTACGAAGTACAATGTACTATACACTTTCTTCGGGATCATCTGGTATATAGTTTTGCTAGCGTGACCAGGAAAAGTATGTACCAGTACTAGCGCGGAGGTAGTCATCAACGCGAGCCTTTCCTCGTCTCGTCTTCCTCAATTTGCTTTTTTACTAGGCAGGAACGCCTGTTTGGTGTTTGCTTATTTTAGCCTCTCCTCCTATTTCTTGTTGGTCCCCTTGGTCCCCTTAGTCCCCTCCGTCACTCCGCGAACCCTCCAACTAAACATCCACCAAGCAACGAAAAGGTGGGAGGTCGTGAAAGTCTTCAGCAAACAAAAAAAGCAATGCAACAATCGTTTTAATCAGTGTATCATTCTAGTCTATCACTAGACATTATTCTTTTTCACTTTCTAGAATCGATCCGATCCTTTTACGTCCCGTGTTCCGGGGCGCCCCATTTACTCTTTCGTAATTGAGCTGAGTCCGGGAAATACGAAGGGTCCAGGTCATCTCGTTTTTCTCTAAGCCACACGACAACACGACAGAGGGAAAACGTCCCTCCGACATCATACCAAATTTACATCTGAGGATTTCCATCGCGATCGCGCATCGAATATAACGTCGGGAGCCCTTTCGCTTAATTATTTCTTCAGCCGCATTGCGCGAACTCGCCCATCATGCGCCCGCAGCCGATTTTATTCGCCGTAGCCGCACTGCTGGCTTCCCACGTCATCGCTCAAGACACGGCAACCAGCACTGATGATGCGACATCGACGGCAGATACCGCGACGAGCACTGCAACTGACACAGCTGCTACGACGACCGCAGACGCGACGACGACTGCGGACACCAGCACCAATACAGACACTTCCACCGCGGAGTCAACAACCACTGATCAGACATCGACTGACCAAACAACCACATCCGCTGCTAGCACAACGACGGATGCGTCATCAACGACGACCGACAGTGACAGTCTTCCGTCCATCACCTCCTCGACTTCATCCACTTACAGTTATCCGGCCCCTACTGTACCTCCGACGAACAATGCCCCGTTCATGCAGCCAACAACTATGCCAGAAGGCACCGTGTTCATTGCTGTCGGGGCCATCTTGGGTGCTTTCGGAGCCGCAGTCTTGATATGGCGTGGTGTCGTCGCCTGGCTCCTGCATCGCAATGTTAAGAGGGCGGCGTTAGCGCAGCAAGTTGCTAATGACAAAGCGACCTTCCAGCCGCCTCCAGCTCCCTTCTATAAGTACACTGATCAAGCATCGTCGGCCTCGCTCGGTGGTTCTATACCAGGCCGAGGAGTGCGGAGAACAACGCGAGGACCTATCCCTTCAGCTACCCCCAGCCAGTCTAATCTCTTCTTTTCTCCCACTGCTCCCACGGCATCCGGCAACGGCAATCGTGAATCTCGTTTCCTGCCCTCCGGTTTCTATGCCGCCGGGGCTGGATCACCACAGCAAGGTCATGGTCATTCTATCAGCCTGACAAACCTTCGACCGGATTCGCGTGGCCATGGACGCCCTCTCGGACACACCCCACCCGAGTCCCCTGGCCTAGCACCCCGTCAAGATATGGCGCGGCGGAACATGAGTACAAGCTCATTGAATCTTAACCGGCCACCCAGTGGACGAGCCCCCAGTGCCTTTTTGGAGGACTTGCTAGACGACCCTCAAAACCAATTCCCACCGCCCGGTCACCCGAACACCTGGAGTCAAGCTCAACCCCGGCATTAGTTGTCCGGCGAGAGTTCTTTTTCTTCCACGGAGTCTGGCTATGGAGGTCTACGGTGTTAGGGCATTTTATAAATTCTTCATTGCAAAATATTTGAAAGCATTATCGAGGTACGATATAGAGAAGAGGTCGGGTGGACCAACCCCAGTAGAGTAGTAGGTGGGGGAGAAAAAGGAGTAGAGTCCTACACCTGGCGGTGAGGACAAAACCTTCGGACTTTGCCTGCCGAGCAATTGCTTCTTGTAAAACGTGTGTTGTAATAGGCATCAGAGTTGGAGTTACGGGGTACGGTGGTAGCTACTTTTTATGGGCTTTTGGGCCTTTTTTATAAGAAAAAGGCAGACAACATTACAGCTACGTCACATATCTATCGCCGAAGAGTGCAGTACATAATCTTTTCGTTATCCAATAATCTTTTCCCCAGTTCTATGTCCAACGAAGAAGCCCCGAGGTCATTACCTATCATACCCTATCACGCCCTATCACGTGGAGTTATAGTCTACCTATCCAATTGTTTCAATGCCAACCAGTGCATATGTACTACATGAGAACTTGAATTTCTGAAAGATGTTTACTACCCAAATATGTAATTGTAAACGCTACGTAAGGGTTGGGGATCTGCATTGCATCTTCGCATGGCTTTGCAGATGGATTTCTTGCCGACATGTCTAGTTTAATGCAGGAACCAAAGGCTAAGAAGTTCTGTACCGAGTATGCGGTTTGCGGGCGAATGAGATGCGTATATATATAAGACGGCATTTGGTGTGACGTCTGATCAATTTGTCTGATTCAGCCTGCGCTACTTCGTATATAATATCACTGCCCAGACATGTATATGTCTGAATCTGACATAATAGGCAGGTAGATATTATAAGGCACGACATTTCTAGCTTAGCCCATACATATACCCCAAAACGTACTCAGGCAAATACGCATAATAGTCTTGCTGATCAGAATCCTTCGTGTCCTAATACAGACGATGATTGCCTTACTAAGCTCTAGTACGAGCTACTACCTTGTAGGTAATATAACCAACCGCGGTTTCCGTGATACTGAGAGCTCCCGTATCAAACTACGGACAAACCTTGAACAAAGGCAATCAAATTAGCGACTGTGCCAACGAATGAACATTCGATCATATAATCTATAACGAAAAGCTCCCTTGCGTAAGTGGGCTCCTATAAGAATAGCAACACGTGTGTTACACATGCATAACATAACGAATGCTACATACTCACCTACATGGCTCAGCCGCTTCCAACTTCTCCTTTACTTGACTGTCCCTTCTTCCTCTTCTCATCCAACAAGCATCGATGTTTCCAAGACACGGTACACGATGCCAAGAACGAACGCATAGACACCAAGACCTAAGCTCTTTCCTTGATGTAACAAGGTTCAAGCTATTCGACCTTGCCTTGCACGCGGAAAGCCCGCTCGTTCCTCGAGTCCTCTTATCTATCTCCTAGGACCAACTCTCTCTTCGATTATTTAGGTATCATACCAATACAACAATCTTCTCATACGCAGAATCATCGAGTGTCATATACTCGTATATCATTAAATATCGCTATGTATGTGTATCCAAATCTACTTAGGTATCCGACCTAATCCCATAATTAGAAACTTACATCACATTATCCTGTCCCCATTTTCATCAACATCTCGACTCGGCCTCACAATTCGTCATCCTTCTCGCTCTTTGACCCCTCTCCCTCTCTCCTTGCCTCATCATCATCTTCATTCAGTCCCTCCCTTGCACTATGTATATCCTCGACCCTAATACCGCTCCTATCACACATACTCCTGAAAATGCCACCTTGGGCCCATAAGTTTATTGGAGTATCCAACTCTGCAATACGCCCGGCATCCATGACGCAGATGCGGTCGTATCCTACGATAGTCCGCAAACGGTGAGCGATGCACAGCAGTGTCTTCCCACGGAATCCGACAGCCATCGTCTTTTGGATCTTGTCATCTGTTTCCATGTCCACGGACGAAGTAGCTTCATCACACACGATGATCTGCGATCCGCGGACTAGGGCTCGCGCCAGCGCCATTAGCTGTCGTTGGCCAAGCGAGAAGTTCAGCCCGTCCTCTTCCACGACACTGTCGAGATGGACCCGTGTTGGGTCCTTGTCGTCGATATTCGCGTCAGCTGGCACCAGATCAGCCTTCCGCAGCGCTGACCACAGATCCAGATCGGAGTGCTCGTTAAAGGGGTCCAAATTACTGCGGACAGTTCCGCGGAAGAGCGTAGGGTCTTGTGGGATGATGGCAAGGCGGGAACGGAGATCATGCAGGCCAACCGTGGAAATGTCGAGTCCATCGATGTAGATATGGCCCCCTGAGATCTCGACTAGTCGGAATAGGGTCGACATGATGGAACTCTTGCCCGCCCCTGTGCGGCCTACGATACCTATGCGCTCACCTCCACGGACATTAATGCTAAGGCCTTTGAGCACCAAGGGTAAATTCGCGCGATAGCGCATCTCGACGTTGTCGAAGATGATTTCTCCTTTTTCCGGCCACGTGGGACGAACGTCAATCGTGTGTTCAGGTGCCTCCTCCTCGAGTTGCGTTCCGTAGTACTCGAGTCGTTCCACGGCATTCATGCCGTTCTCCACCTCGGCTAGCTGCCGCACCGTAAACTGCAGCATCTGCACGATAGACAAGATGTACGAAAGCACGAGACCACCGATCGATGGTGAAACACTAAATCGGGACGTCACGACAAGGATGCCTGTGGTAAACACGAGCAAGTTCCCGATAGTGTCCAGACGTATCGACAGCCACCGTTGATTAGAGAATGTTAGGTAGTATGCCGCATTCATTTCATCAATGGAATCCCGAAGGTCGTTGATGAAACGATCCCTGAGCCCATACGCGCGAATAGATGCCACTCCGCTAAGGCCTTCGCCGAATTTGGCGAACACCACAGATCGGAGAACTGACTCGAAACGCTTAACTTCTCGAGCAGAGGCCCGATAATATGATGCTGCAAGCACGAAGAGAATAGCCAGTGGAACTAGTGCAATCGCGAAGTAGTGGAAGAAAGCGATAATCAGAGCGAACACAGATATAATCATCGCTAGCGTGAGGAAATACATCCTCATAGCATCGGACAAATTGTTATCCATAACGTCGACATCCCTCGAAAACCGATTTGTGATACGACCTAGTGGTGTTGTGTCGAAGAAGGACATTGGTGCTCTAAGAGTCCTCGTCACTGCCTGTCTCAGGAGTGTCCTGCTGGCATTTGTGCCGAATACGGCTAGCAGAACTGAAAAGAGGAACATCAGCAAAGCCTGCAACGTTCCGAGGCCCGCGTAAACTCCGATATATATTCCTGTGGTGAGACCGAACTTATCAGATGTCCAATAAGACAACCATAAACTTGTCATAATATTGGCACCTTGAGAAAGCAGCAGCACCACGACTACGAGCGGAGCGTTAAGGATACTTCCCGAAGCTCGAACGTAGGTCGTGTAAACAGACCAGGGCACGCTTGATACAGCTCGTTCCTCCGCTTGCATCAAACCCTGAGCCTTCTTCTTTTTCTTCTTCGTCTCGCCATCGGCGGTCTTCTCCTCGACTTGGCCTGGCTCTTCCTCTTGCTTCTGTTCCACTGCGGTAGTTTCCATCAGCTGCCTGAAGCCCGAGTAGTTGGCCATTAAGTTGTCGAAAGTGTCAACCGCTCGAATCTTGCCGGCGTCCATCCAGATGATCCGGTCACAGCGGTTAAGAACCCACAATTGATGCGTTGCAAGAATTCGGCACTTGTCTTTCAGAAGACCCATTATGGCGTTGTCCATGATATGTCGGCCAACATGAGCATCAACCGCGCTGAGCGGGTCGTCCATGAGGACGATATCAGCGTCAAAATATATGGCTCGAGCGATATTTAGTCGTTGTTTCTGTCCGCCTGATATAGTAATTCCTCTCTCGCCTATTTCAGTTGCGTCTCCATTGGGAAGCATATCCAGGTCAGGTTGCAAAGCGCAGCTATTCGTGGTTAGCATCTTGTGTTGTACCCTCATCATTCTTAGAATTTACTCACGCTCTAATAACCTCCTTGTACCACTCACGATCCATTTCCTTCCCGAAAAGGATATTATTCCGGACACTCGCGTTCTGAATCCAGGCATATTGAGGGCAGAAAGCTCTAGAGGCACCTAATACGACCTCACCCGATGTCTTCCGCATGTCTCCAGCGAGCGCAGCGAGCAAGGAACTCTTGCCACATCCGACAGTACCAATGACAGCAACCAGTTCATTTCTTCCGATTTCGATGTTTAGATCTTGGAGTTTAAAAGGCTCACGTTCTTCCACGAGTGTGCTTGCTGTGTCCTCGGTATTTTCTTCATTGCCTGCTTTGTGAGGTTGTTTTGTTCCTTTCTGCGGATGTCCGTCTTTACCCTTCTTTTCCTTCTCGGATTCTTGGGTTGGCGTGCGCTCCCAGGTGAAAGTAGCATCGTGCATTTCAACCGCATTTTTTCCTTCCGGTTGTAGTACAACATCCTCCTCTTGCTCTTCGGATAGCAGAAATTCCTGTATACGTTTCATAGACGACCAAGCGTCAACAGTTTGGCCAATAACCAGAGGGAGCAGGTTGAGAGGCATTCGCAAGCCATTGAAAAGCGCAAGGGAGGAGAAGACTTGTGCAGCCGGAAGACCATGATCGGTCAATGAGTAGGTAATGAACGATAACATAGAAGCGTATATGGGGAGCGACATGCTGACAGCATTGATAGCATTTCGAACTGCCAAAAGAATTTGGATAGAGTGAATTTCTCGAGATCTGATCTCCCTTAGACGTTCCAGGAAAGCTCCCTCCCAACCGAAATATTTGACAAAGCGAACAGACTGCAATATTTCTTGTGTGAGGCTAACACGTTGATCCGTTATCTTGTTAATTGCTGCTCGGCGTATGAATAGCGCCCGAATTGCTCTCGTCAAGGCCGGGACGCCGATGACTAAAAGCCCGAAGCCGGCTAGAGCACTATAAGTCAGATTGATAAGAAGGACGATGAGAGTTATTATGCACGAGATGGGCGCCGTCCAAGTCATGTGGAACAGGGCGGAAGCTTGGTCTATACGGTAGGTATCGACGCTCATCAAGTTCACGATTTTTCCATTGCTCCAGCCAGTGCCATCACCTGAGATGAGTGTTTTATCCATTTTAGGGTCCTTCTTGGAACCATCCGGCTTCTCTGTTTCGCTAGTTTCATTCTCTTTTCCTTTATCTTTTCCTCCTTGGCTGTTTTCTGCCGTGCCGTTGGATGCGTCTTTACTACCGCCAGCCCTTGCCCGGCCGGAGAGTACCATTGATTTCTCAAAAATGAGACTGATGAGGACAGCACGCGCCTGCCCCCCAATCATCATTCCACGATAAATGAAGTGGTTGACACCTAAGCTCTGGAGAATTTGCATAACGGTTACACCAACTACCAAACCAATGCCTGAACCGATCTTAGGTGGAGGCTGTCCATTCTGAGATGCATCCCAGGCTTCTTGGGCAAAGTTGATGAGGTACCGCAAAGTGAAAGGAGACATGACTTGGAAAATAGACGAGGCAAGTTGGCAGAAACCGCCCACCCAGAATTCCCAGAAGAAAGTTTCGTGCAGTGCCCAAAGTAGGGGGTATTGATCACCTGCTTTCTTTCGTTTCTCAAAGGATTCTCTCGTCTTAGTCGTCATCTTCTCGGCTGTCCGATCAGGGTTTACGGACCAGAGATCATCTTGCTCAAGGGATCGCTTGTACCCTACCTATATTTCCTATCAATACAATGTGGCGAATACGGACAAGCACGATACTTACACTCATCAAGGGGGCCATCCAGTGGAAAGTCAATTTACTGAAGAATCCAGCCCCATACTCTTTGGAGACCTCGCGCTCCTTGGGGATGGGCGGTATCGAACCCCATAGTAGTGGGTTCAAAATTTTGTACCATGGCTTCTTAGCTGGTACGGACGTCCTCGTGGTAGTGCGGGTGATTGTGCTTGTGTCGGTGGCATGGCTTTGAGTGTGTTTCAACTCTTCGCGGCGAACTTGGCTCTCGTCCGAGTCTTCCTGCTTTCGGATTTCTTTTTCGGGATCGTCGTAGTCCGAGGCCGGCGATGCTGGCTCAGAGTTGCCGGTAGCTTCGACATCTGCAAGTGGGTCCGCCGGTTTTATTTCTTTATTCTCAGTTTCATTTGCCATAGTATGGCCCAAAAAAACAGCTCAACACTTACTCGCGGCGTGGTGCGAGGGTGAGGGGGTTATACCAAGTCTTAGGGAGGCTTCTACAAGTATATGCCAAACGTGATGGGTGGGTTTGAGCAATGATTTTTCTAAGCAATTGGTTCCGTTTTGTTAAGAAGAAAGCGAGAATAGGCGAATAAGGCGAATACGGCGAGATTTCGAGACTTGGCAATACTTTTATAAGCGATGAAGTGAAACGGGATTGGTCAGCCGACTCTCATACAAAGATACTTCTAATTCTTTTAACTGTTCAACCCTGGCATAAGATATTTAATTGTCTGGTTTAAACCAGAGGTTGAATATGTTTATGTACGGGGGTGCAGAGAGAAGAAGAGATGAAAGGGGATATAACTACGAGTGAATCGGGATCTTGGCAGCGGTAAAATATGTTGACAAGATTAGGAAGGACCCTTTACTTTTAGTATCTACTACGCAGTGAGCTATCTGCCTATGATGCTTTCATTGTCGGCCCCGCTTGCCGGACTAAGATTCCACTCCAGGCGTCGGAAGGACTAGACTATGCTGGGGTACATACCTACGCGGTACGGTATACGACTATATACGCAAGTCACCCAGAGTCACCAATCGCTCGGTATTTAGTACGAGCTTCGCCGACGACCTGGGGTTATCAGAGAGCCTCGGCCAATCACATTGTTTATAATACGAATCGGCATATAGCTGAAAGACACGATGAGGTAGTATTTTTATTTTTTATTCTCTCTGACCTGGTGAAGCGAACACTGAACACTCGGGACTTTGCTAGGTGACGCATGCCGGCGTAGGCATTAGTCAAAATGTCGGTAAGCTAGTCACCAACATGAGACTTGCATCGTCCTAGGTTGCTTCGCTACGACTAGCTTACATATTATATCGTATGTAGGTCGATAGAGGGAAGTCTTGTGAGTCGTCAGCAGATGTGCCTACCTCATGCATAAACACTTACATGCCTACATAGATCCGTGAATATATTTCCTATGCTAGTAATGAAAGCCTCTATGTGAAGACTTTTTCCAAGGTTCTCTTCTACCAAACCCGTTTCCGCACTAATCCGAATTCCGGGTTCCACTCGGGATATTTGAAATAACAACCGCCGACTTGGAAAAGTTAATTGCGAGGCCACCCTCTGACCCAGTAAAGACCCTGTCTAGACATGTGTGGGTGTCTGTGTGTCTGTGACTCTTAACCCGGTTTCGACTTCAGTCTTCGAAAATCAGAGTCGTATAGATCGTATATTCCGTCGCGAATGGCGGGCCAGCTTTTTATTTTATTTTATTTTATTGAATACCTACCTAACCTAAGTATTTACTACACTAGGCAGGTCGATCGTGGCAGGGGCGAGAGAATGCTAAGCTTTGTACTATCTACAGCTTGGCCAGATTCTAACCTTACTAGTCTCGATCAACCCGAAACCGGTCCCGACAAAGAGATTCCGCTGCCGACTCCGAACTTTCTCATTCCCTTGCCCCTCGGACTATAGCGGAGTTTAGGGAAAAAGAACCTGCTTCTAGTCCCCCCAATTGTAGTATAGAGCCGAGTTTGCTGATTTATAATGCGACTTTCGCATATCACGAGTCTTTTTGCGCCCCCCGCCTTCGAACGGATCTAGTTGGTTCCGTATTTAGTTTCCAATCCTTGATCAGATATGTACCTATCTAAGCACAGTATAGTATACCTCTGTTGCGAGAAAGATAATGGATGACAACAGCTTTTTCAATTAACTAAGCATGTTGATTCGCCCGTTGGACTTCGAAGTCCTATGTAGGTTTTTGTAACGCCGCACGGCAGACTTAGAGAAACACATGACATCAAGAAAATGTACGCTGTTGTTCGCCCGCTAGGCAAGTCAATCTGCTTACATATAGGTAGGAAAGACTTTGCCTGGAAGGAAACACCATCGCACGAACAATTTCAATATACCATGTATTAGTACTGGCTACGCAAAGCTCGCGGTCGTACCCTAACGGGTATTGCGCTTTAATTAGCAACAGGCAGGATTAGCAAAATATCTTCGAATAGGAGGTATTTCATATAAGCTTTTTGTATCTTACTAGTATAAGAATCTTGGCAAGTATTTTGCTTGTAGATCTATAGAAAATCCTCTATAGAAATACTATGCAAATTACCTGCAGTTAATACCTAAAACGTTTAACACATGTATACTAGTCATTCTACGATTCTGATTGCAATCACAGGCGCTGTACCACGTTCTAGAAGTTGTAATATTATGTGACACACTGTTATTTTCCCTAGACGTTGTGAGACACAACTTGGAGGTGTTGATGAAAACTATCGCATCATCGCCTCTCATCTATGCCCTTGTTTTTAATAAGCATCCATGTATACTCCCCAGATCCTGCTAGATGTACAAAGCTTGACTGTGCCGTACCAAGCTGATAGAAATGTCAAAGAAATCAGGAAGCAGCAGCAAGTTACCGATGACGGCAAAGGCAACCTTCATGCAGTCCTATGCTTGCTCACTGCGATCATTATGAACTATCCGTACCATCTGAACCGTCGAGACCCAATAACGCCTTTCCGATATTATCGATGTCGTCCGAGTCATCTTTGCCTTCACCCTCGCCTTCACCCTCGCCTTCGCCCTCGCCTTCGCCCTCGCCCTCACCTTCACCCTCCTCTCCCCCACTGCCAATTCCTAGCAGTTCCTTCTCCATAGGATCTAGATCGTCCGCATCCTCCATCGTGACATCGCCGTTGGTATTGCCGTTTGGCTTCGCCTTGACTATGTCCATCTTCTCTGGGCTATCATTACCGCCATGGTCGCCTTGTAATTCCGGTGAGGCATAATCCGACGGCGGAGCTGCAACACGTCTCTTAGTTGTCGACACGACCCCTAATTCGGGTCGACCCTCCCAACGCCTTAGTCGTCGGTCCGCCCTCCGAAGTGAGGCTGCGTACGATGCGAACTCTTCGCCGAAATCGTCCTCTTCCTGGTTAAGTTGGCAAAGACCACCAAAACCTCGATCTATGAAGGGGTGTTTATGCTCCCTATGCGACATCATATACTCTTCTTCATCGCTATCTAGTAGTGCGTCCTTCATAGCTGCTAGACGACGCTTGGCACGTATAATTGCGCCCTCCTGTCGACGCGATTTTCGAGCACGATGATGCTGTCTTCGAAGTCCGCGGCCGAGAATGTGCTCAACCCGCTGGTTCCGATTCCGCTCCACTGCGAGTTGATGCGCAGTAGGAGGGCGTGGCTTTCTAGGGACTATGCCTTCAATAACATGAGATCCCGGTCCCGCAGGCGAGGAGCCTTCGAAGATTAAGTGCTTCAGCGGCGCCCCGCCCCGTCGTCCGGTGCTGCTAGCGCCAATGCGCGACAAGGCCCTCGGCGGCGGAGTAGACCGTGTACTGTCCAGATCCGACTCGTGCTTCGACGGCCGTATCCGGGGGAGGATCGCAGCAGTCGGACCTTCGTCGGCTATAATCCTCCCCCTAGAACCTCGCTTGTTTTGATGATCCGCCAAGTAAGCTTGATCAGCTGCGATGATCTTTGCTCTGTGGTTCTGCTTCTCTCGCCCGAAGTCAATCTCCTCCTGAGGGTCAATATTCTCACGGTCTTCTTCTTCAGCGGTCATCTCCTCCATTCGTGGGACTCCCTGGTTTGCAACCTCTGTACCATAGTCGACACCTTGTCCGAATGGATTTTCTTCGCAGCCTTCTTCCGTAAAATCTGACTCAAGATAGAACCACATCAACCATAAAAAGGCTCTAGCACGGGATTTGCTTGTGTAGTTCGTCTTCATGATGAGGTCATGAAACTCGCCGCCAGGAGGAAAATGTAACTCTGCGATATAAGACGCTTGCTGGCATATAAGGAAAATGAGATTAACTGGGTTCGATCGAGGAGGATCCTTTCCCTTAAATTCGCCCAGCTCATGGGGCTCGGGACGATCCTCAGCCGCTCCCTTAAGGATAGACTTCAATCTTGGGGCGTCTTGTAGTTGCTTGTAGGCAGACGCATCTTGGTGCGCCTGCAGCGACGGGATGGCATGGTATGTTCGTAGCTGAGCTCGCATCTCAGGAAAAACTGCAAACCATTAGCAAGTGTCGTTTCTCTACATTGATGGAGGTGCCATACAGTTCAACGTCGTGTTCATCCGGCCTACGTTGACAAGCAAGCAGACCATGGCCATGCTCTTTGCGGCCTCTCGATCACTAAGCAATTTGTCTCGAAGAACCTTGCTCGTTTTGCTGCTTCTGGCCATAGTATCGATATACAGGTCCGCGAAACTCTGCTTCTCCTTGCCATCTCCTATAGGTTCGTAGCTGTTCGTGAAGACCTTGTTGTCGTCGTCGAAGACGGCTTTAAGAAAGTCGTATTGGATATCTCTTCTCCAAAGCGGTTCCCCATCTTCTTTCTTGAGATGTCTAATCTTTCCCACGGTAGGGAACGATGCTGAGGCCGCGGCTGCAGATGACTTGTTTTTCGGTCGCTTATTTCCGTGTCCGGATTGACTGATGATACTGGCTTCAAGGTTGTCACCTGGAGTACTATCCCTTGGGCCGCCACTAGATGCGCGCGACCAGCGGCTATGCTCGGGGGTGCCTTCTCTCGATGCCATCATGTGTTTTCTCGACAATAGAATTGACGAAGTGATAGCAGGGAGGCCGCGTCGATTAATACGGGGAATTGGGACTACTGGCGCACAGATCTAACTTTGACGATGACTACCTCTTCGTGGCAAGGCTTTGGTGAACGAGAGGAAGAGAAGAAGAAAAAAAAATGCCTATAATGAAAGGCTACGGACGAAATGTCATCATCAACTCATTACTGAAATTGTGAGGAAGAGTGTGAGGTGGAAGGAAGAGGGAGGAAAAAGACAAAGCTTCCGTGTCCGACGTTGAAATGCGATGATCAATTTAAATTTTCAGTGTGCTGAATCCAAGTGTTCACGCTGTACTGTACCGTACCTACCTCTCACGTCGCGTCACTTCCTTAAAGTTTGCCTAGGTGTACGTACTTTTAGTGGAGACCTCGTACAATTGAGTGCCTTTATCTGCAACACCCACATACTTACATAAGGTGCTAGACGCGTCAGGGGTTTAGGTTTAATACTATGTAGATTCTAGCCACAGCTTGGACCACTCATCAACTGGCAAGTACGAATTCGGTATGAAAACATCGAAGTTGACTTACTTTTTGGATTTTTAAGTTTTGTAAAGA
Organism: Annulohypoxylon truncatum; assembly: GCF_022578515.1. Lineage (NCBI taxonomy): Eukaryota > Fungi > Ascomycota > Sordariomycetes > Xylariales > Hypoxylaceae > Annulohypoxylon > Annulohypoxylon truncatum. Next base: position 1,350,746 of record NW_025953787.1, read on the forward strand.
GCGATTCATGGCTACATAGATGCCTATGTAGGTAGTTCTAATCTTGATATAATTTTCGTGCAAGAAGTTGGTAGGTACCTAATTTTGGGTGGCCCGTCTTATTGAGTAATATCACACGGGCACACGGCAACTAGAAATATTATACCATCAGGTATGTGTAGGTAGAGATTTTAGTTAATATCAACCGACGAATTAAGCGTATTATGTAGACAACGCATTTCACTATCAGCAGGATACTATTTTCACATGATGCTAAGTTCTTCGCGGTTTGCAAGTAAAAGGGGAACATTTTTTATTTTGGGAAGTTCTCAGTCCGTCGTAGATGGATTCTCTGAAAGTCCACCATAGCGCGAAGAACCTCAAAGGGCCTGAACGCGTCTCAGCCAATGTCCGCAAAAGCACTACCATTGATGGCAGATGGGAGTAAAATCCTTTCCCTATGCCCTTATCGTCAGAGCAGATCCCAGAATTCCTCTCCGCGTTTCGGAGAGTTCTGAAGCCTATTGCCTGCTCGCCGAGACGCCGTTTTTTGCTTTCTTGATCCTGCACCGAAAATGACTATTCTATGCTCATAATTTCCTTTGCCCTCTATGTGGTTCCCTCGCCATGGCGAGTCTTCTCGAATAGAAGTCCTTCCAACCAGAGAACCGAGAAATCCACTTTTGTCTATGATGATGCCATCAACACGAATCCGCGGCCATGCGATATCGCATTACCCCATTCTATGGGAAAAACGAGAAATGATCTCGGCCGGCTTCCAAAAGGCAAATACGGGGAACATCGAGTGAGAGATCGTCATCGTCGTTAAAGGTGCTGTGATAAACCGTAATGCAGCACTTATCTTCTAAGTGATGAATATCTCCGTGATTTTGTTGGTCAAGACACGTGCCTGACCTCCAATCGTCTCATGTAGCTGCGCGCATATGCCCCCTCGCAGTCTTCTATGGGTATCAAGTTGAGAGGGGTGCAGCCGAAACAAAAGACAAATGCCGTCTATCGTATGCCAGAGCTCTAACTCGTAGAACTCGAATCTGCCAATCCTCTTCGGAGGCTGGAAGTCGGGCATGCCGTACGTAGGTATGCCGTAGAAAGGAGTATGTTAAGGGAAGAGTGTCGAAAAATGACAACAGAATGAAAAGAAACCTTGCGTAAGTCGGTTGAGAAAGTGAAAAGAGAAATATGACACCGTGAAATCTATGTACCGCACTCCAAATTTGCCCAATTCCCATTCCCGCATGCGGTTTGCGTAAGAGGGGGAATGCTCGGGCCTGCTCGTACGTTGTTGGGTTTACCACCAGGAAGCCTGGCCACTCGGTCCGCCAGGGTTGCCGTAACTTCCACCACCACCATAGGCCGGAGCACCACCGCCACCTCCGTAGCCTCCACCGTAGCCTTGGCTGGGGGGAGGACCATTGAAACCGCCACCGCCGCCACCGTAGCCGCCGGATTGCTGAGGACCTCCGAACCCGCCGAAGCCAGGACCGCCGCCTCCGCCGCCGCCACCGCCGAACTTTCGGAAATCGCGGTTCGCATTCTGACCGCGACCGCGGCCACCACCACCACCTCGTCCACCACGGCCACCACCGTAGGAGCTCTCTCGGGCAATGGTCTCGAGGAAGGCCGGAACCTCCTGGTTAGCTTCCTTCAAGAGCTCGATGAGATCTCGCACAACACCACGGTTGCCGCGGTTAAAGAATGCCGTTGAGTGGCCAGTGTTGCCTGCACGACCAGTACGACCAATTCGGTGGACGTAATCATCAATATCAGTGGGAAGATCGTAGTTGACGACATGCGTGACGTTAGGAATATCCAAACCACGTGCGGCGACGGCAGTGGCCACCAGAATGGGGCATCGCCCATTTCGGAACATCTCTAGAGCGCGCTCACGCTCACGTTGCGTGCGATCACCATGAATCGAGGTCGCTGGGAAGTTCTGATTGATGAGGAAGTCAGACAACGAATCGGCCATGCGCTTCGTCTCGACGAAGATTAGGGTAAGACCACCGCCGTGGGTGTGTAGGATATCTAAAAGAACAGAGCGCTTGTCAACATCCTCAACGTACTCGACCTTCTGAGTGATGTTCTCGGACGTAGAACCAACGCGACCAACCGAAAGGAAGACGTAGTCCTTAAGGAAATCGCGGGCAAGCATCTGGATGTCTCGGGGAAAGGTGGCCGAAAACATGAGGGTTTGTCGGTTCTGAACACCTGGCATATCCTCGCCTTCAACAATCCGACGAATCTGAGGCTCAAAACCCATGTCCAACATGCGGTCAGCCTCGTCTAGAACCAAGTACTTAATGTTCACGAGGGAAATGCGACCTCGCTCTATGAGATCGACAAGACGTCCAGGTGTCGCAACTAGAAGATCACAGCCGCGCTCAATCTGGCGAAGCTGAGAACCGATATCAGCACCACCGTAGACCACACATGGTCGAACCCAGGATCGGTAGGCGAACTTGCGGGCCTCATCGTAGATCTGAGAGACTAATTCACGAGTCGGGGCTAGGATGAGAGACGTAGGGTAGGCCTTACGCTGACGGCCGTAACCACCACCGGGAGCGCCTGCGGGGATGGGAGAGGGGCCAGTGAGGAAGGCCTGGGAGAGAATGGGGAAAAGGAAACCACCAGTCTTTCCGGAACCAGTCTGGGCACAGGCCATCAGATCTCGTCCGCCCATGACAATGGGGATCGAGTACTTCTGTACGGGAGTTGGAACCTTGTAATGAGCTAGTTCGATGTTGCGGATCAGGTGATCATCCAAGGGAGGGTTGCTAAAGGTGAGAACAGGCTCCGGAGTATCATGCCCAGAGGCTTCGACGGGAATGTCGTCGTACTTCTCAAAGTTGATACCGGTGTGTTGTTTCGAGGGATCATCAGGGGTACCGAACAGCTCGCGCTCCATACGGGGATTCGGGGGACCAGGAATGTGCTTGCCATCGCGCCATTGCCCGTCGCCCGAGCCTCTAGCATAACCCCCTCCGGAACCGCCACTGCCGCCACCGCCGCCAGCGGCTGGGTTGCCGTAGGCATTGCGATCGAATCCTCGATTGTTATTCCAGTTTCCGGGGCTTTGACGCTGTTGAGCAGGGTAGTTAGGGGCAGCGTCCCAACCCCCAGGAGCGGGTCGAGCGTCGAAGCTGTTGTTACTGTTAAGATCGTCACGTTAGTAAAAGTCCAATAACTCTTCATGCGATAAATTGGATGGAATATTGCGTATTTGGGAGAGCGAAAAAAAAATTAGAAAATCATTGCTATGATGAGGGATTACTTACCCAGCCCAAGCGCTGCTGTTGAGACCATTCATGTTAGGAGGAGGACCTCCAGCAGGCATGGGAGGAGGAGCGTTGCCAGCGGCACCGACCTTGCCTCGCATGTGAGGAGGGATGTAGGAACGAGGTGCGGAAGCCTGCTGCTGGTCGCCCAGACTCAAACCACCCATGTTCAGTTGATCGGCCATGTTGACGTTGCGTCGGGAAGGTAGTAGATCAGGTAGATGCGTAGAGAATGCTATCAGGCAGTAAATCTTTTCTTTCTCGTACGGAACCCAGCCGATTATTTTTCTCTCGAAAAGAACGAACGGTTCAGTTGAAGAGAAATGAGAGGCGAGGGATAGTTGGGGAAGATCAGAAATTAGTTGCTTGAAGTAGATAAAATCAAGTAATAAGAAGTGGTATTAGTTTGCCTTGAAATGGGAAACCGCGACAAATGCACCCTTTCTCAGAATTATTAGAGAATGAAAGATGCAGGTCGTTCTGGACTGCGTGATTCTGTAAGTGATTACAGAGGCACACGTCTACGTAGTAATAGACTGGTTAAGATGCCTTCAAGATCCCTTGAGAAAAGAAATCAAAACCAAATCTTCTTCAAAGGAAAGAGAAGACCCCGAACGAAAATGCAGAATGCTTTTTTTCTTTTCAGGGGGGAGATGAGGGATGAGGAAATATGCCGTGTGTTTGAGGTTTGAAGATGGCAAAGGGATTGTGGGGGAAGAAGAAGAATGGATCAGATGAAAAAAAAAATTCAGGAAGTTTTGAAGTTGTGTCGAAAATCGAGAACGCGTTAGCGTCTGGTTCCGTTACTAAGGAACTTAAAAAAATCTAGGCTAGAAGGGGTAGGCACGATACTTTGGTACGGCTTCTCGTTACCAATTGGAAGTTGCCGATGGGTTACTTCCAAGTTCCAGGGGCAATTAATCCGTATCGATATACCCGAGTGAGATAATTGTTAGTATTTGCGTGGTAATCGTAGTATCAATCGTATCATGGAAAGTGGGATGCCTACTAACGTTATCCAGTAACCTGTACCTACCTGATTGCATCCCTACCCTGAGGGTAGTACTATGGTATGTATGTATTTGCCCCATTGAACTTTACAGTTGTACATATTTTGGCAACAGCATTCTGCCATGTAGGTACTTATTGGATATCCATCCCTTCCTAGTTTGGGTAACTGCGACAAATATTTTTCCCATTGACTCTTACCTGTGACGAAAGCTCTTGCAATTCTTGGAGCAAATTGAAACTTGGAAGTTACAAATGGTCAGCCCAACCCGACTAAGATTGGTACTTTCCCAAGTACCAAAGTATAACATTGCTACGCCATTTTCAACTTGACTGTGTTGAGAACTTGCGATGTACTGGCAAGTGCTACGTTTGAACCTAGATTCCTCACACATTGAATTTTCCTACTGTCTAGTATCTCGCCACTAGGAAATTCAGAAGGATAAAGAGTCTAGCATATTCTAGAAGTTATTCTACTTACTTGCTAGCTACATACCTAGGTACCTATATAATAGTGCATGGCCATCAGGATGACATCTCGAGATGGGCCAGGAATAGTCTATAATTACAGTGGCAATTTTGGGCCTGAGTTCAATACCTATTCTACATACGTACATTTTGGAGTGAACACCTGAAGTACCTATCCGAATTTCGGTATAGTCCGATTAGGGATGGGGGGGGGGACCGCATCCCACACTTGCAATATTTTCTTGACGCTGCCCTTTGCCCAACCTTCTTAGCCTTAGCTGGTGAAGCGTAGCAGATACACGTCGTCGATTGTCAAGTAAATCTAATACAGTACATCATGTGTGCCTGATCTAGCGCCACCGAAGGCGCGGGTCAACCGTTCAGTATTGAACGGAACCCCTGGGTAGTCCCATATTTCATTCTATGCAGTTTCCCTCAGAAACTTCCATGGACACGTACTAAGAGTTGGCGGATCATCGGCTCTGCCGTTGAATGACTAGCTAACAACACCAAAATGCAATTATCCAGGTATTAGCGCCTTGACGGGTGGAACTGGGAACGTGGGTGGGTTACTCAGGCAGTTGGCGCAAGAGAGGGGAAAACCTTTTTAGGAGCTAAGGTTTATGATAAGGCTCGTACTGTAGCTGTATAAACGTTCTAGCGGTTGATTTAGTGGACAAAGTAGGTAAAGTAAGAGAAGGCGAATGCAACTCTGCTGCAACAAGGCTTGCCGTGCTCCAATAGGAAGTCTGCCTGCATGGTGAACAGGTGTAGCATCATGCAGAAGTCTCACCGCCCAAAATGCAATATATCCAAGATACACCGCCTGATGAGTGACTTGACATACTTTAAGCTGCTATCCGCGAATGGCGGAGGCCGACTCACTATTTAGGAAAAAGGTACTATAAGAGATACTCGCCAGTCCTTCAGTATAAGAGGTCTCATAAATTGGGTTAAGTTGGCAATATGCAACTCTGTCCTATGATTAGGATATAAAACCTGGCTGATGCCTCTGCTAATAAATGTAGGCCAACAGATTCCCTTTACGTAGACAACTTTGTCATATTTGCAAAATATGAGCGAGGGGGGGGGGCCAGCATTTATGACCTTGGTTACTTTGTCGACATCGGATGCACTCCAAAGGAATAGGAAGCCAAGCTAATGTTAGCTAAGATGTATATAGGCTTTCGTTGTACTTGCGGTGTTGTATATCGTATCCACGCTGTGACCCTGCCCCTCTTTAGCCATTGCTCTCCCTTTTTTCTATGAAGTTAGTCTCTAGCAATTGGCGAGTTGGGGCTCATCACGTGCGCAATGACGGATGACATAGGTTAGACAGTCGCAATTCATCATTGACTCCATGGCCGGCCTGTGCCTTGATTATTAGGCTGTCTTGCGGCTCCTTTTCCCACCCAGCCCAGGATCTTAATGTTACACATGCAGTCGCCGGCTAGAATATTGTACCCCTTACGCACTCCTGACAATCTTGTCGTCCTTGAATTCGATCTCGCGAATGCCATCCTTAGTGACCGCCTTGACCGTCATACCCTTGAAATCGATAGGTAAACGTCGCTTCAGCTCATCCGTGCACATCTCTAACACCTTGAGACCTTGAACAAGCGTCATGTCCGGGTGGTGGTGCTTGTCGAGGATAGATAGACAGTAATATTGCGCGTAGCCGTGGGCGGCGTAGGGGACGGCTGCTAGGGCTGCTAGGTAGTCCAGCCAGAACAAACTTGGCTTGTGGGTGATGGGGTCGACGCCACCTAGCAGGAGGTTGACGTTGTACGGCTTTTGTGATCTCAAGCTTGACGCAAGCTCACCACGGACGTAATGCGCCAATGCTGTAGGCGATAAGTCGGTCTCATTCCGCATCGAGTAGAGTTGGGCATTAGCCTGGATGTACTCGGAGAACTGAACTGCTGATAGTTAGCTCTTGATATCACATTATCATTCGAAGGGCTAGGTACTTGTATCGCCAGCTTCACCGGAGAAGGCAACTAGTGTATGTTTGTTCAGAGACCTTGTCTTGTCGTCGGATGCCTTGAGGATAGTAGCTCCTCGCATCGCAGCTTTAGAAGCTGCGATTAAGGTAAAGTCCTTGCCAGTGATTCCTAACAACACCTCCCTGTTGAATGACGTTAGCCTGTTCGATTAGAAATGCATATGGTATAAATATACGTACATTTTGAGAAATTCGGTTCGTTTGTAATGAGCTGTAAAAACGTGGTGTGGGGAGGTTGAAGGAGCTGTCGTTTTCGGATTGTTGTAGATATTGGAAGTGTGTAGACGCGCAAGGTAGCTACAGCCTAGCACCTGCCTTCCTAGAGCTTCAGATCTGCCAGGTGGGATTCAAGTCGGACATCGGAAGCACAAGCCACACTTTTCTCAGCCTTGTATCCACATTAACCATTGAAAGTAACGGCACTATCTTTGCACCGACGTTGGACCCCTGCTCGTGTCCCGCAGATTCTGAACTTTTTTTTTCTTAGCAATTGGACCAACCTTTTCTTTGGAGAATGGAATTTTTCTAAAAGCACGAGACGATCAATACACGATTGTATTGATTACTCGACAAGCTAAACTGTGCCATTATGTCGTCCTTCTTCACAATACCTGGCACTCAGAAAAAACGAAAACGAGCTCCTGTCACGGACGGACCTAAAAAGCGTGTCGCGACCTCTAAGTACTCGAAGGCACCGTCGAAACCTGCAAGGCCTGCAAAATCTGCAAGACCTGCAAACCCTGCAAAACTTGCACCTACGCCAGCACCGAAAAAACGAGTCGAACGAGATGAGTCCATATCAGGAAGCGATTCAGAAAGTGACGCCGAGGTCGATAACTATGAAGCTCCCGAATCTGCTTCAGAATCAGAGAACGAAGGCGAGACCGCAGCGGAGAAGAGGTTAAGGCTTGCGGAAAGGTATCTTGATAACGTCCGACAAGAAGTCGACGAAACTGGCTTCGACGCAGAGGATATCGACCGAGATATAATAGCAGAGCGCCTGGTGGAGGATGTAGCGGAAATCAAGGGAAAGGTGTATAGAAAGGTTGCTTCAGAGCTTGCTGTCGCTCAATCGTCACATACACTCTTCCGTTGCAATACGCTCTCGACTACCTCCATTGCTATATGCGCGCCATACGTATATACTGTCACAAAAGACCGCTGCCTCGTCAAATGGAAGCTACAAGACCTTCCAGCCAACCAATTTCCACAAACCACCAAGAAGAAGCCCAAGAAACCACCCGCCCCTCCTCGTCGACAACCAACGAAGGTCGCAATGTTGAAGGGAAATCAGAAGAAAGCAAAGGACAAGGGCTACCAAGGACATGTGGCAGATATCTTGTGCGTAGCAGCCTCACAAGACGGCAAGTTCATCGTCACGGGTGGCGCCGATAAGCGTCTGATTGTCTACGATGCGAAATCGTTGAAGCCTCTGCGTGTTTTCATGCATCATCGCGACGCCGTAACTGGCCTAGCGTTTCGCCGAGGCACAAACCAGCTCTACTCGGCCTCCAAGGACCGTACCGTGAAGGTATGGAGTCTAGACGAGCTAGCATATGTCGAAACCCTCTTTGGCCACCAAGATATTGTGGTTGATATCGACGCGCTAGCACAAGAACGGTGCGTGAGTGTAGGCGCTCGAGATCGAACAGCCCGTTTATGGAAAGTCGTCGAAGAAACCCAGTTAGTCTTTCGCGGCGGAGCAATCGATAAGAAACAGAAGCCAGGCATCGACCCGCGATCTCTAGCCCATGAGGGTAGTATGGATCGTGTTGCGATGATCGATGACGAACTCTTCGTCACCGGAAGTGACAACGGCTCGCTAGCTCTATGGAGCATACAAAAGAAGAAACCACTTTTCATCTTGGCACAAGCACATGGACTTGAGCGACCCTTGCTTCCGACGGAAGCATCCGCCGAAGAGGCCCCAACACCTAAGGTGGTGCCTCCTCCGCAACCTAGGTGGATTACCGCTCTTCGGACGTTACCTTACTCTGACCTCATTCTAAGCGGTAGTTGGGATGGGTGTGTCCGAGTTTGGAAATTAAGCGATGACAAGAAGAAGATTGAGTCCGTAGGGGTGTTGGGGAACTCGTCATCTGGCATAGACCCTGTACACAATGGCATGGATATGGACGACTCTGACGATGAAGGTGTAGTCAACGGAGTAAACGGGACCGGCCCGTCCTCTTGGTTAGTCAAAGGCGTAGTCAACGACATCGCCTTGTTTGAACGAGGTGATCGTGGCAAGGACGGACTATGTGTTGTGGTCGGAGTTGGCAAGGAACATCGACTAGGAAAGTGGAAGAAGATCAAGGGAGGGAAAAACGGCGCTGTTGTGTTCGAGGTGTCCAGGACAAAGGAAGGACTGGAAAATGGGTTGGCAGAGTAAAATAGCCCGGTAAAGCATGGGAGACTTGATCATATCCCACTCTGGAATTGATACCCTATTTTAACGTTCCATCTAAGCCCACCGCGGCATGTGCAGGCAATACTCGAACCGATGACACTGTTTAAGTAGGCGCCGACGTTCTATATATTGTTGGCCGAAGATCTTACTGTAGTACCGATGCGTGATCGCAGCAAACCAAGTATAAGTATAATCCCACATAACAGCAAGAATTGTCAAAGTCAAGATTCTTTAATATAACAATCCCTCCTTATACAGAGATGTTGATACGTATATACCTATTGATAATATATACAGGTAGGAATTATAGTATGGAAACCGTCTAACAGGCATGAGGTTGAAACTTACAAATTGTAGACCACTCTGCATGAAGCGTAGAATATCGGCCAATTCACAACCTTCCCTAACCACGGCCACTATAAGCCAGAACAAGACATCGCATCCAGATCAAGCTTTCATCCGCTCCATTATGACCTTATACTCTTTCCGCTTCTTCGAATCTTTAGTAATGGCCAGCTTCGCCAGGCCAAATGCCCGAGCGAGCTTCTGGAAGAGATAATTCTCGCCAATCCACGAGATAACTAAATACATCACACCGAGAACCAACAATGTGGTCTTGAAGGAAGGATTAATGTTAGTCAACTGCATGATCTTCTTTATTTGATGACTTGGCGAGAAGGTCATGTATGTGACTACAACCAATGCCGCGAGGATGGTTGTCATAAATGGCCCTATAAATGGTCAGGAAGGTGCACGAGAATGAAGCAAGTATATAGGTATATAGTATGACTCACAGTTTTGGTTCATAGGTTGTCGGAATGGTCGACCAGCACTCATAACCACCCCTATGAAAATATACTCGAAACAAGACATGAGAAACAAGGCTGTGTTCTCCGAGTTCTTGATGTTGGACTTCTCTGGGTTGACATGGGGTGGTATATACCTGTGATATTTTGCATGAGAATGAATGCTATGTGAGAAAACTTTAGGAATACGAGACTTACCAGCTTTGTTCTCGCACTAGAAGCCATGCGACGGCCTGTATGAAAATGCATATGATCATCTGGCCTAGCAATGGTGTGAGGACCTTTCGAGAGACTAAGTTTGCTGTTGGCCGCTTCCTGCTTAGGACCGGGAAGGGCCCAGACCATCCCACTGTCATATTGATTAATTATCACGGTTACGTAACATATTTTGTTGTCACTCACTGAAGATGGCGATTGGCAATATAAGTACGACGTCGATGAAGAGGAACTAGAGGTTGTTTGTTAGTTAGAGAACGTATCCCAGCAGTTGAATGTTCCTACTTGAAAGTCTCCTAGATTCGAAGCCGAAGCGTATAGAAAGCTGACGGAGGTAAATTGGATAGCAGAGTAAAGACTCATGAACTTGAAGCAGCTGAAACTAGTTACTAGAGCAGCCCGTCCTTCCCTAGACACAAAGTTAGCGATGCCATGATACATTGATCTAGATTCATGTAAACGTTAGACTAAACGTACCGAATCACGTCGGGTACACATCGAATATCGAATACCCTTGACGTAAAGGGGGCCGCAACGGATGCTTCAGCCTCGGAAAGCGAGATTCCCACATCCGCGGCTTTGAGAGCACCACAGTCATTCGCCCCGTCACCGCAGAATCCGCAGCAGTAGTCTATGCTCTGAAGTTTCTCTACAAGTTCATGTTTCTCGTCCGGAGACATGCGTGCAAATACCTTGCCCCGGACAAGCATCTAATACTCTATTAGCTCTTCAATATAATAGGGGATGAAAAAGGCATACTGACCCTCTGTACGACTTCATTTGGAGCAAAGTCGATTATCCATCGGAAGATATCCCCACTTATTGCAAGAGAGTAATTCCTAAGATTAGCTATATCGTATGGCAACGATGCGTCACGGTCAACTGGAGCAGGAAGAGGCTGGAATCACATTAGTTAGCTTGATTATATTGGCGGAGGGACTCCGTTGGCTTACAAGCAATGTCCGATAGTCTAGCTGGTACGCTGTATCGTCTATGCTTTCCCAGTGCAAAAGAGCATTAGGGTCACGGGAGTTCCCTATGATCCTCACGTTAGTACTTAATAACCTAGCCTGGTGAATACCTAATGTTATGGCTTGATAGCGGAGGAGCTACATCGATTGACTCTAGGAACTCACCTTCGGCAAAATGTGGGACAAAACAATGTGCGTCCTTCTCAACAAGACCACAGTTTCTAGCTACACTGATGGCAGTCAGTATGTTGTCACCCGTGACCATAATCGACCCAATATTTGACTGGGTAAGCTCTTTGAGCACCGCGGCGGTTGTTGGCTTCAATTTGTTTTCGAAGATAATGAAGCCGACGAAGTCGAGGTCCTTCTCAACTTCATCACGCTTCATCTTCTGGGACTTTACCCATGATAACTTCTTTATATACCTGGTAGCACATGCTATGACTCGATAGCCTTTGTGGGTATAATAGGACAGGAGTTCATCGTAGTCCGCCGGGACTATATATATTAGGATGGACAGAATTATGAATCGGGGAAGGAAACCTACAACTCTCGGGTCGACATATATCTCGCATGCATTCAGGTGCGCCCTTGACATAAACGCTACCGCTTTGCTGACCGAAGGCTCGCACGATCACACTAGCCCTTCGTAGCTGGGACACGAACTCGAAAGATCTCAAAATTCCCAGTTCGATTGAAGACTGGGCTTGCGTTAGACAAGCACGACGGCCATTTCGAATGGTACAACTTACATTTTGCCCCCGTGTAACACCAAACTCATCCGTATCATACAGAGGTGTCGGGGGAGGGCGTGCAACTGAAGGAGAGAGGCCGCCTTGCTCATCCTCCTCTTGATCAGTATTGCCTTGGCTACCCTCTTCGAATGTCCAGTTAGTAAACTCAAACATCTTAACATCTAACGGATCTCCAACAAGCTCGCCGTCGATGGATCGAAGTGAATGGCATGTGGCCATCGTGAATAAAGCAGCACGGTTTATGTCGTACTTGTCGCCAGGCCCAGCATCCAGATTCAATGGAGGAACCAAATCTGCCGCCTTCGAGACCACATCATCGAATCGATTTGTTAACCGGGATACCAATCGCACGCCCAGAATATCCAAACCGTCTTCCGTAAGAGTACCAGTCTTATCAAAACACATTACATCCAGCTTCCCGCCGACATTCACCCTCTGTGGGCTTATGCAGAATATTTGTTTCTTCTTGAGACGGCTCAGGGCAAAGTTCGTTCCTATGGTAAGTGTAGCCGGGAGGGCCGGTGGGACGACAATGGTAATTAAGTCGAGGGCTCTGACAATGATTAAGTGCCAGGCTAGCCCAAGACGCAGGAAGTTGATAAAGGACACCACGAACCCAAGAAGCGCGACGCATCCCATAACGGATATATATCGAAAGGAGTCACGATAAAATTTAAAGCCGGAAGGCTTGGGAAAGAGCATCGAGCGGACCAGAGAACCCTTAGTAGTGTTGAAGCCGGTTCTCACCACCATAGCTAATGCAACCGCTTCGTCGTCTCTATTATCCTGTGGTCGCCTTGCCCTGATAATTTTAGTCCCGCAGAAGAGAAAGTGGCGAGCAACCTCAGGAGAGACGCTGGAGGCGCCAAGGTTCATGAATTCAAGAATCTCATCTGTGGCAGGGATTTTAGAAACCGGTACGGACTCGCCAGTAAGCATACTCTCGTTCACAATACAGTCTCCGCTAAGAAGTAAACTGTCGGCGGGAAACTGTGTGAGGCTAGGATCGCTGACTTCATAAACGTCACCGGGAACCAAATCGCTCGAAGAGACGTGAGCCCCTTATGGCAGTTAGCAACATGTCACCGGTTAACAATGTGACCCACTTACAAAAACCATTGCGAAGGACGCGTACATCGCACTCAAAGCGAGAGATGTCGCGAAGACGCCGCATTGTCTATTTCATTAGTAAGAATAGATCTGACATGTAGATATGAGGTAATACTAACAGCACGCGTTTCTACTAACGTCGCTATTATACTGCCTGCCGACATGACAAAAATACAAATGGCATAGTAGTAATATTCATCTAGAGACCAGAGAATCAAACTCGCAATTTGGAAGACGTAGAAAGGGTGAAACACCTAAGTGTATCTGTCAGTCACAATGTAAGATCTCTCGGCAAATAACTCACTTCATCTATAAGCAGTTGTGGGATAGACTTTTGCTCAATGTCAATGAGGTTCGTTCCAAAGACGTTTTCCCTGTAGTCTTTCTCCTCGCCGTCGATCCCAGCACGAAGTGCTCGCACCCGCTTCCACGCAGGATCCTTCCACCCATTGCTGATGACAAATTTACCCTTCAATGGGTGATAGAAAAAGCGGACGTAACGGTAATTGAGCACTCGAAGTTCAGGTAATAATGGATCGGCGTCTTCTTCCAGTAGTTGAGCAAATATCTTTTCCGGGGCCCCAAATACGGTGGAAAGGGGTCGGTTATATGGTTGAGTATTGACATTCAGGATGGCCATTTCACCCCATTGGTTCTGTAGCAGGAGATCAGAACGAGACTGCAGAGCGTATGCAAATTACTTTAAAAAGATAGACTGACCTCGAGCACCACCCATTGGCAATCGTGAAGCGGACAGGGCTCGCCAATCAGCTTCACCTGCCACTGCGGAAGCCATCGCAGCAGGAGATATGCGAGGCCCAAGGTTAAGACGCACATGGCGACATAGGCAGCGTAACCAAGTTTGCTCGTACGGAAGCCGGCTATCACAATGGTGAGGTCCTCATTGGCCATATGCAGCTTCTGGTTGACTCGGCTGTGACCACGACTACTAGCATCCGTCACACCGCTGTCTGTTCGAAGAAGTCTGGCATGGACAGAATTTCTCGACACCGTCGAAGATCTCCGATGCAGAGCATAATCTTCGTGTGAACTACCATTTTCTAGTTCAACTTCAGAGCTTATTTCCCCTTCCTCATCGAAGTCGAACGGAGTCTCGTCTATATCGAAGGTCATGGCCCCGTCCTCGCGAAAGATAGCTCTAGGTTCCGGCTCTTCCTCCTCCTCGGTGTAGTACGCAAAGCTCGCGGTCGAGTCCGCGCGTTGACGACGATGGGAGAAGGCAGAAATGCTGCTGGGTAAGCTTTCCGCAACGGGACCAGAGAAGAGCTGCGAAATTACCAAAGTTTAGAACAAGCAAACTCACGGCTGGATAGAAGAGCTAGCCTACCTCATCTTGCGCCATCTCAACGTCCTCAAAGAAACTCGAATTACTCTGATTAGATCCCATACGATACATGGCTACGGGGCCACTGCGCCTAGGTTGCGCATCGGCGCCATCGTCCCCCTCCATTGTCGACGCCTATATATATTTTATATGCAATATAGATTGTCGTGTCATGTATATATCTCTCTGTAAATTCGGATATCGAGTTGAGACATATGGAGACTATCGATGCTGATCTGTACGGATTCGGTATGCAGGTAAAAGCGGAAATCAAAGTATCGGCCTCAAATTTTCACGATTATAGGATATCGATCTGGCGGAGGGGAGATTGGAGGATCAAGGCACATCCTGAATAGTCATGTGGACGTGTTGAGACACTACAGATCCCTCGAGTGACTTCGAGTATCGATGGAATGCGACGAGTCTGAAGGGTGACCCAGCTTTGTACGCGCTGAGCCCGGTAGGGTATTTTTGCTCGAATTGGTTGCTAAGCCTTCACCGAATTGCGCTGTATGGCGCTACAAAGATGATGCTTCAACCAAGCTTTGAATAATCCACAACGAAGTTTGGATGATCCATCAATTAGCTCTGATAGATATTCAAGAACATCGGAGATAAGAAAGCCGGATAAGGATAACGATAAGAAAGTTGGTGATAACGATAACGAGAAAGAACCTTTCGATGAAAGTTCAGTTCAGGGTTGAATTCGTATTGCCCCAAAAGGCAAGGCGAATTGTACTAATTACTTTTAAGGTTCTCTAATTAAATGTGCCTGTACGTCTCAAAGGTACCACTACCAGTATTACATGCAGCAGACGCTACTCTACATAAGTTGACGTGGCTACCTACCTACGGCATATTACAGAGGCCGTCTATTATATCGATTGCATATATTCATTAAACATTGATAGGGGAAGCCTTTGATCCAGCCTCGACTATACCTTGGTAGTAGATCTAGGTTAATGTACTGTACGTAGGCATGGAATTCTTCTAGTCTTTCGACCCTCACCGCTCTCTACCAGGTTTAGGTGAGTGCCCAGGTGCTAGCCCACATCAGGTACCTGGGCGGGCAAGTACTAGAGGTAGGTAAGTACTAGTACAATACTGGACTTGAACTCTGAACTGGATTGCATTCGATATATGACATCGCCCAATACACGCACGTACATAGCTTGGCTGCACAGAGGTGTACAATATAGGACATCATAAGGTACACATCGGATTTTATGTACGCTCTATATGATATCTGTGGAAGACAATGATGCCTTAGGTAGGAAGCCTCGAGTTCCAAGTCCCAAGTTGCGGAAGCCGGTCGGCGTATGCAGGTAGGCAAAGGCGAATAGTACGTGTAAGTGCCCTGAAGAAAAAAATTGTTCTTAGGAACATTGAAATTTTATTTGAGGGACGGCGCCCAACAACTTCTATTTTTTTGCCCTGCTACCTCTTAGTACAAGCCTTTGGAGGGGAACACTGACAGGGTTGTGCCTTCCCCCACTTCGCCTCTCCCACCAGACTAGTCCAGAGTCTTTCTGCCCTCTCTCATCAAATTCCCCATCAGTGTAGACCAACTTTACTTTCACCACTACAACTTCTCCTTCGCCTTTTCCTCCTTCGCCGTTGGACTTAATCCCAGTTCAACCCTCTCATTCGCATCAACCAATTCCATCACTCACGCACTCGTTGCAACTTTAGCACTGTCTGCAAGTTCTTCAAGTTGCCGACCTGTGATTTCGAGCGTCTATCTCCACGCATAACCTCACTTTAATCAGTACCTAACTTTTTTTTTCAACTTCTTCTCCGACTCGATTTTTTTCGCCGTCGACTTGCAAAAGCCCCAATCAAACATCGACGCGTTTATTTACGAATCTATCATTACCAGTAACTTCCGCGACAGAAATATTAACAATGGCGGAGCCTATTAAGAATCGTCGTGCAGAGGTTCCTGCTCCGTATGTGTTACCAACACTACTTCCTCCCAGTTCAGCTATATCCTTCAAGAGCACAGATGTCTAATTTCTCTCCGCAGCACTCCGCAGAATACACCTGCCAGCAATGCCCCGATCTCTTCGCATGCCCAACAACCGGGCGTTGCCAGCATCAAGGAAGGTAAGTCGATAACTAGATAAAATATTATTGATATGCCTGTTTCGGGAGTGTACTGTTACTAACCTCATATGCGCTACAGAGGATCTAGATCGCGCTGCCGCCGCGTCTATCTTTGCCCAGAACCCACGGCTAGTCCAGATGATCCAAGGTCGACTTGGTTCTCTGGTCGGTCGCTCTTCCGGCTACATAGAGTCTTTACCTCAACATGTTCGTCGCCGTGTTGCTGGTCTGAAGGGTATTCAGAAGGATCACTCGAAGCTCGAGGCTGAGTTTCAAGAGGAGGTTCTTCAGCTTGAGAAGAAGTACTTCGCCAAGTTCACCCCCCTCTACGAGAAGCGCGCCGCAATCGTCAACGGCAAGGAAGAGCCTACCGACGACCAAGTCAAGGCCGGCGAGGAAGACAATGAGGACGAAACCAAAGCTGAGGAAGAGAAGAAGGAGGCGACCGACGATGCGGCCGCCGAAGTTACCGAGCTTGTCAAAGGCATTCCTGAGTTCTGGTTGTCTGCCATGAAGAACCAAATCTCGCTTGCCGAGATGATCACTGACCGTGATGAAGCCGCTCTCCGCTTCCTTACTGACATCCGAATGGAATACCTCGACAAGCCGGGATTCCGCTTGATTTTCGAATTCGCCGAGAATGAGTTTTTCACTAACAAGACCATTACCAAGACGTATTTCTATCAGAATGAGAGCGGCTATGGTGGTGATTTCATCTACGACCACGCCGAGGGTGATAAGATCAACTGGAAGGAGGGCCAGGACCTCACTGTTCGTATCGAGAGCAAGAAGCAAAGAAACAAGAGTGAGTAAATCTGAGGTGGATCTATGCACGCCCCTTACTAACCTAAATAGACACCAAGCAGACCCGCATTGTCAAGAAGACTGTTCCTACCGAGTCATTTTTCAACTTCTTCTCGCCTCCGAAAGCACCTGGTGATGACGACGATGACGATACTGCTTCAGATATCGAAGAGCGTCTTGAGCTAGACTACCAACTTGGTGAGGATATCAAGGAGAAGTTGATTCCCCGAGCCATCGACTGGTTCACTGGTGAAGCATTGGCTTTTGAGGAGCTCGACGACCTTGAGGAGCCGTTCGACGAGGAGGAAGATGACGAAGATGACGACCTTAGTGAAGACCGTGATGATGACGAAGAGGAATCCGATGATGATGTGAGTCAACCGCTTGTTACTAACCCGTCGGAGAATACGTGGCTAATCGCGATGCAGGATGATGGTGCGAAGCCGAAGCAGGAGGCGCAAGAGTGCAAGCAGAGCTAAATTGCTGTTCTTGTTCGAAAACACATTCTACTTAATTCACGTCATGGGTCCTGCTCGGGAGGGAGGTAAGGTTGAGTTATGACAGTCTCATCCTTTTTCAGACCCTTCTGTCGTTCTATCAGACATGGCAAAATTCATATTGCGAATTTGCCGACGCTCTACAGAGGTGATACAGCACATGGTCTTTGAATTGAAGTGCAAAATAGACTGGCCACTCCCGTCAGTCCCTAGGCTGCTTTCGGAATCTCGTTCTGTATTGATTGATAATTCTCTTCATTGTTTTCCTCCAGCATATGGCTGGTCTGGAGTAGTTGGTTGGTAGGACAGGTGGCAGCATATCATGAACAGAGACATCGGAGGTGGGCCCTAAAAGGCAGACTTCATGCTGGCACCAGGAAGAGGGAGGGGAAAGGTAAAGTGGCAGGCTCGTCAATAATGCATTCAGACAGAGAGAATCACATGAAGTTGATGGGAGTTTGCGACTCGCATATATGTACATCGTACGTTGCATAAGGACTTGATTTTATCATCCCCTGCATAGGAGAACTCCACGCCACGCCGTGCGCCTTCGGAAGCGTGAACATGGAAATGTAGGACACCTTGCTGACCAGATTATATATTATACCTATCCCCGCGACGCAACTCATGGCTAAGGTAAGTCTAAGCAAATTTGCAACGAGTTATTAACATCTAAACTCACCGCCTTAACTAGGTAGATGCATATATAGTTGCTCTAATCAGCTTTCGAAAAAGTTTGGATTTTACCTACATAGTATGTAGGTAGGTAGCCAAAGGAACTCTGGAGAGGAGAATATAGCATCCCAAGGCACCAAGTTATCCAAGTTATCCGTATGCCCGTATGATCCGTGAGTCACGGCAGGGTTACTATAGCGATGTCCGATGACGGGATCTGACCATAAAATACAATTTTTTCTTTCCTTTTTTTTTTCAAAGGCCGTTCCCAGTTCTAGTGTGTCGTGGCACCGAATAAATCGAACAATAAAAAGCTGGGTCTCCTAACTAGCATAAGGTATGTATTACGTGAACCGATAGGCTGATGTGGATGTGGGCTTAGGGGGGGAATTGTTATAGCGAATCGTGAGTGCGCTAGCCAGAACGGTCTTATAACACTTAAACCAAAGCGATCCTAAAGTGATCCAAAGCTAGCAAGACAGCAAAAAGTTTTCCCGAGCTCGAAGCTCTGAGTCAATTCACATCTCCGTTCGGCTATATATATACTCGGTGCATAATTATCCCTCTTCAATTCCTCTATTTCAGCATTCTAGAGTATCTCATAAACCAGATTCGACATCATGGCTCAAGCACGGAACATAGTGAGGACGCCCGACCAGGAATTGCCCCATCACTTGGAGGTCTCGACCTCGCCATCAGCTACAACTTTTCACTCCCCGCTATCGAGCTTTGGCGGGGCATTTCCTCAGCGCGGCCAACCCAAGCAGCTCAAACCCTTTAACACCCAGGACATAAAGATACTCCTACTCGAGAATGTCAACCAGAGCGGAAGAGACATCTTGACTAGCCAGGGCTATCAAGTTGAATTCCATAAGAGCTCCTTGCCCGAAGACCAACTAATTGAGAAGATCCGGTGAGTATTCTCACTTTTGTTTTGCCGTACCTAGCTACCCAGCTATGCCGGGCTCTGATAGTGAGCTGCAGAGATGCCCACGTCATTGGCATTCGATCCAAGACCAAATTAAATGAAAAGGTCCTCCGCGAAGCCAAGAACTTGCTGGTAATTGGCTGCTTCTGCATTGGCACAAACCAGGTAGATTTGGAATACGCAGCTCATCATGGCATTGCCGTCTTCAACTCGCCTTTTGCAAACTCTCGTAGTGTCGCCGAGCTTGTCATCGCGGAAATCATCACTCTGGCTCGTCAGCTAGGTGATCGATCGAATGAGATGCACAGGGGCACCTGGAATAAGGTGAGCAACAAATGTTGGGAAATTCGTGGGAAGACCCTCGGTATGTGCGCCGCTCGCTTAGATCTGTGTTTACGCCAAATCCAGGGGTTAACACTGACCGCATTGAAGGAATCGTCGGATATGGGCACATCGGCTCGCAATTGTCCGTCCTTGCAGAAGCTATGGGGATGTCAGTCATATACTATGATGTCGTGAGCTTGATGGCATTGGGTACGGCCCGACAGGTGCCAACATTAGAGGCTCTCCTGAGCGAAGCCGACTTCGTCACCTTACACGTGCCGGAGCTGCCCGAAACTAAGAACATGATATCTGCAGCACAGCTCAAATTAATGAAGGACGGTTCGTATCTCATCAATGCCAGCCGCGGAACCGTAGTTGACATCCCGGCTCTCATCAACGCGATGCGCAGCGGTAAGATTGCTGGGGCTGCATTGGATGTCTACCCAGGCGAGCCGCGCGCAAATGGCGACTACTTCAACAACAACCTTAACGGATGGGAAGAGGATCTCCGTAGTCTGAACAACATCATCCTTACCCCGCACATCGGTGGTAGCACCGAAGAGGCGCAGAGAGCGATCGGTATCGAAGGTATGAGAATTCTCAGCGCAATGCCCATGAATTCACGGATTGACGTGGGAGCTTTTAGTTGGCGATGCTCTGGTTCGATACATCAACCTAGGCATTACTCTTGGCAGCGTCAATATGCCTGAGGTAAACATGCGTTCGTTGACGCTGGATGAGCCTGATCACGCACGAGTAAGAAGCCTTCAGCCGCTCGAAACAACCGTGATAGCCTCTAATTCGCCGCAGGTCATCTATATCCATAACAACGTACCGGGTGTCCTTCGCAAGGGTTAGTGAAGTAACAGTACACATGATTGCATTAGATACTTACACCTTGGCAGTCAACGAAATTCTCGGCAATCACAATGTCGACAAGCAGATCAGTGATAGTAGGGGAGACGTACGTTTTCCAAAACTCGACTTGTGGTTGATTGTTTCAAATTAACATATCTCTGCAGCTCGCCTATCTCATGGCCGATGTCAGCGACGTCCAGACCAGCGATCTTAAAGAAATCTCCGACTCGCTTGAGGCGCTCGGCTGTAAGTGCCAGTTCACAATCTCCCAATTTTACAGCCTGTAAATTTAAGGACTAACATCGCATAGCTCGCATTTTGACACGCGTGCTTTACTAGAGCAAATCCTTAGATGGAGCGGTAGGCGGTGGCGGATGAGGCAGATAGCAACACTCCAGGAACTGGAGGGAAGGGAAAGGCGTTCAACCAGACGGAAACAGAATCATTGCATGACGGGTATAAAAATTCAACTTCGATTCAACCATAACGGATACCCAGGAAAAGTCGCATGAGCACCTAGGTAGGCATGGTTAGAAAAGGGGCGGCGCGAGGTTCAACATGAAAACTGCCCAAGGTACAATGGGTTCAAGCATCGTTTTTTTTGATAGCATGAAATTCACATCGACTTCCCCTTTTATATGGAGGTTAGGAATTTATTATTATTACCGAGCATCACGGAATGCCGAATTGCCTTTGTTATGTACTGTACTAAGCGCGATTTTCTTGTGTAGCTATTTCGGCTCCCTCTTCCTTATAGGGAGCTATATCACGTTGCTGCTAAGTGCTATGACGTGGGAAAAACAATACCATAGTAAATAAAGCCACGGAGCTCGCAATAGTTCGAATTTTTATTATATCTACTTGATAGATAGGTTAAGTAGATAGATAACCTTTGGCATCTTCTCCCGTCGGGACTTGCAAGCTTCTTGCTTGTGCTGATCGCGTATATCCGCGTATAGGGGAAGGAGAGGTTATGGACTAACGAGACACGAAACAAACAAACGGTCGGTTTCCTGGGTTTTTCCTATGTAAGTTAAGCGTTGGAGATCCGGGGAAGGGGGTTGGCTGTTAAAGTCGGGTTTCTATGCATCGGGTCCGGGCTGACTTCCCCTGCGAATACGCCCGGACGGTTTGTGAATCCAGAATGACCGAATGATCGATTAGATATCTGCTTCTGAAGATGATACAGAAACATTGATTGATCATTGATATTCCGGTTCAATGTTACTTCCAGGGTTGCATACATATAACTTTAGGGAATTAAAAAAAAACGAGGGGAAAGGGATTAAACTGATATGACACGGCAGCTACTTGGGTACATCGCTTGACGTTGGCGGGAGAAACCTTGAGTCTTTAAGTGCTGAGGCCGTTATTTCATTAAACGGTCAAGGATTAAAGTATATAGTATATACGTACACATGGCATGGAAGTTACCTAAGGAGGAGTAGAAAGGAGAAGGAACAGGGAGGGTGAGTTCCGTAGATCGAAACACCGGGTGCACCTACAACTTTTCCGAGTGTTTTATTTCTTACCTTAGGTACCAAGTATTTCGAGGCAGCAACTCCTTTGAAATATTTAGACTTAGGGATAGGTTATTGGTCCTTAAGAGGAATCCAAGTGTTTAGGTAACATCGAACTGCATCATACATCAAAGACATATGTGTATGCTGTAATCCCACATCCGGAGTCATCAAGTACTCTGATGTATGCAGGTACATTCTTCCAATACATCATGACACAAGCTGATTTGATCAAATTAAGCTGCCACAACAGCGCATCAACGAAAATGGGAAAATGGACCTGCAGATTGGTCGCTTTGTCAACCGGTAGGACGCACACACACTTCTGCAAGAAAAAGGAGCTAGATTCCTAGGCGAGGAGCTGGAAGTTGAGTAGGTAAGAGTTTGGTGCCTATTCGTGATCACGGAGAAAGGAGAAGAAAGTATATTATACATGGTTTTAACATGCGGAGCACACCGCCTGTCAAAGTACTGCATAGTAGCAAACACTCAATTAAGTTCCAAGGTTGGTTTTAGTCTTTGGTTTCGTACCCGAACAAGGCAAGCCCGTCCCATCAAGCCCATATGGCCCAGCACCTGACAGAGGCCCATCATTAAAAAAAATAGACGTGAAAGAATTGTAAATGGCTGGAGTATGTGGAGAACCCTTTTTAACGGACCCCCCTGTCTTTTGGCATTGTACTAATCTGTAAGAGGAAAAGCGCTCCCCTTTATTCCCTACCTCCCCTAAATTTCCATCATTGAAAGGCTGGATTCTACAGGCTCAGGCTTAGCCTCTGACAGAGCAATACCCATCGATTCAAAGTACAGCTGTAGTGTAGTGTGTACGCAGTAGTGGACATGTAATAATCGCTAAGATATTGCATTGTGCATTACAACGGTACACAATATCACAACGCGAACGGTGAAACTGGCCATCACACTTTTTTTTCCCCTTCAGTTGTGGGCAGCATATCAACATCATCCAAGTTGAACGACCTGCTTCGTCTAGGTCAACTTAGCTCAACTTTTGCTACTCTGGGTCCCCTTCCTTTCTATTCGTAGGCTTGTAACCTATAGGTACCAGTTTTAGTGGCTATAGGATCCGATTAGATAGTACTTACCTCACCGTTTGTCGTTTGTGGCCGCCCAATTCGAAACCTCGAAACATCAAATCCTCAAACCTCGGCCGACCGACACGGATGCCTTGTGCTATCGCTTCCCCCTAACAACTATATCGCCATCACATCGTCTTCTGCGACGCGAACAACCCGAATTTCTTTATACTCGCACCGACCTGACATCAGCCTCTCATGTCGCATAGCTACGATGTCGGTACGAGAGCTTGGCAGCCAGATGCCACCGAGGGCTGGGTGGCATCCGAGGTTGTCAAGAAGACCGTAGATGGTGACAAGGTCACCTTGGTCTTTAAGTTGGAGAACGAAGAGGTATGTTCAATATGCGAAGCTATATCGAAATCCTTTATCGGCGTCTTCGAGCTATAGCTGACCGCTAATCTGCAACTCCAGACCAAAACGATAACGGTGTCTGCGGAGGCCTTGCAAAATTCCAACGACTCGTCGCTACCTCCGTTGATGAACCCTGCTATGTTGGAGGCAAGTGATGATTTAACGAATCTGTCTCACTTGAACGAACCAGCAGGTACGCAATAACCCCCCGACATCTGCGAGTCCAAATCCAGCTTCGATTACTGACCGATTTACGCACATAGTGCTCCAGGCAATCCGTCTTCGATATGCGCAGAAGGAAATCTACACATACAGTGGTATAGTGCTAATAGCTACAAATCCCTTTGCTCGGGTCGATTCTCTCTATGTCCCGGGCATGGTCCAAGTATATGCTGGCAGACAGAGGGAGACGCAAGCCCCTCACCTGTTTGCCATCGCTGAAGAGGCGTTCATGTGAATATATTCTGATGCTTGTCATCCAAGTCCCTGCATTGCTAACCCAAACATATAGGAAAATGGTAAAAGATGGGAGAAACCAAACTGTCGTCGTATCGGGAGAGTCTGGTGCCGGAAAGACGGTTAGTGCAAAGTACATCATGAGGTATTTTGCCACGAGAGAATCGCCGGATAACCCAGGAGGCCGATCTAAGAAAGGTGCCGATGCTATGAGCGAGACGGAAGAGCAGATTTTGGCGACCAACCCCATTATGGAAGCCTTTGGTAACGCCAAAACCACCCGAAACGACAACTCGTCGCGATTCGGAAAGTACATAGAAATCATGTTTGACAGCAAGACGAACATTATTGGTGCTAGGATTCGGACCTACCTTCTCGAACGGTCACGACTTGTCTTCCAGCCCCTTAAAGAGAGAAATTACCACATTTTCTACCAGTTTTTGGCCGGAGCAACGGATAAGGAGCGACAGGAGCTAACCCTTTTGCCGGTAGAGCAGTTTGATTACCTTAACCAGGGAAACTCACCTACCATCGACGGGGTAGATGATAAGGCCGAATTCTTAGCTACCAAGAGCTCCCTTAAGACCATCGGCGTAGATGAGTCTCAGCAATCGGGTATCTTCAATCTCCTGGCTGGTCTGCTGCACCTGGGCAACGTTAAGATCGGTGCCTCCAGGAACGACAGCGTCCTAGCTCCTACAGAACCCTCTTTGGAGCGCGCTTGTGCTATCCTTGGAATCGATAATACAAACTTCGCTAAATGGATTGTCAAGAAGCAACTGGTTACCCGTGGCGAAAAGATCGTTTCCAATTTGACACAACAGCAAGCTCTCGTTGTTCGAGACTCTGTTGCCAAATATATCTATTCGAGTCTTTTCGATTGGTTGGTGGAGGTCATCAATAGGAGTCTTGCGACTGATGAAGTCTTGAGTCGTGTTGCCTCCTTCATCGGCGTTCTTGATATCTACGGCTTCGAACATTTTGCC
Organism: Annulohypoxylon truncatum; assembly: GCF_022578515.1. Taxonomy (NCBI): domain Eukaryota; kingdom Fungi; phylum Ascomycota; class Sordariomycetes; order Xylariales; family Hypoxylaceae; genus Annulohypoxylon; species Annulohypoxylon truncatum. The sequence goes on from NW_025953787.1 coordinate 1,375,717, forward strand.
AAGAATTCTTTCGAGCAGTTCTGTATCAACTACGCCAACGAAAAATTGCAGCAGCAGTTCAACTCTCACGTGTTCAGATTGGAACAAGAAGAATACGTGAGGGAGCAGATAGACTGGAAGTTCATCGAATTCTCTGATAATCAGCCGTGTATCGATTTGATTGAAGGAAGGCTGGGCATCCTTTCGCTTCTTGATGAAGAGTCTAGGTTGCCTATGGGCGCGGACGAGCAGTTTGTCACCAAGCTGCACCACAACTTTTCCGGAGACAAGAACAAGTTTTACAAGAAGCCTAGATTTGGCAAATCTTCCTTCACCGTCTGTCACTATGCCGTTGATGTCACATACGAATCGGAAGGCTTCATTGAGAAGAATAGAGATACAGTGCCCGATGAGCACATGGAAATTCTCCGTGCGACGACGAACAAATTCCTTAGCAAAGTGTTAGCCGCAGCATCTTTTGTCCGCGAGAAGGATGTCGCTTCTTCTGGCTCCGCAGTCGCCAAGCCCACGGCAGGGAGGAAGATAGGAGTTGCTGTTAACCGCAAGCCAACTCTCGGTGGTATCTTCCGTTCTTCACTTATTGAGCTTATGACTACAATTGGAAACACCAATGTCCACTATATCCGTTGTATCAAGCCTAACGAGGCCAAGGCCGCGTGGAAATTTGAAGGCCCCATGGTTCTCAGTCAACTGAGAGCTTGCGGTGTTCTCGAGACCATTCGCATTAGCTGTGCTGGTTATCCAGGACGATGGACCTACGAGGAATTTGCTCTGCGATACTATCTTTTAATCCCGTCGAGCCGATGGCAGACTGAGATTAGGCAGCTGGTGAAGGAGATTCTCGGTCAGGCTCTTGGTTCGCTCACTGGCACCGGAACCGACAGCTACCAGCTCGGGTTGACAAAGGTCTTCTTCCGTGCCGGTATGCTTGCGCATTTGGAGAACCTCCGCCAAAACCGCATGAGTGAGGCTGCCATCTTGATCCAGAAGAATCTTAAGGCCAAATACTACCGCCGCAAGTACCTTGAAGCTCGAGAGGCTATTGTCTGCTTCCAATCACTCGCCAGAGCTCGCGCGATCAGAGTCAAGGCCCAGGAGCTACGTACTGTCAAAGCTGCAACAACTATCCAGAGAGTATGGAAGGGATCAAAGCAACGAAAGGCGTTCCAGCGGATCCGCAGCAGTGTTATACTCGTGCAGGCCGTTGCCAAGGGTTACCTGCGAAGGAAGGAGATTATGGAAACCCGGGTGGGAAATGCTGTCATTCTCATCCAGCGCGTGTGGAGATCGAGGCGACAGGTCCAGGCGTGGAGAAATTACCGCAAGAAGGTTACCTTGGTCCAGAGCTTGTGGCGTGGAAGACAGGCAAGAAAGGAGTACAAGACAATGCGCGAGGAGGCTCGCGATCTAAAGCAAATTTCCTACAAATTGGAAAACAAGGTCGTCGAACTTACGCAGTCGTTGGGTACTATGAAATCTGCGAACAAGACCCTTCAAAGCCAGGTAGAGAATTACGAAAGCCAGATCAAGTCCTGGAAGAGCCGTCACAACGCACTCGAAACCCGGACGAAGGAGCTTCAGGCGGAAGCCAACCAAGCTGGTATTGCTGTAGCCAAATTACAGGCCATGGAAGAGGACATGAAGAAACTCCAGCAAAACTTCGACGAGTCCACTTCAAGCGTCAAGCGAATGCAAGAGGAAGAACGGGAATTGAAGGAGTCTCTGCGGACCGCAAACGCCGAGTTGGACCGTATCAAGCGAGAGAGTACTCTCCACGAAAACGAGAAGATGACCTTGCGGGAGCAACTCGCACAAATGTCCGAGGAACTCGAGCTGGCCAAGCGATCTGCTCCTATCAACGGAGAGATTACCAACGGCAATGGTGTTGCTCCTGTAAATGGCCTCATCAACCTAGTGTCTTCCAAGAAGCCGAAGCGACGAAGCGCGGGCGCAGAACCAAGCGGAATGATGGACCGCTTCAGTGCCGCATACAACCCCCGACCGGTCTCCATGGCTGTTACCAGTGGAGCTCACCGTCCTGGCGTCGGCTACGTTCCGGGAGTCGACACTATCGAGATGGAACTGGAGAACTTGCTTGCTGACGAGGATGGTTTGAACGATGAAGTTACCATGGGTCTAATCAAGAACCTGAAGATCCCCTCGCCCAACACTAACCCGCCACCCTCGGACAAGGAAGTCCTCTTCCCCTCCTACCTCATTAACCTCGTCACCTCTGAGATGTGGAACAACGGCTTCGTTAAGGAGTCGGAGAGGTTCTTGGCCAATGTTATGCAGTCTATCCAGCAGGAGGTTATGCACTACGACGGCGATGACGCAATCAACCCCGGTGCCTTCTGGCTATCTAACGTGCACGAGATGCTCTCGTTCGTGTTCCTCGCTGAGGATTGGTACGAGGCCCAGAAGACGGACAACTACGAGTACGATCGTCTGCTGGAGATCGTCAAGCACGATCTTGAGAGCTTAGAATTCAACATCTATCACACTTGGATGAAGATTCTCAAGAAGAAGTTGCAGAAGATGATCATCCCGGCTATTATCGAGTCTCAGTCGCTACCCGGCTTCGTCACGAATGAAAGTAACAGATTCCTCGGCAAGCTGTTGGCGACGAACTCGCAGCCTGCTTATAGCATGGACAACCTTCTAAGCCTACTCAATAATGTCTTCAGAGCGATGAAGGCGTACTATTTAGAGGATACTATTATCACCCAAACCGTCACCGAGCTTCTTAAGTTAGTCGGCGTCACTGCTTTTAACGACCTTCTTATGCGGAGGAATTTCCTGTCCTGGAAGCGTGGTCTGCAGATCAACTACAACATCACTCGTATTGAGGAGTGGTGCAAGAGCCACGACATGCCCGAAGGTACCTTACAGCTTGAACATCTTATGGTAGGCAGACCTATAATCTTCGACCGTTTGATACAACAGCTAACTTTTATTATAGCAAGCTACAAAACTCCTACAACTCAAGAAGGCGACCCTCAACGATATCGAGATCATCCAAGATATCTGCTGGATGTAAGTACAGTGGAGTGATTGTGTACTTCAGCGTGACTAACTTGATTTGCAGGCTCTCCCCCAACCAAATTCAGAAATTGCTGAACCAGTACCTCGTAGCCGATTACGAGCAGCCCATCAACGGAGAAATCATGAAGGCCGTAGCATCCAGGGTGACGGAGAAGAGCGATGTTCTTCTGTTGGCAGCTGTCGATATGGACGACAGTGGACCATATGAAATCGCAGAGCCCCGAGCAATCACCGCCTTGGAGACGTATACGCCATCTTGTAAGCTGAATTATCTACCTTAGGAGAGGAACATTACTAACATGAAATGCCAGGGTTACAAACACCTCGACTTAAGAGATTAGCCGAGATAGTATCTGCTCAGGCCATTGCTCAACAGGAGAAGATGGAGGCTGACGAGTACGAGGGTGATGGTGAGCTTGCGGAGGTTGACGAAGCTGAGGACGATATGGCGTAGAGCGGCAATATCAGAAGAAGCTTCCGGCCGTTCCAAATCGGAATTGGGCGCCTCCCCTTGACGATGCCGGGATCCAAAAAACTCGGGCGGGTAGGGGTATCATGCGGACAGGTCGGTGTAGAGTTGAAGCACTCGACGTCACCAAGTCCCATGGACGGTAAGTAGCATTAGGGCAGCTCGCAAGGATTGGGACGAGAGCCAAGACGGACACAGATTTAATGGATATCAAGGCATGATTGAACTAGAAGACTCACGCGGACCATGGACGGAGGCGTTTGATGCTTGTCTTTTTTTGTCGACGACTTCTTTTTTTAGACCGGGTCCGCGTGTGTAGCCAGGAGAGTGTATTCAAAAAGAGAAGAGGATACTGTAAAGCATCTAGCTAGGTGTATGGGTTTGTACATGCGACGAAGAGATCACACACACATAACGCAACACGCAACACGCAACACAGTCTTGGGAGGTTTGGCGATTGTCTATTCTCCCCACACAACATATGAATTACGAGATGATTCCCAGCTCGATATCCCATATTCAGTTGATATTACAAAGCCATTTACATGCCGTTCCATCGCTATCTGTATAACGAGTCGTTAACTATCTTAGACCGTGAGTGTTGTCCAGGGAGGAATGTTAAAGTTTGACAGTTGTGTGTTGGGGGTGGAATGGCAATGCGATAGGTGCACGTGACCCATGCCAAAAACTCTGCTAAGGTTTCACTGTGAGAATCTTAGATATGGAAAGAGGTACGTAACTTGAAAAACCTCGGACATTCAATTGTAGGGAACTGGAAATTTTGCCATTTCTAAAAATTGTCCTACCATTTATACTCAATATTCAAATTTCCCGATTTTTCTTGTTCTTCAACTCGGGTTTGTAAAAACAGTCCTGTTATCAAAACTCCCAGCTCAACTCCGGTCGGAAGGGAAGGGACTTAAGTAAACCCGACGAAAGGGGCAAGTTTCATTTCTCGCTTTTACGAGAAAAAGGGAAAAGGAGAAGATGCGTACAGACCCGAACATCATCATCACGGGCACGCCGGGGGTGGGCAAGACGACACACGCCGAAATGCTAGCCGAGAGGACGGGGCTGAGGCACGTGTCGGTCAACCAGGTCGTCAAGGACAGGGATTGCCACGAGGGCTGGGACGAGGAGTACATGAGTTGGATCGTGGACGAGGATAAGGTGAGTTCGAGAATCCGGCTCCGGGTCTCGAGAACGTATGATGGGAAAATGAAGACGAAGACTAATCAAGTTGGAACTGTAGCTACTCGATGCGCTCGAGGAGGATAATGTTAAAGCTGGTGGCTGCGTCATAGACTGGCACGGCTGCGAGATCTTCCCCGAGAGCTGGATTGACTTAGTGGTCGTGTTGCGGGTGGATTCTAGTACGCTTTACGATCGGTTGTCCGCAAGGTAAATTTCTTCTCCCCTCCCCCTTTTTTTATACCCCTTGGGTTTATGCCTTGCTAATTATATATCAAGGAAATACCCCGAAGCAAAGCTACAGGAGAACCTAGACTCAGAGATCATGGAGGTGCTGTTACAAGAAGCGCGGGACTCGTATGAGCCGGAGATTGTGGTCGAGCTGACGAGCAACACGACGGATGAGATGGAGAGCAACGTTGACCGCATCGAGGAGTGGATTAAGCAATGGAAGAAAGACCATGCGGAAGGAGACGTGCAATAGGGTGAGGTTAAGTAAGGAAAAGTCTTTCAACCCCTTTCCTTTCCAGGGTCGAGAATAGGAGGGAAGAAAAGGATGGGAAAGGTGCATTGGAACGGGACACATTTTAGATAGTAAATGCGACTGAGATACCCATGATCTTCGACTCTCCTAAGCACTTCCATAATCTCTAGAGATGCTACCTATTGTTGATTCAACGGATGAATAACCCGTGGTACCTATAAGTCTGATACCTCATTTGCAAACTATTGGCTATGGCATCATTTTCTCTCTTAAATACTAACCGGCATAAAACGACAAATTTGCTGATTTATTCCCGTTTCTACTAGTACTTGAGAGTGAATAATTAATGGTGTATGCCAATCACCTAAATAATAGGGGATTTTTAGTATGCATATAGTGCTAAAACGGCGTCGGTTTACGGCCTATTTTGTGCCAATAGGAGACGCTGGAGAGCTGTGGTCTCAACCTCTCAACTACTGCAGGTGCCCGCTATAGCGTTCTAGCTGGGCTTAAGGTTACATGTCGCCGGGTGTGTCACACCGAAGCCTTCCTCATATCAATTTTCACTACCTACCTAGGTACCTAGTACATTTAAAACCAGAGAGCAAAGTCTCGACTATGGTTAGAAAACTCACCAATAAAACCGACCAACTTATACCTTTATTCAAAATATTCCATCCTTGCGATAACTCATATTTCTGAAGGCAAAAAAGGAAAAGGAGAAAAGGAAACAAGAAAAAAAAATATAAAAATAACGACATGTCCAAGCCCGTGGTCAACTTCATAACGGGCAACGCCAACAAGCTGCTCGAGGTGCGTGCCATCCTCGAGCCGGCCGGCATCGAGGTCCGCAACCAGGCCCTCGACCTGCCCGAGGTCCAGGGCACGGTCGAGGACGTGACGACCGAGAAGTGCCGCGCCGCCGCCGCGGCGGTCGGCGGGCCCGTCCTCGTCGAGGATACGTGCCTTTGCTTCGACGCGCTGAACGGGCTGCCGGGGCCTTACATGTAAGTTTCTTTTTTTTAATTTTTTTTATCCTGCCTCTTCTTCGTCTCGAGCGTCCCTATGAGTACCTTGGGATTGGGTATCGCTATATCTCTCACCCTGTTTCTTCTGCATTTTGCCGGATGGCTGAGGGGGGATGGGATGGGAGGGGTGATGTAAAGGGGGAGGGATATATTGATACATCGGATCCAAGAGCGTATCAGTGAATTGGGCGGAGTAGAACGAGTGCTGATGCGACCGGTCGGGAAAATAGAAAGTGGTTCATGCAGTCTATCGGCCACGTGGGCCTCAACAATCTGCTCGCAGCCTACGACGACAAATCCGCGCAGGCCGTCGCGACTTTTGGGTTTTGCAAGGGACCCGGTCAGGAGGTGCTGTTATTCCAGGGACGCACGCACGTAAGTCTATCCCAGTCTATTTGCCATTGAGTCCGAGGAAATATGAAAGAATACCATAGGCAACTATTATATTTATCTAACTGCTTAAAACCGAACAGGGTAAAATAGTGCCTCCTAGAGGCCCAACCACATTCGGTATGTTCCTCACATCGATCTTCTCTCTAACGCTTAGCTAACCTGTCAGGCTGGGATCCGTGTTTTGAGTACGAGGGTCAGACGTAAGTTCCCCTATCCAAATCCCTTCTCATTCACCACAGCCGATGATGGATTCTCGATGAAGGATAGATGAACGTGCTGACAATAATTTCGCCGTTGATAGCTACGCGGAGATGGATAAGGTTGAGAAGAACAAGATCTCGCACCGCTTCAAGGCGCTCGAGAAACTCCGAGCGTGGATCGAAGGTGGCGGTATCAAGGAATAAGTGAGTGAGACTTGCGTAAGATTTGGCGGGAGTCAGACTCGGTTAATACCATAGATGTGCGAAGGACTTTAAAGAAAAGACATCCGTCTATAGAATCCGGCGAACAAATCAATAGACTACGATAATCTCCTTGAAGGTGAACGTCAAAAGATTTGACCAATCTCATCTCATAAATTCAACTATTCGACGTTTACTTTATGTGGTTATCTTAGGCTATTTTGCAATCCATTCTCTCTTTCTCCTTGTAACGCCGATGAGTTCCAAATAGGCAAATGCGTATCGAAACAGACAGGTATATGACTAAGCACTGGGTAGAAGAAGGAAAAAGAGTACAGCAGGCCTTCAACTATATTATTTCAATCTATATCACACATCTCATGTTAGCTCAAGACACGACGTTACAGAATGAGAGAACGATGACGTACTGAAGAACCTCAAAATGTTGATACGCGGATAGGTACTTGGGTCCGCGCCGGTAAAATTTGAGCACATCGTCCGGGTGGGCGCGGGAATGGTCGATGCTGTGTCCAATGTACTTGGTGATGCTTGTGGGGTCCTGGTGAGATGGGTCGAAAACCAGGAGGTTTCGAGTCCCTTTGGCCGTCCGTTCTATTCCGATGATCGTCATAGAGTGGCCTTTGATCATGTTAGAATTTCCCGTCATTATATGAGATAATAGTCGTTCTCATTTGACTTAATTCTTCGCTTGGACAGAAAGAAAAGTGATGCAAAATTGGAAACAACTTGACTTACCTTGGTGCTGGAAGTAAAGGGGAGGCCGGGTTGTGTTGCGGACACTGCCTCGCGTCTTGACGCCGGGACATGATGAGAAATAGTTCTCGACATAATCATATAATCTATGCTCTGATGCCGTGGGCGCATCACCCTCTTTATTCTTGAGACCCGTATAACTCCATCTGCTATTACGTCAGTCGCTAGTTCTTTACGATGATATGATCACTTGTAATTCTCTCTAGGGGCGCGGGAAAAGGGCCTACTTACTGTATACCTAGGCTTTGGAAGAGTGTTGATGCCTTATTGATAATGTAGTTGTTAGTTGTGACACAAAACGGAAAATTGATAGGACTAACCTCTGGAGTCCCGATGTATTTGCGGGTGCGTCTGAGGACGCCGAGTTCTATTCTGCCGTCCGGGTGAATGCCGCGGTCCCAGGCATTCTCGATCATGTCCTGGATTTGGAAGATAGTTGGGATTTCATAGCCAAAGGCTGCGGCGCCCACTGCACCCGTCCCGACAATGTATGATACCAACATCTGGATATTTCTGTAGCCACAGAAGCCACCTAGAAAATGGTCAGATTTCGTTTGCACGCAAGGCCATTATTATATGCCTGTGTAAAGACTTGTAGGTCGTACTTACCCTCTCTCCTTAGTTTAGAGATATGCTGGGTTGCGGGATTGCAGAGATACGCATATTGGGTCTTAGAACTCTGTTGTATGTACTGCGCGAGGACGGGTATGGCCCCTATGAGATTCGTTAGCTGACAAGTCGAACGGACTGTTGAATCTTCGCGAATTAGTAGACCAACCTTGCGAGCTTTTGTAATTGTACTTGGTTATCATATTGAAAAGCCATTCCGGCATCCTCTCCTCCTTGTGGTATGTTCCGAGTTCTTTCTTCTAAACATAGTGTCAATTTAAATACGATATCTTCACTTTCATCCGATAGATGAGACTGAAAGTAGGTTGACCAAGGAGAAAACTTACGCCAAGCCTCTTAACTTGCTTAACCTGAACCCCCTCGGCAACATGGAGCGGCGGTTGGTTTCTTGGTCTATGAGGGATGTTTAACAAGTGCCTCCAGTTGGACGAGGCGGTACCCGGGCCGTTGAGGCCGGCCTCGGCGGGCCCCGGGGACATGCTTGGCGTATGCTCCGCCGGCGTCTGGAGGTAATCACTGTCCGACATCAAGTCATCGGTGCTGGGCTGCGTTGATTGCTCTGAGTAATCTTCGGGAAAGCCATGCTGAGCATGCTCGTAGCCATGCATGTCGATGTGATTCTGCAGATGATTAAGGGGAATCACTTCACCGCAATCCTCGACGGGGCACTCGCAGTAGTCGGTCAACTCGTTCTCGTCGACTTTCTCGTCAACTTCCCTTTGCGTGCCTGATCCCGATCCTGATCCTATTCCCGATAATTCCTCGAAATCCGCCGCTTCCCAGCCTTCATCCGGGATGAATGGTGACTTCTCTTCTTCACAATGTTGGATTTCTATATGCTGCGACGATGAGCGTCAGAAGTGTCGGAAATTAAAGGACCCCTGTAGTAATAACGAGACTCACGACTAGCAGGGCATATTCGAAAAACTGTTTAGAACAAAATGGGCAAGTCGCTTTAGTGGACATGGAAACAAAGACGTTTCCGACGATCCTTTGCTCTCGAAAATTTAATTAAAGACTAGGACAATTCCGAGGGGCGTTTCGACTCTCAACTTAAATCTATTTAGGCGCGGTGTCGTACTGTAGTGTCGTATGTGTCGGATGTGTCGTATGGTTAGCTCATGCGTCAGATGAGATCTAGCCGCCAAGGGTGATGATTGGCTGCTTGTTTCAACTTGGGTATGTATTTCTAGGACCTGACAACGGTCTTATTCACCGATGAGTCCGTAATTGATTACACACTGGGTCACTCGTAAATGGAGTTTGGTGACTGTCCATAATCAAACGTAAAGTCACTCATAGCAGATTCAGGTTGGGAATTAGGCGTAAACGGACAAGTGGGCGTGCGTGTAATACAAGGAATCCGGGTGCGGCTCATAATTGTCATCGGAAACGGCACTGAGAGGCTTTTGGAATGTGAAGGCTAATGAATTGCATTAGGTAACCCATCCTAAAAGAGATATACAACATAATTTTTCATTATAGATACCTATTCTATACGTGGATAAGTACCTCAGATACGGTATTTATAATAACTGGAGAATTATTAGAGGTAAGTGAGCCGAAGAGTCTTGTTTCTTGTACTTACCAAGTATAAACTCAAGCAGTAACACAAGACAAGGGTCCAAACTGTAACCCGATAGGTAATCCTTAGCCTTAACCATTTTGTGACCCGCGTAGCGCGTTTTCTATACTTGATCTCACTTTGAAAATGACGAGACAATAGGTAAATTCTATTTCTCGGTGCATCTGAATATTCATGAAAATCCCCTTCTCTTCATAGTCGGGGCAGTTCCTATGCTACTTAAAGAAACGATAGCCACTGCTCTGCATTAGCATTGAGAGGCATCGTATAAACAGAAGCACATCAGTATCATCTTGAAATTCGTTCACATTGGTTCTAAAAGCCATTCCTCGATATCCCGGTCCCTTAAACTCCGATCCGTTACACGACAGTGTTCTTCAGCTTCTCTCCAACTTCCGCCACTGCAGCTCCCGCGGCAGCCACCTTTTGCTTGGCTCCCTTATCCGCCTTAGCCTTGGCCTTTTGCGATGTCGTGTCCTTGGGCAATTCTTTGGCGAAAGGGATGAATTCGGGAGCACCCGGGAGGTACTTGCGTAGCGGTTCGGGAACTCGGAGACCCTGGAGCGATTAATTAGCATCGAGAACCTTTAACGTTAACTAGGTATCCTTAGTATTTTACTTACATCTTCGGTCTGGTAGTTCTCAAGAACGCAGCACAAAGCTCTCTCGGTAGCGCATAGCGTCGAATTGAGGCAGTGAACGTATTTCTTCTTGATCTCCGTCTGCTGCTTCGCACCAAATCGGATCTCGAGAGCACGAGACTGGTAGTCGGTGCAGTTAGAGCATGACACAAGCTCCTTGTACTCTCCCTGGAAGGGGAACCAGGCTTCTAGGTCGAATTTCTTCGCAGCGGCGTTGTTCAATGCGCCCGATACGATAGCCACAACTTGGTATGGTAAACCGAGAGACTTATAGAACTCTTCAGAAGTGGTAAACATCTCTTCGAACATTTCCCACGACTTCTCGGGATCCGTGAGCACGAACTGCTCTACCTTCTCGAACTGATGTACACGGAAGATACCCCAGGCATCGCGACCGTGGGAACCGGCTTCCCTTCGATAGCATGTGCTGAATCCCGCGTACTTTATAGGCAGATCTTTAGCTATCAGCCACTCATCGGCGTGGAAGGCAGAAATGGGCTGTTCTGAGGTTGCAATAAGGTATTTGTCGTTTTGCGCCTCGCCGTCGACGACCTTGTACAACTCCTCATCGAACTGTTCTAGCTGAGCGGTTTTCGCCATGTAGTCCTTAAGCATGAACTGGGGGGTCTGCAAAGGCGTAAATCCTTTGCTGGAGAGGTATTCCAGGCCGTAGTTGATCAGAGCCTGGTTGAGGAATACACCCCATTGTCTCAAGAAGTAACCTCTGTGACCAACCACCTTCACTCCACGATCCGGGTCGTAGCCATCTAGCCTCAGGAGAACTTCGTGATGCGAGAGCACGTCCTTCTTCTCTACCTTCACGCCTTCGGGGGCCCACGTTCGCTGAACAACGTTGTTGTCCTCGTTGTCGCTGACGGGTACGGAGTCGTGAACGATGTTGCCGATGGTGTTGATTTTGGCTTTCAGCGCAATGTCCTTCTGGGCGGCCGAGTCGAGAAGAGCCTTCTTCTCCTTGTCGAGGTCGGCCCTCTGTTGAAGTAACTCGTCGGCATTCTCCTTGGCCTAGGAATTGGTGAGGGTCAGTAATTACCTAATACGCGTAGTAGCACGTGTATAGAGTGTCGAGTATCGGTGACTCAGAAGGAATCTGACCTTTTTCTTAGCACCGATCTGCTTGTTGACGTCGTTGATCTTGCTGTTTATTTGCGTCGCGGCGTATTGGGCTACAATTGCAGAGAGTCAGTATGGAGTCTAGTCTTATACATTCAAACAGGCGACTGACTTTTTCGATGGTCCTCGAACATGGCGATGACTTCGTCGACAACCTCGACCGGGGCATATCTGCGGCGCTGCGACTCGCGGATCTTCTCTGGGTTGCCACCCCGCTCGGTGATGAAATCCTGAACGTCGAGCATGGTTGCGGATACCGATCGTGGTCCGAGAAGGGAATATTATAAGGGATTCTCAGAGTACCTAGATAGCTAGTAGGTAAAAGTGTCTGTTGTCTTGATAGTTGACTGTTCTGTTACCAGGCCAAATTTTGGTGGGGTGGTTTTTTAAAGTGGAGGGGCAGAGTCGCGGGGCATAATACGGTACGTACCCTTCTGTGCCCCTCTGCCCCTCTGCCCCTCGTATTGGAACTTCGACTTTCGCTTTTCGATCTCCCAGCTTAGCTCCAGTACCCTACCCCTTTTCGTCCTTCCAGATGCAAACACTATCTGACATTTCACATCATGGCATTATCATTTAACACGATTCAATTATTGTAAAAAAGAAGACATACACCACTCAAGAAAATCCAATGGCGTAAACAAATCCAATTGACTCCTTGACCAAATTCAAGCTTCTCAGCTAAGTATATACATGCATACAACCCACAACGAAACACCGACATCTGCCAGACCAGATTACCAGGTCGTATAAGTAAGCGCGCGTGATCGAAGATTGCAACGTCAAATGAAGATAAATAAACCAGCACCTCTAACCACGTAACGACATGCCAACGTACCTACTCATACCCTTAAACGTAGTTGCTTCAGCAGTAGCCCTGTCGCCTATCACCCCTATCGACGACTTGCCCTTCTCCCGTTTCTAATTTATTCCAACGTACTATCGTATCGTATCGCATTGCAATTCCTACGTATTCCTATGAAACTCGCCGCGAAACAGTTTGAATCCCAATTGGGCCATAGCTATTGCCATTTCCATTGCCGTAGCCATATATCCCCGAATCTCCTCTCGTCCCCCCCGTCTCGAGTCGTCTCGTTCCCGACGCCCCCCCCCTAACCCCTCACATGACGACGCACTTCCCGGAGTCGGTCGCCTCGTTCGGGTTCTGGGATTTCTCGACCTGCGCGATGAGGAGCTCGAAGGCCTTACCGACGTTCTCGTTGTAGCGGGCGCTGGCCTCGGTCCACGCGCAGTTGAACTCCTCCGAGAGCTTGCGCCCGTCGTCCTGGCTGACCTGCCGCTGCTCCGGCCGGAGGTCGCTCTTGTTGCCCACGATGACGATCGGCACCCAATCCGTACCCTAGAAAGAAATTTCTTTACGTCAGTTACATACGTACATACATACATACATAGATAATTCGTGCTAGCTAGACTAGATAGGCTTGGTGGCGGGCGATGGTGGCGTTCTTGGGGTACAGGGGTTTAAACGGGTTTTGGTTCCCCGGGAGATGGAGGAGAGATGTTTGCGGGCAAGTAGGGAGGGTGTGACAAACCAGGTGGTTCAGAATCTTCTCGCGGATCACGCGCACCATCTCGAACGAGGGCAGCGAGGATACCGAGTACACGAGCATGTAGCCATGGATGCCGATGAAGTGCTTCGAGTTCAGGATGCTGTACTCGTCCTATAGACAGACCGGCGCAAAGCGCCTCTCGTCAGCACAAACGATCAAGGTTTCTCCCCCCCAATAAGCACCTTAATGCCTAGCCGGCATTAGGTATTAGAATAGAATTATAGCAAAGCCCCAAAATTTACCTGTCCGGCCGTGTCGACGATCTCGGTAGCATAGTCCTGGCCCTTGAAGCGGATCACTTTGCTGAACGTGTTCTCTATGGTGGGATAGTAGCTCTCGACGAAGTGGCCGTCGACGAACTGAACGGCGAGGGAGGATTTGCCTGCAGAAGACGAAACGCAAACGGTTTCCCAGGATTAGCGTGTGATCCGCGAAAAAAAAAAAAGCCCGTCAGATTTGGTGTATATGAGATATGTTATATGTCATATCGTACCGTATGCACGATCCATGGCAGCTCGCATGGAAGCTCGCATGGAAAGTAGCAAGGTACGGGTAACGGATAAGGGGAAGAGGGTACCCCGTAAGGGTAGAACATTGGCGTGCGAGGTGAACATGAACATGAACATGAACGTGAATGTGAACGTGAATACAACACGACACGACAAGGAACAATGGGACATTGGACACGATGGCCATACATACCTACGGATCGGCTGCCGACAATGGCCACCTTCCTCTGCTTGGACGGTGACGGCATTTACGCGGGGGGCAGCGGTTGACTAAGAAAGCGTGATATCGCGGTGCTGGAAAGTATTATTCAACTAGGTAGGTACGTCAGGTACCCCTTCATATAAGCACGACGGAGTAATGCTGCTGCATAAACAGGTATGTAGCGGCGGTCGGGCGTGGGGGAGGGGATGAGAAATGTATAATAAGAGTGTCGGGTTGTATATGTCTCTGCGCGAGGTATGTGCGCGGAGGCATGCGTAATTCGTCTTGTCTTGTAACTGGATCTTTGTAACTAGATCTTATAAATGGAGGGTAATTGTGTAAAAGTGACGGTGACAGTGACAGTGCCGGTGATGGTGATAGTAGTGAAGGTGGTTCAGAACAGGTATTTTGTCAACACGATAGCTTTATTGTTCCAAAATCGAACATGGGCAATTTCGAAACATTGAAACGACCGAGCGTAGGATGGTGCACACCTTTATTTTTAATTCTCTCTCTTTTTCCCTTCTCCTTTCTTCAAGCCTCTTGAATCAGGCAACGCATTTGTGTGTGGTTTATGACGTGCAGCAGATGTTACCCAAGATACGATACCACGCATTCGAATCAAAGATTGAGAAGCATTTGGGCTATGGATGTATGAGGTCAGAAGCGGACGAAATAGGAGGGGTCTTCTTTTTATTTTTTATTCTTATTCCTTCACAGTGTTCTCTCTCTCTCCCTCTCTCCTGTTTTGTACATGAGCTGAACGAGACCAGCTAAAAACAAGCAACCCAGAAAAACAGGATGACCTTTGAATTTTTTTAACACCTGGGTCTTCCCTTTTCCCCCTAGTCTTCCTAGACAAGAAAAGCGAGAAGGGAAAAAAAGCTGTACCAAGCACATGCTTGGAATTGGAATTGTTCAGTAGGCGGGGTACGGATATATAGCAACGCTTATTTGATCAATACCTACTAGTAGAGATTAGCAGATGCATATGTACCTAAGGTACCTATATACCTAGTCTGCCAATATTGAATCAATTGAGTAATTGTTCAATTGACGGCTAACCATGGTTAAGCAACTTAAGCTAGGTTCCTGGGTATCCATGCGAGCGCGGCTAGCTAAGGCATCTAGTAGCATCCAGTTCCTATTAATAACCTTTCCTTGACATAACGATATCTCATAAAGTGCACCAATAAGGGGCGACCAATAGGGCCTGAATCCGCTAAGTTTGGAACCTTTTGCTAAACCACTCATCCACCATCATCGACTTTGTGGATGACCGCGGGGCAGGACCCAGCCTCCGGCAAAATATACAAGTCCATGTGCGCCGCTTACTGTGTATGCATATCCGTACTTAGGGTGCTAGGGCTATGTAGATGTTGCACCTTAGCTGCTTATGGATGTAGCTGCTGAGAAACCCTGTCCTCAAGTGACATAGGGTGACATACGGTAACCTAGAGGCGGCATAACTTAGGTTGCATTCCTGCGGCTCAAGCTGAGGAACCGCGAAAGCTCGTAATATCAAATTATAGACTCCTACTCCTCTTTGATTCAACGCAAATCTATGTCCTGGGTATAGTCCTATGCCTGTGCTGCTTTCATATCCACCATTGTCCATCCCATCCCGCATACGTAATCATCGTTTTGAAGGTATTTTGACATCCTCCAAGGAACACCCCTTTAAGGTGATGCCAATAGAATTCACCAGACATCTCCATTCCCCTTTCTTCGACGCACCTGATGGCAAAAAACCCCATCAATCCCTCCCGTATCCCGTCGCCAAGCTGATATTGCTCCGACAGTGAATTGTGCATGAAGATGATCCTACAAGAAAAAATTGCCGTGTCATGAGACATGCTCGGTCTATGTAAGCCACCTCCGAATCAATCATATGCAGCCTGCTCTTCTAATTGATGCACCAGGTCCTGAAGCCGCTCCGTATAGCTACTGTGGCCTCGTGAGCCATCTTCGCTTTCGTCCACACTCTGTTCCACTTTCCTATGATGGGTAAGGAATTCGCGAAGTGAATCAAGTAGCGGTTCGATGCTCTTAGCCGAATGACTTGACCGTATTTTCTGCCGCACCGGCCTATGTAGGGCTAGATAGCCTAGTAAGACCGTCAAGTATCCGAAGGCCACATTCAGGTGACTGGTCTCCATTGAATCGGCCTGGCCACTTGTTAGTAGGAAGTAATGAACATACCATTTGCTTGACTTACTTCTGCTGTCCTCCGGTAATTTTCGAAAAATAATCGGATGAGTTCGTCAACTGGTCGCTGGCCCTCATGGTGACAGTCATCTATGACCTCTCTCACGAGCGAACTGTGCTCCGAAAAGTTGATTAGGATCCCTAGCCGCAGGACCAAGCTGTCGAGGATCCCATCGACCCACGTATCTCGAGACAACGACTCCGAAATGCGAGTAAAATTGCTGGAGATAGACCCTGCCAAAGCAGGTACAAGTCCTTTCGACACAAATATTTCTGGCGCTTCCAGACTATTGTTTGTCAAATTTATAGTGAGCTTCAAGACAGCATCCTCGAGAAGCTTGCTCTCGCTCTCTTGAGCCGTAACACCCGGTACTATGTTTTGTGAACAAGCCCCGAAAACGTCAGCTACGATTGGGAGATATGGAATAACCCAACTAGCGCCTACGCGCTGCACTTCCGCAATGCTAACAGCATAGAATTCAAGAATCGCCAGAGCATGCGCAAGATCGATCGCTTCCGCTACTACCGGATAGTTCCAGTGCTCTGCATTTTCGGCTGCGTCCGAGAGCACTGAGAAGAGAGCCTCTGTCACAGCCGGAGAGAAGATGGCAGGATCTCTAGCTGCGTTGACATCATGAGCGATGAGTAAATGTAGACACTTGAGAACAAGACTTCTCGGCGAGACATATGATGGGATAGCCTTATCCCAGATCGATAACTCGCGCAGCGAAGTTTGAGTAGCGATAAGAGATGCTTGACTTCTCTTAGATAAGTTGCTCTTTCTGTCGCGCGCTATCACCTTCATGTCCTTGGGTATGCTGAGCAAGTGAGCAAACATGCCTGCGGGGTTCCCGAGCCGAACAAGTTGCTGTATATGTGACGAGGGCCATTTTGCGAGTATCGTCACGAGGATAGATAAGATGAGGTATCCGGATATGATATCAGACTCTTTGCCCATATCTTTCAACAATGCCGCCTCGACACCATGATCGCGACATTGCCACATAAATGTCTTGTCCTTGATTTTCTCTGCTACTTGTATCAATGCAGCTCTTCGAGACGATGAAGGCTTGCTGCTTGGAGAACCAATCTGGTCGGCCAAATCTTGCATCGTGTCGGCCACGCGGGAATTCGCTCCGGCTTGTCTCAATTCATGAATATCCCGGAGTTTTGAGTTAGGCGAACCATTAATTCCAAGGTCCTCATCATCAAGTGCTCCCTTGGCGGCAACTGCTTTCTTCGGCGTTCCAAGTTCCAAACGTCTTCCCTTTAACGAAGTTGACGACTCTTCGGGTAGGATGAGAGATTCAAGTAAATCGCCTTCCTCTTCTAGAACTTTTCTGCCTTGGCCGTACGTAAACTTGAGCGCACTGCTAGAGCGTGCGAAAGTCCTGATACTAGTCGCTTGTGATGTCGCAGTATTACGACTTGGGGTTTGAGGCAATGGCTGTGACTCCAGCATTGAAATATCGCTGGCCTGATGACTCAAAGTAGGTTGACTTGAATCTGCTTGACTTTCAAGGACCTCGTCAACTGTTTCAATGACCTCTTCCTCTTCATCCTCATCTTTAGTCTGCTCAATCAACGTATCAATTAACCGTCGCCTACGCTTTTTCGAAACACTCTCAGGAGCTAGCTGAGGCGCAGGTCCAACCTCCTTATTCACTCTGTTTGAAGATGCACTTGAACTTGCACGTGAGGCTATCGGCTTCACAATGTCTTCACGCGCAAAGCGTAGAGGAATTTGATGCTGTGTATCGCCCCGCTTCGCTTTCCCTGTTGTAGTTGTGCCCGGCGCCGATGATGCAGAACCTTTGCTTGCTGTGGCTTTTGGCTGGCGTGACGGCTTTGGCAATGTCGGGGTCGGGGGTGGACTCGATAGGCTGGGTTCAGCTGTGTCGATATCCATTAATTCTGGCGAAGTTGGACGGGCGCGTTGTCGTGAGGTAGATGCGATTGGTTTGCTGGTACTAATGCCGGCAGACGTAGATGGGCGCGATCGAGGAGGTATGCGATTCAGAGGGGCATTCTTTTGACTGGCCTGGATAGGTTCCTGTGTTCGCCCCTTCGACATGTAGACCTGGGATATTTTGCGCTTCCGGTCTGGGTTTTGCAAACCCTCGTTTGAGCTAATTGGACTTGTCTTGTTACGATATGTGCTACCAAGGCTTGAGGAGGGTGAAGCAGGATCGCGCTGCGGGGAGGTGAGAAGAGAAGGTCGTCGATGTGTTACGGTAGCCTTGTGTTTTGCAACGGGAGAATCATCGTCATCTTCTGGTATAGGTGGGAAAGCAGCTGGTGTGAAAACTGTCTTTGGCTGTCTTTTGCGAGCAGCTTTTCCATATGTCATCAACCCTTTCTTGCGCGGTGCGCTAAATTCCTGCTTGGTGGCCATGATAGCTCTTAATTAATCCTCGTGGCGGCGGTGGTCGGGATCTTGCCAACGTCAAAAAGATTAAATGCTCATAGCGGTCAAGACGATGTGGGATATCAAACGTGATGAAATGTGCAAATGTGATAAAGTTCAGGTAAACAGATACGAGACGCGCCTGTGGTAGCCTTGCAGCGGACTGATTTAGATGAAAGTATCGGTTTAGCTTTTTTAGTGGAAGGTGGCACGATGGATTTGCGCTTTGTTCCAGATGGAATATGGTCGAATTGTCTTGTCAAAAGGCAAGGGACGGAAATTGAGGCGCACCCAAAAAAAGGTTGTTGAAGAGATGGTGATGCTGTGATTCACGCTGAAGCTCGGGACATATTTCCAATGCAAATGCATTGAATATTGCCGCGTCGGTCTCGCTTTTCCATTGTTACCTGCTAATGACGGAAGCATCCACCCACCAAATTCAGCTACATACAGGTAAGAACGCTCTTTGTAGCGAATCACTGCCCCCAGCTGAAGCCTGAAACAACCTGGTAAGTACCCAGATACTTCCCCAAGTAGTACACGCGGGGCTTCAACTGCGCCAAGGCTTTTAGGAATTGCCTATTAGGGCTTATCGTATCAACCTTCGTTTCTTACAAGTCAGCTCGGTTTACGGGGGTTTATGGTTTAGATTATCGCTATATTGGAAACTCTACAAAAAGTGGCCTATCATTTAATACCGACTATCGAAAAGTGAGGTTCATTACTTTCCACTAGTACCTTGGAATTTGGCCCTCTCACGTCTCATACCACATTATACTAAATATACAAGCTCACTCCTCCTAATTGCAGACTAGTCTTTTCACCTGTGGAGTCTTCAACATTTATATCTCTACTTTCTATTCGATAATCGGCGACGAAACGCACACATCCGCGTAGACACATCACAGATAGTGAAGAATCTTCCTGGCCCCTTGAAGTACTCAAGTTGTATAACCTTGATCCTCCTTATTAAGTAGAAATACCTCTTTAAGCGTCGCTGTAACCCTGCACACAATCCATACGACGTACAATCTCATCGGGACGTCACATATACGTCTTACACTATACACCGCCTACAGAGTATAAGATGGCTACCGAATCTGGAAACCGTCCTCAGACTGGCCCTGTGCAATGTGTAGGACCCGACTACCGCTCGCCTAGTCAGAAGCCCATTGCCACCGTCTCAACGGAGGTCGAACATGACAACGTTATCACGTTACCCCAGACACCACAGCTCATCGCATTACTCACGTGAGTGACTTCCTTGTTGGGCGAGACTCGAGCGATGCTATTGTTGTGCTCGAATCACTCATAGACAATCTCTGGAATAGGAAGATCCGCGACAGGAAAACGGAACGAGCAGATTTCATCTTCTACTCCAACCGAATCATTCGTCTCCTTGTCGAGGAAGGGTTGAACCATCTGCCCGTCGTTGAGCATACCGTGACTACTCCTGTTGGCCGCACATACAATGGGCTCATGTTCCAGGGGAAGATATGCGGTGTCTCCATCATGCGGGCTGGCGAAGCCATGGAGCAGGGTCTCCGAGACTGCTGTAGGTCAGTGAGGATCGGCAAAATCTTGATCCAGCGAGACGAGGAGACGGCAAAGCCGAAGCTGTTTTACGACAAGCTGCCCGAGGATATCGCCGACAGATGGGTTCTTTTACTCGACCCAATGTTTGCAACAGGTCAGATAGCCAGCCGTCTGTGCCATATTTCACGCACTCGAGAACTAACTTCTGTTGGCTGCTATAGGCGGATCCGCTATTATGGCTGTCGATGTCCTAAAATCCCGTGGTGTCCCAGAGGAAAGAATCCTCTTCCTCAACTTAATTGCCAGTCCGCAGGGGGTGCAGAATTTTGCGACCAAGTTTCCCAAGCTTCGAGTCGTCACAGCATTTATTGACCAGGTGAGGAACACTTCAATCTGCCTTCTTCGTAATGCCGTACTAATCCAAACGATCTATAGGGCCTTGACGAAAAGAAGTATGTTGATTAACCTTATATCATGTCAAAGTTCTGCTAACATTATTCTAGTTACATTATTCCAGGTCTGGGCGATTTCGGTGATCGATTTTACACCATGTAGGGCAATAGTCACAATTACAAAGCACAGTCAAATTTAGGAAATAATACGTAGAATTCAGTGTTTATTGCCATCTGAGACCATGTTGGCTCTATTCATTATGCAAATAGCAATTCAAACCAGCCACTCTAGCAGATGACATGACTTACGGAAAACCGCAGATAGCCATAGTCAGACCGGGGGTATGAAAAACGTGAAGATCATGGGCATCATGAATGCTTAATTGTTCCGGTCCGCAGTGGCTGGGCGAGAGGGGGCTTTGTTCATCGAAGATCTAGGCTTCGCTCAGTCCTCTTCCTCGTCAGGAACAATGCCTTCACCCTCATAACCTTCTTCAGCGTCGTCCTCATAACGACCGGCAGCTGGCTGTTTAGGTCCTGAGCGATAGGCAGGAACTGATGCGGAACCACCTCCGGTGTTGTTATCTTTGGCGACAGCGTCTGGGTTTTAAATTGAGTCAGTGACTTTGTCCGAGATTTTAGTATGAGTTATATTGGTTGGGGTCGACAAACCTGCTGCGTCAATCCATTCACTGTAAACGTCGACTGGGGCTGAGAGATCTATCACACATCCATTAGAACCAAGTTTGGCAATGATTATTCTTTTCACCTACAATTGACACCGCATTGGAATCTTTGTCCGCACACCTTGCAATCCAGGTCGCCAACACCAAGCTTCTTATCGATCTTAACGGTAACCGACTTCTCGTGGTTGCAGAAGAGACAGGTGAAGACAGTAGGTAACGGATCGTTCTGCGATGCAGGTAAGTCTCTGGTCCTTAAAGGCGCCATCTTGTATCTCCGAGGTGAACTACCTTCTTCTTGCCCTGAGGCTTTCGGGAACTCTTCTTGCGCTTGCCCTGCAATATCGAATGATTAGTGCCTGTAGAATATGGCAAGTTGACGGACAAGGCTGTAGTGCATACCATAGTGAACTGGGTGTAGGACTAAGTCCAAAGAATTGTAAGTTCCTCCTTGTTGCGATCTATCGCGTTGATCTGATCGCGACGCAATTTGGTTGCGGCGTTGGACGAAGATTGTTGAGTTGAGGAAAGTTGATTGATTGATCGGTCGCAGTCGCGGTCAAGTATTCGCACTTTTCAGAGGAAATGACGTCGGCTGTCGCGTAGGGGAAATCGGCGCGCGTGGCTACCTACAAGGTTAAAGTACCTGCTCCCTGGCAGCTTCCCAGTTTAAGTAGATAGCCTGCTTCGCGCAAAACAGTTGACAGATTTATGACAGAACAAAGAACATGGATTTCTGTCACAAAAGGACGCCAGCTCAGTCAGTTCGACACATGTTTAAGTATGTACCTTACGCGACACTTCAAATCATACACTCTTCCTACAGCCTACTTACAGCCTCAAAGCCACAGGTTACACGGTTCTACAAAAGGCCTTAATGATAAGGTTATCTTATCGTTTATCGAATGAATTAGTAAGTACGTAGGTACGTAAATGTACGTACTGCTGATTGGTGGGGCAGTGGAGAATGAGGCGGGGATGCCCTACCATCCTTATACCTGATACATTCATAAGCTGTAGATACGATAATTGCATTGCCGATATCAATTCTTGGCTTTGGCGTTCCACATGATCACTGTCGAAAAAATCCACATACTGCTACCCACACTGATAGTTGTCTTTACATTGCTGATACAAACTGAATATCCCGAAAAATATATGTGTATAACCGACTGCCTATCAATACCTAGGTAGTCGTAAAATTTTGGATATAATTTGTATTAATTGTATACCGAATAGTATCTGATGCTTCCTCACAACATTCCTAGGTACATTCTAACTACAGATAAGGTAATGCTAGGCATGGAAAGACGGAGGTTTACAGTAGATGCAGGTACGAACTAGCGGGTAGTCCGGGTGGGTTTTATCACTGTTAGGCAGTCAGGTGCCTACTTCCCTACTTCTTTTTTAGGCACCTTATCTTGGGTAGGTATGTAGGACGAAGTATCTCTGGATCCGTACATGTATATTCCTACTTGTCTGTCTGGTGTCATTCCAATTCGTCCGGCAGTAGCTGAGTATAAGGCCCGAGTACTCGGTACATTCATCGAAAGAGTTAGGCCTTCCCGAAGGACCCTCATACCAGAAAGCCAGAAAGCCACATACCGACCACCGATCTACCTTAACCGTCTATCGTTTCCATACCGCTTTAACTAAACAACTAAACTACTTCACTCACTCTCACCTTACTCAGTCACAAACTTGGCTTTTTTAAGGAGATTGAGTCAAACCATACAATAAAATCGTTCCAAATTTGCAGTCATTTATTTAGCTACTGTGTCTTCATAAAATTCCATCTCCCGCTTTTCATTTTGAAGTTGATATTCGTCTTACTGTGACAATGGCAAGCTCGGGCCCAGGGAAAGACGGTGAAGTGGGCATGGCCGATGTCCTTGAGGCTTTAAAGGCCATTCAGGAGAATCAGAGTAGATTAGCAACAGAGGTTGAATCTGTGTCCTATCGACTTGATGCTCTTGCCCCATCTCTCCGAGCTCCGAGTCCCGATGTCAGTAGGGCATCGCCATCTCCCCTCGCCGGGATCCCAACTTCACCTGTTCAGACGACGTTAGTTTCAGGCGAGTCTGATGCCACCAAAGCACCATCTGCGACGAAAGAGGCAGAGAAAGCGGGATTCACGTCCCGTATTATTCTTACGTAGGCTATAGTCCCCGGAGAAAATATCGTGGTCGAGCACTAACCCCTTGTTAGTACCTATCCCAAGCAGATCGGTATCAACCCAATCCCCCTTCAATGGGGTGCCTCAGACGCAGTCAAGCGTGGCCCAGTGGTTGTCTCCCGATCATCGTCCACGATCCGAAAACGCAATGGTAAGTTTGCCGATTCCTGTTTGCTTTGCTCATTCGCTAACATCCGTTGTAGCTATCGGAGGTAAGCTATGCCCTACTAATAGGGGTTTAAATGGCTGAGTAACTGAATAAAATAGCACACGGCGGCTCCTATTCCATTTATTATGCTCTTGCTCTCGCTAGCAAACAGCTTAATGCCAACCATAGGTATGACGACGTTCAAAATTACCTACCTTGAATATATTGTCTAATTGTGTTCTGGCCGATAGACCCGATTTCACCAACACGGAGCCAGCTGCCCCTATTGGCCCGTTTCCTCAATGGGGCGACAAGAAAAAGATTGTCGCCATGGACCCCTGGGGTCATTTAGCCCCGTGGCTTTTCTCTGACATTATAGAGAAAGATAACGGTAAGTAATCGTCTGCGTGGTTGACCTCCAGCGTAGCTTGTGCTGATGAGCCATTATAGTTGATATTCGTCCAACTATCGCGATTACCAAGGCTCATATGAAGGTAGAACCATATAACCCCCATAATTCGCAAACCATATTAATTTGAATTAGCTGCCCGAGCTTGAGGAAAGTGTCCGACGCGGTCGACTGTATGTAACTCTCTCGCCACGTTCAGTCGCATCTACTCATGAATTGGCTTGATTCTAGTGTTCCTGATGGAAAAGTCTGTCTGAATGCGAGTGGAGAGCTTGCTGTAACCAAGTTCGCAGTCGAACCAGTAGGAACCCCTTTATTCCGACTCTTAGATGTGTAATCATACTAATGGTAGTAGGTTTGGTATCTTCCTGGTGTAGCCGAAAGGTTTGGAATAGGTACGCATTCAAGGCGAAGTACATAGGCGATTGATGACTGATCTGGGCAGATGAGGGTGTTCTAAGACGTTCTCTGTTCGAACATACCGGTGGAAGTTATCCAGAAGTAAGCGTCCACCATTCTAGCAAGAACTCACGCAGGTCTAACCACTCACATGTATAGCTCATCACACGCGGTGACATCAAGGTCTTCCTACCCCCAATTGGTAACTAAGCTCCTATTCTAAAGGAATGCCGAGCCATTGAATCTGACATTTGTAGGCGGGCTGACTGTCTATTGCTTCGGAGACCCGGCGAAGATGTCTGACGAAAAGTGCAGGTTAGCCTTGCGTGTTCACGATGAGGTAATTTCTGCATTCCGACTATTGGTCGGAGGACGTCCCGCTTACATATAATGCAGTGCAACGGTAGTGATGTGTTTGGCTCCGATATCTGCACTTGCAGACCATATCTCATCTTCGGCATTGAAGAGGCCGTAAAAGAAGCTCAAAATGGCGGCAGCGGCGTTGTCATCTACTTCAGAAAAGAAGGACGAGCATTGGGCGAAGTCACTAAGGTATTTCACACCTCCCCAATTTTTGATCGCTGAGATGTTAACATATAACAGTACCGTAAGTTTTCATATCTTCTAACTCGAAACTAAAGCCTTAACCATACTTGGTAGTTGTATACAATGCTAGAAAACGAGGAGAAGACCGCGCCTCGGATTACTTCAAGAGAACCGAAAACGTTGCCGGCGTTAAAGACATGCGTTTCCAGGCTCTAATGCCCGATATCCTCCACTGGCTCGGTATAAAGAAGATTGATAAGATGCTAAGCATGAGCAAGTAAGTAACTCGGGTACAAATAGTGGAGAGGACGTATCAGGTGCTGAGGTGCTAATGTGCTACAACGCAGCATGAAGCACGATGCCATCGTTGGCCAGGGGTAAGCTGATTCCCGTACAGCACACCAAGGCAAATGTCTAACCAAGAATAGTATCCCTATCCACGAACGGGTAGAACTCCCCGAGGAGTTAATCCCCGCAGATTCGCGGGTCGAAATAGACGCCAAAATCACAGCCGGTGGGTTTTAAGGCTTACCTACTTGCCCCTAGTAGTAGCCATCAAAATTGATGGATGGCTGATAACTTGCAGGATACTTCACGGCCGGTCACAGAATGACTGAAGACGAATTGAAAGCCGTACAGGGCCGAATGTGGGATGAGTGAGTACCA
Organism: Annulohypoxylon truncatum; assembly: GCF_022578515.1. Classification (NCBI taxonomy): domain Eukaryota; kingdom Fungi; phylum Ascomycota; class Sordariomycetes; order Xylariales; family Hypoxylaceae; genus Annulohypoxylon; species Annulohypoxylon truncatum. Next base: position 1,401,341 of record NW_025953787.1, read on the forward strand.
TCCATCCAAACACTGCTACTTCGTATTAATAACAATGACAGCATTGATCACTGATGATGAGTTCTCCGACTGAACTGGCTTGCCGATGACCGATGTAGGAGTCGAATTGAGACTGGGTATATTGGGGGATACGTACTGCTCGAAATCTTGATCTCGTTTTTGGGAACCCCCGCTTCTACTATTGCCACGCGTGAGACTAATGTATGCATTCCATAAAGCGCGTCTTGTTTGTGCTATGCTGTATGTCGTGCCTTGTGATTGCGGTGATATCGCAGAAATCACAGCGTGCGACGATGATCCAATTGTAGCATGTCCAAGCGGCAACGATCCGGTAAACCACCTACGTCGTAGCACGTCAATTCAACAGCCATATTTATTCATATGATGGAATCTTGCAGCTTCAATCCAGAGTTCGTCCACATCAGCCTTAGAAGGCAGAGGCAGGATGAGATGCATTGGCAGGGAGGAGTAGCGGGCGGTGCCTCAGTGGGTTGATTAGATAGATGCACGGAATATACAGGGGGCCATCACGGAATCCGCGCTGAGCTCCAGGCCGCTGACACCCTCTTCTAGAGCTGGCAGGTCGCCGCCTCTGGCCACTTGAAACGTATCCCCTCTGTCTAGGTAAGGAAAAAATGGGGATGGCTACCACGTAGTACATCAAGAGGGCAAGGTGTGTGCTGGGATATTGTATGCAAGGATGGGTTGCAGATGTTAAGAGATACTAGACCTTTGCAGGTTCATGAGTGGTTCAGTTGTCAGCATGTACTCCACCCTCCACGTCCCTAACTGGCGCAGAACGGCCCAACAGCGCTGCAGGCGTCTACGCCCAAACCAGCCAGGCCGACGGAGACCATAGAGCTGCCACCACATGCGAAATGTCCCCATTCGTGAGTGACATGTGGCATGCCCGCACCGAGTGTCTGGGGAGTCGTTCCACAACAGCCGGTAGAGCTTGGTCTTAGCGGCCTTTCTTGCCCTACTGCCTACTGTCTTAAACGCGTGAGATATCCATTGATCTATGGGGAGCATGCTCCTCTAACCTGCATTGTTTTCACCAAAGTTGCCACTCAAATTGCAAGCTTGAAAAGCTTTCCCAAGATTGCAATCCAAACCAGCGTTTCCTCGACAACCTCATCGCATAAGCCTACATACCATCTTCCATAATCTTCATATCTCGATCCGGAATGGCTGCTGCCAGATACTCACCCGATCTCGTACCCCGAAGGGAGTCTTCTCCAAGACCCAAGAGTGCGGAAAGACGGCGGCCCCGCCTGCTCAGAGCGTGTGCCACGGAACCTTCGATCACTACCTCCAATGCTTGCAAAGGGGTGTTGACGAGCCCAAATATGAACCGAAGGGCAACGGAGCTGCTAAGCCGAGTTGCTATCTCCAACGCCAACTCGTCGCCGGCGTCGACGCGGAGCTACGGCTTAGAATCCGCCGAGGCCCGCGAGTCTCAGATAGCAAATTCTACTCATGACCCACGTGCGTACCGGCTCCGGTTCCCGCTTATCGACCCGCGGGCGATTTAAGCTCATCGACATCCGTACTGACATGACGATTTACTAGGCTCGGCTTGCTACTTTAGCTTCCCTAGCTTCGACGCCTGGGAGGTTGGCGAGCATCCAGATGAAGAGAAGGCAGCGGTTGAAGAGAGGGCTTGACTCGCAGTTGCGAATTAGAGCCTGGGGACTGTAGGATTTGGATCTGACAGGAGACATAGCATTGAGGGGGGACGGGGTTCGCCGAGAACCCCGAGTTTTCTCCCCCCCAACACTAATCTCATGTCACCTCACGTTTTTTCTTTTTTTACCTTGGTCCGATGTTATGGAAGCGAATGATAAAGCATGACGACAGGGTCAACCGGCGCCGGGGTGTTATTTGCTTGTACTAAGATATATGTTTCGATGTACACCACACCAGGATCTATAATTGCCTGGATGTTTCGGGATCGGATCTCGACGGAACTGATACAGGTTAACGGGTTTGCGGATCTACTCTGCAAGTGAGCATATGAAGGGAAACATTGGGATAACCCGTTTTTTTAATAACGGCAAGGGCGGGATATAAAAGACAGGATCAGGATTGTACTGTTCATCGATTGGGTTCTAAGCTCGCCTATATCTCAAGACAGCTCGGACTTCGAGCGCTTGAGAAATCTGCGGGATAAACAGCACCAAGGCGACTGAAGTAATTGTGAGGGATTTAGCTAGCGACAGCTAGCCAAGACAACTTCAACATCAAAGAATAATGAGATAATAAATTAGAATATCTCACTGAAATATCCTTCCTCTCTAGTTTCAATTGTATGATTTGATATGATAGTGAGTTGTACTAATGAAATTCTAATACCAATTTAGTACGGTAGCCAAGTGGTGCTAAATAGAGCCTCGAAGGTGTAAGTTAAATATCCGCTATAACAATATCCTTGATGCTTCAATATTCAAGGCCATCCAATGTCTTTAAACCACAAAACCCCTAAGTATGCAGTTACCCCGCATGGCTAGAATGTCTGTCGAGTACGTACATAATTTAAGCACATGAGCGATCGCGTAGCGCCTTACGAAAAAAAAGATTATTTTGCCAGAGGAAAAAGGTCATGTGACAGACCCATAATATCTGATTTTCCGCGCACAAACGACAAATTTTGGCCGCACTAGAATTCACAGCCAGATCCATCCAAACGCAACACCAAAAGCTTCCTTTCAACACAATCTTCGACAACGTCCTGACTTGCGAACCACATTCACTTCGCAAACATGGCGGTTGGAAAGTAAGTAAACTTGATCTAATTAATCACCGCGATATTTATCAGTCCTTAATACTCGATACCAACAAATATTCGGGCGCTCTGCGCATCCCCGCACCCAGCGCCCAGGTCAATGGTCAATAGTCGATGGAAAATCCAGTACTAACCATCCGCGCATAATAGGAACAAGAGATTGTCTAAGGGCAAGAAAGGCCTCAAGAAGAAGGCCCAGGACCCTTTCGCCCGAAAGGACTGGTACTCCATCAAGGTAAGCCAATACCCTCCGTTCAACAATTAATCTTAAGATAAATTTCCATTCCTCAATGGACTCCATAGCTGACTTCAATACTTAGGCCCCCGCTCCCTTCAACATCCGAGAGTACGAATAACCCTCCCCGGTATCCTATTATTTGCCAATATCTAATTACGGTGTATAGTGTTGGCAAGACCCTCGTGAACCGAACAACCGGTCTTAAGAACGCCAACGATGCCCTCAAGGGCCGAATTTTCGAGGTTTCCCTAGCCGATCTACAGAAGGATGAGGACCATGCATTCCGCAAGGTCAAGCTACGCGTCGACGAAGTGCAGGGCAAGAACTGCCTGACCAACTTCCACGGATTGGACTTCACTTCCGACAAGCTACGATCTCTGGTGCGAAAATGGCAATCTCTTATCGAGGCCAACGTCACCGTCAAGACCACCGACGAATACCTCCTACGCCTCTTCGCTATCGCTTTCACCAAGCGACGACCCAATCAGATCAAGAAGACCACCTATGCCGCTTCATCTCAGATTCGTGCCATCCGAAAGAAGATGGTGGAGATCATTCAGCGCGAGGCTGCTACTTGCACCTTGCAGCAACTGACCTCCAAGCTGATCCCTGAGGTCATCGGTCGCGAGATCGAGAAGTCCACCCAAGGCATCTACCCCCTTCAGAACGTACGTACCGGCTTCGTTTGATATCATGGACTACACTCTTTATGTTGAGTGTTTTATTAGTAAAACTTTGTACTAACAATTCCCTAGGTCCACATTCGCAAGGTCAAGCTCCTAAAGTCACCCAAGTTCGACCTCGGTGCCCTGATGAACCTGCACGGAGAGTCCACGACGAACGAGGAGGGACAGAAGGTCGAGCGCGAGTTCAAGGAACGAGTCCTTGAGGAGGTCTAATTATGATGAACTCTGGTCATGGGACGGCGTGGGTTTTTGTGCAATGGCAATAGGTCTCACTTCTGATTGCATTCGGCGCAGCATGGTAGCTGCGATTACAGCAGCCATCTCAGGACATAAAAAAATGAGAAAGGTTAGCTGATGATTTATGGATGGTTTTCTTGGTGATTATAGACATGTGATCTGATGTTGGTCTTCCATATCCTGACAGACTATTTGGTATCGGAATAACCGGAAGCCAGATACTGAGCAGGGCATGCGCATGGCATTGATACTCCTACACGTATCTGATGATGCCTGTTCCTGCTGTCTTATTCCATCTTGCATTTATGGATCCATGAGTAACCTTTTTAGGACACTGCTCCATTCTGATAGGTTTGAGGTCCTTAACATGCGGCTCCTTGATGCACCTGGTTAAGATTCCATATTTCACATGCATACCTACTATATATCATGTGAATACTGCGCCCATGGAGTGTCTTTACTTATGTACCTAGGTAAGTACATACATAATCTATCATACGAATAGTTTAAATACCTGATATTTGTGACATGGCTGCTCTTTCCACGACATTGAGGGTCCTGCCAATCATTTATTGGTACGTCACAAGCAGGTACACGTCAAAGTCTTGTACGTAGGAGGGTCTAGGAGATCCATTAGCTTGAACTTTCAGAAGGTACCTGGCAACCAACAGAAGTAAAAACCCGCCACCGTAAAATACCTACCAGTAGTTCTTAGGAGCTAGATTGCTCGCATGACCAAATACCGCCAATGACATATAGCATAATTGATTATTTACATTACCTAAAACAGGATAAGGCAGTTGCTTCCTCTCACCTACGAAAGCATCATTTCCATCGTTCACCTCGTCGTTTTATCGTTGTTTTAATAGTATCTATACTTTGTCTACAATTTGCTTCGTCATTATCAGCAGCGCATTACAATCGGGGACCTCACGAGGAATAGATCAATCGCTTAAGTAAGAAAGCCCAGGAATTGGATAACGAAAGAAACGATGGTATCCGAGGATCAACTCCCGGTCCTCAAGGTCCTGATCATCGGTCCTTCTGGCGCCGGCAAGTCTGCATGTATGTACACCTACCAATCTTTCGCTGACGGATCTGTTCCCCGAGACGACGGTTCCGGATAGCCGGGTCGCATTGCGCCTGCCCGCCGGAGATCAAGATCCAATATGACTTTTTCAAAGGCACTTCGGGCTAAGGCTAACAGGATGGGTACTTAGTGTTGTTGAGATGTAAGAGCATCCTACTCCGGGTTCTCCGGCTTGTGTCGCGGATCCTTCCCGGTTGATATTATTTTGGCTTCTGAGAATTTGATTTAGACTGCGATGACCAATTCGACCCGGAGTCGATGACGGCAACGATCGGTATCGATTTTAAGGTGAGATGAGAGTCAATTCAACGGTTTACCCTCATCTACCTACATGAGTGGGTGGATAAGAAGAGGGCTGAGACTAATACTCAATTCACTATCTCCAGATGAAGAAACTTGCCGTGCATGGCAAGGCATACCGGCTGAACATATTCGATACCGTAAGTTACCAACTCCCGCTCACATAAGTTCATAAGGTATACAGCGTATCATGTTTAACGTAACCTCTTCACCTAAAGGCTGGCCAAGAACGCTTCCGTACTCTGTCGACTAGCTACTACAGAGGCGCGCATGCCGTTATCCTGGTCTACGATATCACCAGCCGGAAGAGCTTTCTCAGCATGGAGAAGTGGATCGACGAGGCAAGATCGAACGCATCGCCGGATGCCGTTCTTTATTTGGTATCGTATCCCTCACTTCCTTGCGTCTAGTCACCATAATAATCACATGCTTCTTCGAGCAACGGTCACGGCTAATCCCGTCATAAAGGTCGGAAGCAAGTTGGATAAGATATCCGCAGGCGGCGGCGGGCGGGCCGTTACCGAGGAGGAAGGCAGGGCGTTCGCGGAATCGCAGGGCGCCGGCTTCTGCGAAGTCAGCTCCAAGACGCGCGAGAACATCCGCCGGCCGTTCGTCGAGGTCGTGGACCGGATCGTTCAGAAACCGCAGCTCCTAGCCGCCGCCACGCCCGTGTCCAGCAACGCGGGGGGTATAAATCTAGGTCTAGGGTCCGACTACTCTTCCGCTTGTCCCTGCTAACCAACTAACCAACTAACCCTATCTCTATTTTGTCTGTCGGCATAACAAGCAGATCCGAGGATAAAACGCCGAGGCTTCGATGCAGGTGGCAATGTACATAGTGTTCCTAGTTTCCCCTCCTTCTCTAGATGATGATATCCCTTTATGCAACGCAACGCAATGCAAACCCAATGGCACACGAATTTATTCACATTTCCCTAGCTCGTACTTCTCCCGCCTGTGCATATCTCGCTCGTTCTTACTAACGTTACTCGTTACTCCTTCGGCGAGAGGAATTCGATAACAGCTGCAGGATACTCGGTAAGCTTAAGTCCCAATCCAGAAACAAATTTTTTTTTTAAAAAAAAAGCACAGGTCAACGGGGTACAAATTGCACGCAGCACAAGGTTTTATGTCTAAGCTTAAAAATTACTCACCTTGCAGGAAATCGTCCGGCTTCTCGGAGATGAGCCAATGCCCGGCGTCGACGTCGACCATGCGGAAGCGCGGGAAGAACTGGCCGATGAGCGGCACGACCTCGTCGGGGACGTACGTGCTCTTGGTGCCGCGCACGAACAGCGCGGGGCCCTCGAAGCGCGCAGCGCCGGGGTCCTTGAAGGGAAAGTCGCCGAGGTGGCCGAGCGAGCGGCCGAGGATGTCGAGCGGGACGCGGAAGCGATGGTGCGGCCGTTCGGGCGAGGACGCGTGCGTCGGCCGGTACAGGTTTGCGAGCAGGAAGCCGCGGATGGCCGGGTCGGCCTCGTATTCCTTTAGGATGGCGTCGGCGGCGGACTGCGCGCGCACGCCGGCCGCCTCGATGCGCCGCATCCCCTCGACGTACCGCGCGAAGGTGCCGGATAGCACGGCGTCGACGGGCGCGTTGTCGACGGAGACTAGGTCCGCTACCAGCGAAGGGGACGAGAGCGCGAGCGTCATGGCTGTCTTGGCGCCCATCGAGTGCCCGATTAGCGTGGGCGATTGCAGGTTCCGCGCGCGGATGAAGTGCGAGACGTCGGCGGCCATGGCGGGGTAGGTGTGCTCTGGCGCGTGGGGCGAGTCGCCGTGGTTGCGTAGGTCCTGGTGAGGGGGGGAGGGGTTGTTAGATTTTGTTCGTGTGTATACGGATTTGGATAATAGGGGGAGGGGGAGGGAACAGGGAGGAAGAGAATGAAAAGGATGGACTTACGACGGTGTAGACATGGCGCCCGAGATCCCGCGCCAGAACCCTCGACACGCTCCTGTTGTTCTTCTTGGACCCGAAGAGGCCGTGCATGAATATTATGGGCGCATCTTGCGGTTCGCGGCCTCCCTTCGGGGGAGGGTGGTGGTCGTAGGCTAGCTCGACCGTGGAGATCGACGAGGACGAGGAGTACGGCCGCGATTTTATGGCTCGTTGAGGTAGAGGCAGAGGTAGAGGTTGTGTGCCGAAGACCGGGCGTGCGGAAACGATGCGCCGGGTCGCCATTCTTGACGCTGATTTGCTTCTATGTACCGCAGCTAGGTCCGGTGCGTGAATTGAGTTTCTGGCGTCTCGCGACCGGCAGTGGTCTCGTTCTAAGCGAGGAGTGGTGGGAGTTGTGGCTTGTCGAGACGAAGAGGTGCTTGAATATTTTAGATGGCTTTTTGCGCATATCGATATCGGAGCCCCTGTCAGCTTCTTTCCGACCCCCACATGACGAAAGCCGAGAGACCCGCTTCTACGTACATACCTACAGCGACTAGGAAGTTATAAATCTCAAATTTTTATTAGAAACTGTATAAGTTGACGCTCCCCAAATTCGATGCTCGGATCTTCTTGTTATCTTGGATCAACAACATCCGGACTACCCAAGCACAGAAGATCGAAAGGAGCGCAAAGCCTGCGGATGCGCCGAAGCCAATGCCATATCGAGGCTCATCGCTGTCCGGCCATAGGTACGCGCCGTATATATATCCAATGTGACCAAAGACGTTGGTTATCGCAAGGACGACCTATAATGCCATGATGTATTGTGAGTGAGAAGCATGCAGAGTAAAGACTGTCCGAACTCACGGCTCGCTTCTCTTCTGTCTGGCTCAGGGTCGACGACGCCCAGCCGACGATAACGGAGTTGGCGGAGAATGCGCCGAGGGGGAAAATGAAGCAAGCAACATAACGTGCTGCCATGTTAAGCGTACTCGCGGCTATGACGAACCCGATAATTGCAATGGATAGCGTGGCGGTGATATGCCACGCCCTCTCGTTTAGTCTACCAGAGCTCCAGCCAACTACGGTGCTGCCAGCTGCTGCGAGCACGAAGGGTGGACATGTCAGTAGGAGAGTTAATGTGGTATTGTATCCGAGGGTTTTTGTGACGCTTGTTTATGATCCCTAGGGTCAATATATCGTCAACATGCTTCTCAGAAGGGCGAGGAACTTACGTCGGAAAGAACGCGTTGAAAGAGCAGGCTGAGAGGTGAAACATTTGCATGAGACAGAAGAGCCATGTCCTTATATCCTGAAATGCTTGCTTGAGACCTTCCCAAGTACTAGCTTCTCCAAGGACATCGCTGATCCTGTCACGCTCCATGCGAGCATGTACCAATTTGCGCTCCTCCTCGCTAAGCCAGCGGGTATCGTTTGGCATATTTGGTAAGAGCCAGAACCCGAGCACGGCAACAAATGCGGTAAAGGCCCCTTCGATGATGAAGAGCCACTGCCAACCTGCTAGTCCTCGAAGGCCATCCATTCGGGCGAAGACGCCAGCTGAGATCAAGCCGGTGAACCCGGTTGCCAGGAGCTGCCCGGAGTACATGAGACCAACGCGCGCGGCCATCTCTATTAGGAGTTAGTTTCGACACGACGCTGGGTTAGCTAGCGGTTCATGACTAACCGCTATGCGTATAATAGATCGCCAGAATATACGTGGCACCGGGATAGAACTCGATAGCGTTAGCCACATTATGCCGTGAGGCAATACCGAACAGGTCTCTTACTGGCGCCTCTGCTATCCCTAAAAAGAACCTACAGGCTACTAAGGCTCTATAACTCTTGACCGCAGCCGTGCAAGCAGACACTACGGCCCAGAGGAACATCCATCCGGACATATAGATCCCAGGCTTGACGCGCGTGATTAACATGTTGCTCGGCACTTGCACGAGTACGTATCCAACGAAGAGGCTACGGAATAGATGTTAACGCAACGTCTCTGCTTCTAGCTGATGAGGAGAGGGACGCTATACATGCTGACCGCCGTGTTGAATTCATTGCCTGCCATGTTAAGGTCGCGCTCGAAGTGGTTGAGGCGGGCTTGAGCGATGGCATTACGATCAACGTAGTTGAGGAAGTACATGACGCAGATAGTTGGCTGTCCTATAAGTATCTTTCATTGCTTGTAACCCCGACACTACCCCTAAGATACGCACCATGATATAGAAGTCAAGCTTGCGCACCAAGGCTCTCTCCTTGGGGTCCAGCTTAGTTCTCATGTGACTACGAGGCTCACTGTCCTGTTTGGCCGTAAGAGGTTTCTCGTTTATGATAGAAGTATCGCCTAATTTAGGAGTAGACGGCGGTTGTTGTGCTTTAAGCTCCATTGTGTGCATATTTATTTCAACCGTTGGTATGAAGGGTCGAAAGCGGGTGATGATGAGGTTTATTATCGTACCTAATATAGATAGCATTTGCTTATATAGCAGAACTATCTCCATCCCCTCAAGAGTAGCTTTGAGAGAACATAGTTACATTGGTAGCGTAGTATTGGATGAGGAGTATATAGGCTGTTATTCCGACCACCTATTCCCTATCCTAATATTAAAGCCGAGTTTATATAGTCATTACATAGGTATCAAATTGCCTCATTGACAACGCGTTTCTAATACTTAAAAACTAGCGAATATTTGTTATTAGTACTAGTGAAGTCTACGGATTCGAGATTAAGAAGAAGAATAGTTACTCGTGTAAAATTCTAACGAGTTGGGACAGCGTGGGAAGTACGAAGTGTAATCAAAACTAATCCCTATGTAGGAATTAAAAGGTACCTACATATTTAGTTTGAACTTGGGAAAAGGGGTTAAAGGGCCAAAATATATACAACTTGAAAGTTGATAAAGAGTTACCATGGAGAAGACAGTTATACATAAATAAATAGGCCCAAGTGGAATTCTGTAGAAAAATGCATCTGTAGGCTCATAGCCAATAGGAATCCGTTTAAGGTCTAGTATATGCTTTTTATAGCAAGCCCCTACAGTGAGCGATCTTAGCTAATCTAGGTAGGCGAATGACAGAGGGGCCTTCAGCTGGCCGGGGAGAGAAGTCATCTTCAACTATTCATCTACGTACCATTAAATATAGGAACTCTTCTTTCCCAAAGCCAACCCCAAACAAGGCTCTACTAAGAGCGTAATATATCACAAGAATTTCGCGTCGTTCGGCAAGCTTGAAGCTCTACTCACGAGAATACGAGAAGGGTTCATGATGTAGCCGCCATTTGGCGATCGATCTGTGGCCTGTTACATCGCATAATATCGCTGGAAATGGCTCACTACTCACACGGGATCCATTGTCCCTTGGATAATCCATCTAAGGAAATTCGTGTCTTGGAGATAATTGACAACTCTCATGAAACAATCGAGTGCCGCCTGGTGAAAGATCAGGTAGATGGTGAACCATACAGTGCGCTCTCGTGGTGCTGGGGCAGGCGGGATCATGATGATAAGACGGTGGTACATATAATACAGGTCAGTAACTGGAACTGGAAACGAAACTGATGAATTGAAGTATTGTTGACTGGGGAAGCTGGCGTAGTCTAATGAGCCTTATGAGTTCCTAATACCTAGGAGTCTCGTATCTGCTATGCGCGTCCTTCGTACTCATAGAATATTCAGAGTTTGGATCGACTTTGTCTGTATGGACCAAGACAACATCAACGAAAAGAACTTCCAAGTGCCGTTGATGTCGAGTATCTACGGGGAGGCAGAATGTGTCTATGTATGGCTTGGCGACGAGGGTGAAAATAGCAAGTTGGCGATGGAGTTCGTGAAAAACCGAGTTCTCAACCTGAAAGAGTGGGATCGTTTAATAAGAGACGACAAGATCGTCAAAGAGTGGCAGGCCTTATCGGCATTGATGAGGAGGCCGTGGTTTTCTCGTCGATGGATCGTGCAAGAGATTGCCATCGCCCAAAAAGCAACTCTCTTCTGCGGGATGGACAGCGTTGATTGGAAGGACTTTGCGGATGCCGTCTCCCTTTTCAACGAGGTGGAGACGGGCACTCGCAGGATATCCGAAGTTATCAACGACAAGGTCCTTGGACACATGCCAGACTTAGGGGACATCTCCGAATTGAGCGCTACGAAATTGGTCGAGGAGACAAACAACCTCTTTCGGCGGCTCTCAGGAAACGAACGTCAAGCTCAGTTCAGTCTCGAGTATCTCGTCTCGAAACTAACGACATTCGATTCCTCGGAGCCTCGTGATACTATATACGCACTCCTCGCCGTCGCAAGAGACACAGAGCCCGTGAGGTTGCTTACAGAAGACGTGATCGAAAAGTGGACTTGGCGGAAGTACATAAAGCAGAAACTCGTCAAGCAGTTGGCGATAGCAAACGTCTCTAACCCGTACCCCGTGGATTACAGACTCCCACTATCGGACGTATACGTGCAGTTTGTCGACTGGGCCATCAAGAAGTCCGACAAGACCCGTGCCCTCGACATCATCTGCCGGCCATGGGCTCCGGAACCAACGCCGTCAGATAATCTCAGCATCTGCAGCGAAGAGGAAGACGCACACTGGCGCATACGAACCAACTCCGCGCGGCCGGAAGGCGAAGGCGAAGACACGCTCCCGTCGTGGATCCCGACCGTCGCGCGCGCGGCCTTCGGCATGGACGGCGAGGGCCAGAAGATGCGGCGCAAGAACGCGGACAGCCTGGTCGGGCTGCCGCCGAAGCGCGTCTACAGCGCGGCCGGCACCCGCGTGCTGACGGAGAACTTCCGCATCGAGGACGGCGTCACGCAGTTCAGCCGCGACCCCGCCCTGAACGGCCTGCACTACCACAGCCTGTTCGTCGAGGGCTTCGTCCTCGACAAGGTGAGGGAGCTCAAGTACCCCTCGCAGCAGGGCAACATCCCGCGCGACTGGATCCGGCTCGCGCGCCGCGGGGGTCGCGGGCGCGGTGGCGGCCCGGACGACAGCAACAACAGCGACCTACCCGACGAGTTCTGGCGCACGCTGGTCGCGGACCGGGGGCCCGGCGGCGAGAACGCGCCGCGGTACTACCCGCGTCTAGTACGGCACGCGCTGAACCAGGGCGTGCGCGGCGACTCGCTGAACACGACGGACATCGTGAACTGGGGCAACTGCAGCATCGTCGGCGAGGTTCTGCGGCGCGTGCAGTCCGCCATCTGGAACCGGCGCGTGATGCGCACGGAGCGGGACCGGAGCCTGGGTCTCGCCCCCGAGGACACGCGGCCCGGGGACCTCGTCTGCGTGCTGTACGGCTGCAGCGTGCCCGTGCTACTGCGGCCCTTCGCCAAGACGGAGCGCGAGGTCGCCGAGGAAGAAAGGCAGCGCGAGGACAGGCAGCGCCGCCGGGAGCGCGAGGCCGCTGCCAAGATCAGCCAGGTGTGGCGCGACCTCGTGAAGATCCGCCGGGCGGCGGCGGAGCGCAGACGCGCCGGAAAGCCTGGCTCGGAGGCCTGGGATATTAAGTTAGAATCTGGCACGGTCACGCCCGAGAAAGAGAGCCCGCGAGAGCGGCGCGAGCCGGGGAGCCAGGCCCCGGTCCCGAAGGCGGAGAAGGTGCCGCTGCGGAGCGACCCGTATACTTATTACCAGTTGATTGGCGAGTGTTACGTCGACGGCATGATGAACGGCGAGGCGTTGTTGCAGTTTGAACCGTCGAGGCTGTTTGAGATACGGTGATATATGAACGCGTTACTCGCTAAAATACGATATTCTCGAATATCCAAGGGGGCGGCATGCTTTGATAATGTTAAGGCTATAACAGTTATAGCTGCCATCTCGAGCACATATACTACAAGGTCAAACATAACTAGTAACATCTGCTTGTAAGAAGCAAGTCATAGTACCCGAGAGTTACATGCATTCTATAATACTACGGATATCTTTAATTATCGCAATTTTATCATCAATAGCACTATCATGATACACGGAGCGAATATAACGCGGAAGACGCAATAAAACAAACGCACTAGATGAAACAGCTGGCTATGAAGCTGTATTATGTTGGGCACATGCATTTTACCCCGAAGGCCTATCGTTGACCTATGCCGACCGACCAACCTAATGATTTCCGTGAGACCTTTTGTAATGACTTTAACCTCCTTAACGCCTTGCTGCGAAGTTGCCTCGCCGTATAAACCCCCCCACCTCCAATTACTAGCGACGAATGAACGAAAAACATATGAGCTTAGTTGCCTAGATGTCTAATCGAATGTCCCCCTTTACGTTAACAATGAGACTTTTCGACACCATGCCCAGCAGCCACCTCCAGCAGAATGAAGCATGAAATTAGAGATATGGCATCCACAGAGCATCGCACTGCGCGAGATTCATAGGATTGACAGCTCGAGCAATGAGGTCAATAACGGTCTGATTCGCCGGCAAGTTACCCAGCGGGCTCTGAGCCAGGCTCACGGCACGCTTGACGATCATGTCGCAGTTGGTCTGTACCGTATCACGCAGTTGGTTCTCATTAAGGTGAATAGTCCGGTGGCTGCTCGTGAACCAAAAGATCACCTCATCTCTGACAAATAATGTTAGAGCGTGCTCTAGCTCGAACTCGGGCTCAGTAAGGCAGCGCGCAATTGCCATAATCGAGCAGCTGAAGATGCCCTCCGTCGCCAGAGGTCCCATCAGGGCCTGTAGATTGGGTGTGAGACGGAAGGGCACTGGCTCAGGGTTGTGGAAAAAGGGCTTTCCGGGTGCCATGAACGACATGACCTCAGAACCCCAAATCTTACCCGAGCCCCGAGCGATATGGATTTTGTGGGGATATCTGTTCGTGCTGTAGAGAATGTAGGTCATGAATGTGAGGGCTGCCAGCTGGTAGGAGAACCGGCGTCGGAATAACCAGAATTCGGAGAACTCGGGGAATATGCTTTGGAAGTATTCAAGGACGACAGTACGAGGAACCCATTTCTCCTGTATAGCCGTGAACACCTCAAGGCGAGCCATCGCCGTTTGCTCGGGGGGCTTCTGCATCGGTTCGTTAGTTGCTGTTGATGTTTGGTCAGGTTGATCGAAACTTACACCGCCCTTAGGCTCGATTAGACCCCTCAACTTATCCATAGTAAACATGACCGGCTCGTCTTTGAGCATCCCATTTCGTCGACAATGATCTTCGTAAATTCCCTGCAGCGTAATGTATGACGTATCGTCTTGCACGATTCGTATATGCGGAGCAAGAGGAACTATCAACGGTACTGTGAACTGCAGATCGCGGCGTCGGCTTTCCTTCTTCTTTGCAAGTGTCTGATTTAGGTGCCGGAATAGTTGCAGAATCCTCTCTTCTCGTCGGCAGTGACGTGCGGCAGGATGTTGGACGGCAAATGAGTGGATGCTGCCGTCATGACCTCGGATCTTCAAGCGTCGATGAGACCCGCCGACACCTCGCACTAACTCGACATTGGGAAGGAACCTATCGATCCGAATAAAATCCTGGTTCTTATCTTTGTGCTGTAGATACTGGCCTGGAACCTCGACGTCGTCGAATTTCTGGTAACGGAACTCGCTTAGGTGTCGCGAGTATGTCTCCAAGTAAGCCGTTGGATTCCTGCGGTCGAGCTTCTCTTCAAATTTATCACGCCACTTTCGGAGTTTATGGATGTACTCGTACATCGTCGGCTTCACTTGAACAAATTCAGCCTCGAAGGACTTCTTGATGTGGGCAGGAAGAATAGTTTCAGCAAAGCGAGTGATGTTGGTCTCGGTGGCTGACGGTAGTTTTACATCCTTCGCGTATGAGGCGGGCATTCGGCTTACGTACGCTAGCCCATCGTTGAGAAGCGCGATAATCAGACGGTACGCATCTTCGTCGGGTGGACATTTGAAATATTTTTGAATTTGATCAACCATCGTCTCCATGGAGAGAGCAAGGAGGGGAAAGGCTGTCTTTAGTACAGACATGATCTCCTCTGTAAGTTCCCAAGGTGGCCTCTTTTGTGTAGCGCTAGAAGACGCGCCATCCTTTCCAGTCGACTGCTGATCCGCGTTGGGTGCGGCGCCACCAGCTTGTGAGACATTTGAAGCCCCATTAGTCTCGGATAGATCCGTCTTAACTTGTGCATTGCTATCACCATTCGAGGTCGCTGGCCTGGAAGACGAGTCTTGTTTCGCTTGAAGATTGTCCTTGCTAAGTGACGGCGAACTGCTTAGCTTATTATTAGATGCCGCGGACTGTGCTCGTTGTCGTGCTTTCTCCTTGGCTTCCTGGTTCTTCTTGATGGCGAGCATATCTTCACGGTTTGTCCTTAACTGGAAGTATAAGGATTGAGGATACGCCTTTGCGATCTTGAGAAGGATCGCATGGACCTTAGGAGCCTCCTTATGAGCCATTCCCGTTAGAAGTTGTGGTATGAATGTTATCCAGTACCAGACGGGAGTTTCTCCTTTATAATCCTCGAAACCGGCAGCGATGGTCCCATTGGAATCGTCCAGACTTAAGAGCCATAAAATACGTGCGATGAGCTTTCGAGCCTTGCCACTCTTATAACTACCAATGGCTTGCAAGTACGAAGTAAGTGCTTGCCTAGCAGAATTCAAATCTGTTGGGTCCTCCTTAAACTTGCGGTCGTTGAAATAGCCCCATTCCGCCCATGCTTTGGCCTTACCGATGTCGTAGTATAACGCAGTGCCATAAGCCGCGTCCGCTTCTTCCTTTTGACTAAGCTTTTCCAGGAACATCCCCTTCAGAGTAAAGAATTCAGCTTTCTGTTGGGCATTGAAATAGTTTAGATTTGTGTTGTTGATAACGTCTAACCCGCTGGTAAGTTCGGCAGGGTTTTCGTAGTGGCATCGAGCTTGCTCTCTCAGTTTCAAGAAAGCCTCTTGTATCTCTATGTTAGGAAGAGTATAGATTCGGCTAAGTTGGTTTATGCACACATCAGGCAGGTTGTGTTTGCGGGCGACATGCGCAAAACGGTTGATGATCCATGCTGTTTCGTGGTAACCGCGGTATGCATAGGAAGCACCATTTGCGCCTTGACCTTGCTGGGGCAGAAGCTGCAAGTATGTACTATTAATCAAACCGAAAATATGCTGCCTCCAGGTGACAAGGTCCTGCCAATCGGTTATATCGTCCCATATATTTGGCAACCGGTCCCTCCATGATCCAAGGAGCAGCTTAAGCTCACCAGACTTCACATCCAAATTTGACTGGTTAGTGTTCGCCAAACTCTGGCAGATGACACTAGCATCGTGGAGTTCAACGAGTTGTTGGAAATTATGAAGTAGAGGGATATGTGCAGCAGTCAAGCGTTTTGGAAGCTGATGCCATTTCCGAATGGAAAGCTGTATAGCCTCGTCGCAGACGCGAGCAAAGTCCTGCGTAGATTCCTGCTTATTATGAAGTTTCAACAGAGACATGAAACTCTGGAAGAAGGCTCGCCGAGCGGTCGGTGCATCCATGACCCCTTTAACAAGCATATCGAGACTATCTCGTTGTTCTTGAGTTTGCCACATGTCAATACTTCGCCAAGCGCATTCGAGTAGAAGGTCTTGGAGGTTTTCGTGCTTCGCAAAGTCTTGAAGCACTTCCCACTGCTGCAGCTTCTGCGCGCAAAGGACCCAATGATCCTCCCAGAGCATGTACTCACCCTGGGAGAAAGGAATAACGCCCGTTCGGGCCTTGATCTGGGCAGCTTCGTACATCCTCTGAGCCTTGTCCCACATACCATTCTGTTCGTATGACAGGGCTGCGTTTGTCTCGACGAACTGGCATCGGCGGCGCCAGGTACCGTAGAAGAGATCATCCTCTTTCAGACTTGAATACAGCTCAACTAATGCGTCAAGGTTGCTCTCTCGTACTTTAGGTGAGTCGTCATCCGGCTTGATAGTTGCGTTTTCGAGCTGAACTAGAGCGGTATACCAAGCATCATACGTCTTCGCACCGAACTTGAGTATGTGTGGCGGAATCCTGCATGCGGGCCATGCCTTGGCTGCGCCCGCTAATAGGGTTTGCACCACATTGGGTCTCTTGTCGATCTGACGAGAATGGAAATCTTTAGAAAGCAATACTACTAAGGCTTTCTCAAGATCTGTCTTTTCCTCCTTGGCGCAAGCAGACCAAAACATGGGAAAGAGAGTTACCCAGAGATCATGTGATAAGTTGGGATCAATATGTTGAAGTTGAGTGAGAGGTTCGATGATGTCCCGAACCTTAACATCCCCTAACTCGGCAACAAAACGTCGGTGATTCGCCATGAATGTGTCGTACTTATCATCAGCCATTGCGGACGGCTCTCTGGTGTCCTTGGAGTATGTACCAAAAACAGTCGATGCTGGGAGTGTTCGGAAGTCTTCTTGGTGTAGTTGAATGCTAGAATTCATCTCTACGGCGCCCAGGAGGAGCTGCGTGGCCTGGGCCAACCAGAATGAGTCAGCGAGCGTGTCCCAATTTTGCGAGCTAATGACATATGATAACCGAGCGGTTGCCGTTTTAGACAAGCTCTTGTCAAAGATGGTTAAAAACCGATTGCGCATTTCGACATCCTGTGCTCGTGTTCCAATCAAGAAGGCATGCTCCATGCGTACAGTGAGTTCCGTTCGCGTTATCTTCGGATCCTCATAGATACGTATGACCAACTCGAGGAATTTTCCTAACATGGTTGGGTCGCTTCGATGCTCGAAGGAGAGCATCTTGTGGAGTACAGCCGTTTTCTCCTTTAGAGTAGGCCATGTTCCCTCAGATCGGAAGACCCAGCCCTCTACCATGTCAAGTATCTTCTCGCAGAGAGGGATGTGTTGTGATTTCTCCACTAGAGTTGCTAATACGCTTAAGAACGGTCGCCGGTGGTCTCCAAGGATTTCCATGCGCATCGCAGTCACCTGTATGGCTTTGATCATGAGATCGGTCTGAATGTTAAGCTCATATTGTGACATTTCTCCGGTTTGGGCATTCGGATCTTGAGGCCGTATGTTGTTCATGCTCATTTGCTGGTGCGCGGCCACACTCGTGTAGTGTTGGACGTGCTCCCTGGCAAGTTTGGTCTGCAGCGCTTTCATTAAGGACATGATATGCTGGTCAATGACCGAGGGTTTCCTTTGACCTAAAGACCACAGAATATTAACTCCAGACACGTAATTCGAAGCTGCTAGGGACTCCGTCGCTACTGTAGACAAGAAAGTGATAATCTCTGATGTAGGAGCCTCGGGTTCCCCTTCAGCGTCTGCGTCTTCCATCGGCACATCTTCCGGCACGGCATCGAGGATCCGTTGAATTATCGACTTGACGTCACGTCCATCGTCGTACTTCTTATCTGCTAAATGGAGGCAATCCTGTAGCTCCGAGTTTTCCGACTTTAGACATTTTTCTATAACCTTTTGGACCGAAGGCATATTCTTTAAGATCCACTCATCGGACTTAAAGTTGAGGATGATTCTCACCACTTGTAAGGTGTTGATGATGTTAGTTATAAATTTCTCGTCGTAATTATCATCAGTGGGATCAGCGTTGAGCAGTCTTGCGGTTCTGTCACTAGCTAAGACTACTTCAGTGATATTTGGGAATAAGTCAACGTCCAAGTCGGCCCAGTACCGCGGTTGTAGGAGGTTATAAAGGAGAGACATTGCCTTCTTGCACATCTCTGTAGACTGAGGTGGAAGAGCAGGCCCGGATGTCAATGTTGCATCTCTCGGTTTTGCTGAAGGCAGTGGGTATCTCTCATTCAGCTGTGCGATAAACTCGATGAGATACTTGATCATCTTTTGTCTAAATCCAGCAGGAATCCGGAATTCGGCCTTATCAAGTTGAGCAGATTGTCGAGATGCTGGCGGGGAGGAGGTGACTAATTCACCGTCGAGTCTTCGTTTTCGGGAATTCGGAGATTCAGATAAGTCCCTTCTAGCTTCGTTAAGTTTACCGTCGACTCTTCTCTCCTCCCACTGCCAGATCAGCCACATCATGTTCAACGCGAGTTTCTTGCTTTCCGTCGATGATGATAGGAAAGGAGAGACCTTTCGAAGTGATGTGATGATCAATAGGGCAAACTTATCCCTGGAATCGTAAAAGAGATCAGGATGTCTGACTAAAAAGTGGAAGATGCTCGTCATCTGCTGAACGTTCTGCCCTTCTTCGGCCAATATGCGGCGAGGTGCCATAGCCCAGACCGCACCACGATCACTTGCTAACGGCGTACAACGTTGGGGCAGGACAGGTGCGATCAACTCCAGAGCCTGGGTGACTAGAGCGCGTCCTTCATTCTGATTTGTTCTAAGCAAAGAATAATAGACTTGGCTGACGATTTTCGAAGGCGTCTCGTAGTGAGCGATGAAGTATCCGATCACGACATACGCGGCATGTTTATTGATCACATCGTCCAACCGGATATAGGTCCAACCAAACTTGATAATGTCTTTCCTAGCATCCTGTAGAATGGAATAGTGATATTTGACTAGCATGGCAGAGAGCTGGAGAACTTCCATTCTCGTATGATCGATTCCTGGCTGTGCCAGGTCATCTTGGGGCTCGCCAAGATTAACCTTCCATATCTTGACATTGATGGATTCAATGACTGCTCGATCCACTAGCCTCTGGGTTCGTGGTTGGTTCCAATGTCGCATAACATCCATAGCAATGATCGGGTTGACGACATTGCGAAGCAGGAAGCACTTGGTCTTCTGGGTGGAACTCTTTCCAGCGTAAATGTCGAGGCAACGAAGTACGACAGCTTTCCAGTAATCGATAGACTCGTTGCAGATAACGTGTTTGTAGAGGAAGCTAAATAACGACGGCGTGAGACGCAACTCTTCGGACGTAACCGACTCCACCAGGCTAAAGAGGGCATCCATGTCCCTAGGATTCGAGGATAGCGCCTCTGTGAAGATGCCCATGAGTTGCTCAGAAGCTTGGTCAGCAGGCAGACGCAAATTAGGCGGGAGGCTGTTCGTTCGTAAGTGGCGCTCCAAATCTTTACCGATTCGTCTTAACCAAGAGACAGTATCTTTCCGTTCCAACCAACTCCGAGTGCCGGGATTCCGACTTAGCGAATCGAGGACGTTTATCGTGTTGACGATTGCTACGAATCTCGTATCTTTTGTAGCGTTGACGATTTGCGTGCAGAAGGATATCAATCCGTCGATATTAGCAGCAGCGTGATCTCTTAGAGGCTTGCTTTCCGGGTGGAGCAAAACCTGAGCCAAGAATCGACCGTATTTTATATCTTCTAGTTTACTCAGCAAGAAATTCCAGACTTCAGACGGGTATCTATTCAGGTATTTGTACAACGGGGGTCGGAATGGGCTGTGGTGAGTACGGCGCAGCTTATCCTCAAGTTCCAAACAAGTGTCGATAAGCCGCTCCTTGAACTGTTCTGCAGCTGGCGGAAGAAGATGAAAGATGTTAAACACCGCCGCGACAACCTTCATTTGGCTATTTTGTTCGAAGAACGTAAACGAGATTTGCTGAAGAAGGTTCGGATCGGCGAGCACCTTGATGTGGTCTAACAGTCTGGCACCAATTTCTACTTTGAAGTAAGTAGTAAGGAGACGAAGAAGCCTCGCTAAGTTATCTAGTCCGTGAGTGCTTAGTCGCTTAGGATCTTGGAGATTGGCTAAGACAGGCCTAAGTCCTTGCTGAAGTAGATCTTTGGGCAATTTATTGGTCTGGGAAAGCACCGCTCTAAGTGAGTCATTCGCTGCCTCAATGGTAGGCTTGGATTCCGAGTATAAGCACTTGAAGAATACAGACACGATTTTAGTTCGCGTCGGGTTGTTCTGTCCCTTCTGGAAATCATCGAATCCCATTGCCTTGCTCAAGATTTTAATGCAAGAAACCCGAAGGTTCACAATCGATTCATGTGTTCGAAACTCGGCGTGTTTGCCAGCCAAAGATTCGTCTGTAGCATCAGCTAAAGCTAGCGACTCCATAAGTAGCCGGTTTAGATGATCGTCGAAGCCGACAAAGTCAGGCTTTAGACCCATGTAGTAGGCAATCGCATCGATGTACCCTATCTGAGTTGAAAAGGGTAACGCTCGCAGAGGTTTGGCATAAATGGGCTGGAGCAACCGGTCCTTATGAGGTTGCAAAAGCTCCCAGATTTCCGATTTTGTTGCGTCGGCAATGATTTCAAGCGACCGCCTCGCTGTTCCACGAACATGCTTATTCATGTGAGAAAGTTCGTCATTGAAGAGGACACAGATCTGCGTCAACCGAGAAGGTTTGGGGTGAGGCTGGCCTGGTACTGGAGGGATGGGCAATGCGTCTTCCTTCTTAACGTTCACGGTTATCCTTCTCAAGAGAGATTCGAGTGTGGTTTGGGCGGAACTCCTGGTTTTCTCCGGCAAGTCTTGCGGCATATCCTTAATCACATACATCAGAGCTCGGATGAAGTCCATCTGCTTCAAGGCGATCCAAGCGTCGCCAAGATCGACTTCAACGAGAAGATATCTAATACCAAGACTACCACCCGTCTTTGTGTACCATTCTTCTTCATTGCAGGCGTGACAGAAAGTTTTACTTAGATGACTGAAGAATCCCAATCGGCCAACATAAGTTTCAGAACCCAAGATAGTTGCGGTAGAGTCGTAGACTGCTCGGATTGCCCGGAAAGCGGCATCGCGTACGTCCGGCAGATCTGATGCGAGTGATTCGACAATTGCATCAGCCAGGACACGCGTATCAATATACAAGGGTCCCTCTCCTGCTTGAACATCGAAATGGCTCATTTCTTTCTTGATATCTACTAGCCCGCGCCCTATTTCGATGATCGTGAAATGCCGACAAAGGTTCATGAGGAATACATCGGCCTCTTCGCGGAATTCAGGAAGGGATTCCGCGTACATGATAGCCTTGATAAGACGTTTCGTGACGTCGTCCTGCTCGTCCTTTTTGGCAACAGATCGTTCACGATCTGACGTGTTGAAGAATGCGAAATCCGCAGCTGGTTTTCGAGCAAGAAGGTCCTGCGCCTGTAGACGAACCAATCGAGGTAAGTCTTCTGGTAAATGGTCAACACCAACCCGTAGTTTCAACTGGGACTTTATCAGCTGCAGTGCCTGCTTCTTGTAATAAGCGTCGAATTGTCTGGATGGGTTCGCTTTCGATGGCTTCGGAATCTCCATTAATTTACGAATGGCCAAGTCGATACCAAGTTCGGCTGGAAATGCACGATCACGTTTTGATCCTATCAACCGTATATCAAAGCTCGAGGGATCATCAGCGTACTTCTGATAATTTACTGGTAAAGCTTCGGTCATGAACTTGCGATTTCGACCCCCTAACTTCCCTAGTATGCGCATAGTAGTATGGGCATGGAAATGACTGTACGGGTGTGGCTTCAAATGTTCGAAAAGCGCATTCATTAGGTCCTCAATTACTGGCGCCATAATGGGATCCAAGTAATCGGCCGTGAGGTTATCAACGCAGAGTTCCAGGGTCCGCAGCCCTTGACCAACGAGATCCGTACCGGCTCTCAGCGCGACAACCAAAGGGCGCATCAAGAAACTAAGATGCGGAAGTAGATTACTAAGGCGTGCTGGTACCGTGAGGCACAATTCGACGTATAGATCCCGCTCTGCTGGCTTACGAGCAGCCATAAGCAGGTTGTTCAGCACGTCGAGCAGCATTTCTAGCAGCGGCAAAATTTGCTTGTAGAGATGTTCGAATTTTCCGCCGCCAATGCTTCTAAACAACGAACGCAGAAGTAAGAAGTAGTTCATGGGCTCCTCGGCCTTAGTAGATAAATCGATCGACTTCGTGACTATATCCACAACGTGCGGAAGCAAGACTTGCTCATTTTGGTTCGCAAATAGGGTCACTGCCATGAATGCAAGCTTGAAAAGACGTAGAAGGATTGATGATTTTTTCACATCAGCCGACCCCACGTCGTCGATTCGCTCCATTAGAAATTTCAGGAGCATGCCACAGAAGCTTGGCGATGTAGCCTCACTGGCTAAGAAGAACTGAGGGATATGTAAGAGGGCAGTATGTTCGAAGATCATTTCGTAGAGGCGAGGGATCTCCTGCTGAAAGACTTCATGGAATGTGGCTGGGTCAATACAATGGAAGACTGTAGCAAAAGTTTCAAGGAGATCTTTCTCTTCCTTGCTACTCGACACCATATAAAAGTTGGCCATATATTCCACTGGTGATGCGTACTGCGATTCCGCCGCTGGCTTCTCAATCTCGTAGTACCGAAAAACGTAGGCGCCTTCTCGGAAGAGCTTTATTATCACATTAACTTCCTCGGCGGAAAATCCGTACGAAACTTCTTGCCAATGCGAGGGCGCGTTCTTAGGATCAACCTGAAGAGGTGCATTGCACGTTCTCAGCTGATAGAAAGTGTTCTTAAGGCCGTTCATCAGATTTTTGAACAGGAATTTGTTATCTGCAACCGGATCCGTACCACGATCACGAGGGTTGGATGTTTTTATCGGCATAGCTGTGAAGATGTCCGTTTCGTCCCATTGTGGATGATGCTCCTTATCTGCCAAGTATGTATCAGGAATCTGATCGGCAGCTTGCTGCGCGTAGAGCTTAGAGAGCTTTACGGCATTAGGGTATTGTCTGTTCATCGCAGCGAACTTGTCACCAATGGCGTTGAGAATCATAAGCAGATAATGTCGTGCATCAATCTTGTTAGGCATCTTTGCTATACATTCGGCCATGTTTAACAACAATTTCGCACTCATCGTCTGGAAACTCGTTCCCGGAAAATTATCCTGCAAGTTCTTGGTATATACCTCGACAGTCTTGCGAATTTGTTCCGGGTTAAGAGAGTCGCGAACGTGATGTATGAGATCGGCGAGCATACTGTACGCCAACGGTCTGAGGGTGTCGTAGACCGTAAGCCCATCCCCGATCAGTGTCTTTTCTTCTAAAAGCTCATCAATCTTGGGGAGGAAGATCTTCCGGAAGTTGAAGTTTATGATGTGACGAATTGCAACTAACAACTCTTTACGAGCCGCTGACTTCTCTCTCGGGCAGTCTCTAAGTAGGCGAACAACAATCTCGGGCAGCGTTGGCAGAAAGTCAGTAAGCTGGCTGGAATATTGCCGAAGCAGATATGCTAGAAAACTCATGGTCTTCACTTGAGCCGTAATGAATTCGCCGAAGGCCGCTCGATTCTTGATGTGCGGGCTCACTCCGGCGAACACAGTATTTCTTGATTTAGCTTCAGCATGAGCTTGCTCCTGGGCCTTGGCTTGGAGACATAGCACCGACTTGATCAAGGGAACAAATGCCTTGACATTCTGCTGGATGATGCTCCTATGTGTCTGGAAGACAGACACAACAATGATTGGGCACTCCGACAAAACCTTAAACGACTGCATTCCTTTCAACAAGGGACGACTTTGCTGTTGAAGATCTTGGCCCAAGTCCGTGACAGAGGCGACTGGGGATCCAGGCCGTGGAGATTGGAAGTTGGTCTGCGTGCTACCAGGGGTAGATGGAGGTCCAGATGCGTTGAATGGAATGGCGGTGTTATCGAGCTGTTCTCGCACGACTTTCTCCATCTGCTCAAACAGCTCTTGGATCAAATCCAAGAATGGCTGGACCTTCCCATGGAGGACCTTTGGCTGGTGCCTCATGATGTCTGATATAATCTTGACGCATAGTGTGGCATTATCTTCGTTATCGTTCCGAACTAGGCTCATCAAAATGTCGACGATCTCTTCGGCATATGGCTCAAGAGGCTCCGGGGAAATTTGCGTCTGATGAGTAGGTAGACGGTGGAGGATTTCGAGAACGCAATTTCTGAGCTTTTGCTCTGGAGAGGTACTCTGGAATAGACATGGCCCTCGAAGAATGAGGACGAACAATGGCATCAACCGCTTAAGAAAGACGACATAGTGCGGACCATTTGTGTAATGTTCGAGGCTATCTCGTAGGGAAATAGCTGCATCAAGCTTAGATCTGGGCTCTACAAAAGGGAACATTAGTAAATCGAACTAGCGACAAATACAAGAAGCTAACAAATCACATAGGGTTGACGGTAGATAGGGTAGTGTAGATAGTCGAGCATACCCGTTTCTTGAGTTGTCAACCTCTTGACGATATCATCAAGCGCTGGCCCCGACATGACTGCAACCCCCACATGCGCACCATGAATAACCCGAGTTTATCATGCGAAATTCATGAAAGTATTATCGACAATGAGGTTTTTACGCGATAGAGAATCGGTTATTGACTACGTGCGAAAGCGAGTAAGGTACTTCGTAGAATAGGTTGTCATACGTGAATGCGACAGAGATGGTAGGGAATGAATGCTGCGTTGAGAAAATCGTAGTAACGCAACAAGAAAAAAGCCTGTAGTGCAATTTACACGCCCGTAAAAAGAGAGAAATGAAGGATTTGAGGGGTATCACGAAAAGTGTTTAAATATTGTATAGGAAAAAATGGGCGTAAGGCTGAGGTTGAGGCAGAGGTTAAATATTACAGGTTAGAGAACTTGCTCAAAAAGTTAAAGTCAAAGTCGCGACTGAGAAGCGACAACTAAATTCAAAGGTGGTGGGCGCGACTGCTCAACGGACAGTACAGGTACAACGCTAGGCCTTACTGATTTTCCGAGCTTTGGAAACTATCAGACAATTTGATTGGCTCGTCTTGGGGCCACCGCCTGGGGTTTGAACAGGGACTAATGGAGCTTTGACCAATTGAATTATGTACACCCTTGTCGATCTTATCGATAGATATCTCTAGCAGCTGCAGTTTCCAGGTTTCAAGGTTAGAGCTATTCGGGTACGTACCTGAGTAACTCGGTTTAATATCGAACTCTTCATGATGCGAGTCCTGATATCGGACATAGAATTGTCACGGATAGGCAATACCAAAATCTCAGCGCTCGATATGCAAACTCTTATATAAAGTCAAATCCTCTAGCTTTTCTTCTTAACTACCTAGCCCTAAATCATCATTAATGAGTACATCCTTTACTAAATTTGTGCCAGAGCTCGGGTATTGAAGTCTACAAGTCAAACTTACCTAGTACTTATGTACATTTATTTCCCTCCTTATCTCGACTAACCGTCCATATTATCAATATTTTCGGAGATCGTATTGAACAAGGCTACATATATACCATTTATCTTTTGTGCATACAGTAGTATGCACAGATCTCCGAATAAGGACAGAGGTGATCGTCAAATATAGAGAATAATTAGCAAACGACCAATACCACATTCTAAAGGAACGGATGGCGGACAGCACTCAAGCAGCATTCTTTTATGGTAAGTATGAACGTGCACTATATATTACTTGTTGCATCAATGTTGATGATAACCAGGGACGCTTGTGAGATCCTGCCTTCGGAAGATATGTAGTACTCGATTAGTTGCTCACAACTCTGTAGATGGCCCCTGAGGTGTTCTTCACGGTCTGTTATCGGGGGATCCCGAAAGAAAACGTTGCTGTACTGAGGGGTCTTCATGATTTCAAGCCAGCAATCCTACACGGGTTCTGTCGACGGTGAGTCGATTTTCCATATTGACCTTGTCTTCGGCCTTAAATTCTACCCACTGTACAAACAACTAGAAGTCCAAGCATTAAGATTTCTGATTCGCCGTCCGGGGCATAGCTGATTCTTGATTTTATAGTCGGGTAAAGGGTGCGGACTACCCAGGCATTATACCGGATAAAGATCACGAGGTTAGAGGAATGTATGTGACAGGCTTGACACCTGCCAATATGTATCACCTTGATAAGTTCGAAGGGAGCGAGTATGAGCGTCGAAGAGTTAAAGCCTGCCTCCTTTCCAAGACTGGAGACGATAAGGGACAAGGCAACGTTGAGGGCGACGAGGTCGAATGTGAAGTGTACGTCTTCAACCATCCCGACAATCTAGAGGGCCGAGAATGGGATTTCGAAGAGTTCCGAAGGGAGAAGATGAAGAAATGGACACGGGAAGATTACGGCTTCGATGACACCGACCACTTCACACCTCAAGCGGTCGATGAGGACGAAAAGCAAGCTGCTGTTTGTAAGTCTATATGCCCCCAGCAGCTGCCCAGTTGTATGATATTCCTTGCTCGTGTACCTTATCTAATGCGGGACAGGAAGGAGATGATTACCGCAACAAGGGCAATGCCAATGTGGCGATATCTTCGTATTATATTCTATGCGATATATGGAAATTATCCGATAGAAATGCAACGTTACGAATATTGCCTTCCCGCCTTAGACTTACAACTCGTTACAAACGACGCTTATATTACAGTTCCGGGCAACTAGGGATCAGCTAGAAGCTTGGCTAGACCATAATCGCCGCGAGACAATCCTGGATGACCAACAAAGAAGTAGTAGTATCTGGGCGTTTCTATGGGAGTCAAAATATGTCTATTCTTGAGTTTGAGTTATGAAGTCCAGTACCTGCAGAAGGAATGAAGAATGAAGAATATGCATCTCATGATCCAATCCCAATGGGCGAGTAGGTTTCGTTTCGGTTCCCTCGCGGATCGGTGCATGAAGCCTTGAACCGGGGTGTATCGGTCGAAAATAGTATGCCGCGTACGACGTTATGCGAAGCTCGGCTGGAATTAACAGTTCTTGAAACCCAGGTCGGCCTAGCTATAGTCGAGGCGACCAATCGTGAGTTGATTGACTTGGAAAATCCGAAGAGGCTTAAAAATGCGCCTTACCATCACATTTAGTACTACCATCTGACCATCTACTGATTCCTATTTCAATCTTAAGGCAGTAAACATGAAACTCGTTCAACCTATAGCATCGAGTCCTTCGACACTCCCAATTAATTGGTAATCAGTGGCACATAAGACCATTATTGAAGCTCTTTACGTCCCATGTTTATTACAAGCTCATTTACAGATACAGGTAGCTATCGATTTAGGGATCAATGTAAATATGCATGCATGATCTAAACACCCACTTTCAAGACCGCTGACGCCGACGTAGGTAGCTAAGCCTCTATGTAATATGTAAATGATGATGACCATTTCTTACCAGTACCCATATTTATCCGAGAGATATAACAAGCCTTATTTTGACGCCAAGAACCAAGGGAATCAATTATGGAGGCTTCTAGTAAGTCATCCCTCAGGTATTTTTGTCTTCTTCAAAAGAGGCAGCTGCAGTGATGACGCCTGATTTGTCCCCTTCAATTTTTAGTAGTATGGGTGATTTACTTATCCACTCTCACTCCATTTTAACATGTGTACGTAATATGTCGAGGTACAGACATGCCTACGAGCGATATATCGATCCAATGTGCTATTATAAACGGAAGCGCATCATCCAAAGATGGTAGCCCTACTATTCATGTAGAAGCCTATACTTAACCCTTGGAAAGAGGACACGGGCATACCTATGCCACTGCCTAGTTCGTAATAATCGTGCTAGCTTGAGAAATACGGACGATACTATCGTATGGTGTGCGCATGTTCATGTGATCTTTTAAGAGCTGCTCGTAAAGCATAGGACCGAACCATTATCTCGTATGCCGATCAAAGCATTACCCTAAAATTTTCTCGTCTGCCGATTACAAGCGATGCAATGAGAAAGCTCCAAGATTGTATGTATAATATATTCCTTCGAAAGGTTGGTGATTGCTGAACCATATAGTACAGACGAGCAGTACGGCAAATGGCTTCATCCTATTATTCGAGTTGCTGTCTTAGGCACTCTAGGTTAGGCATTCTGTAAGGAGGTGGCATGCTTAGGCTTTGCCTGGCCGACCAGCTGGCTGCCGGTGATGGTTAAAGCCTCATATTTCTAGCCCGGATTGAGGAGGTGGTGGTATTTGACACCCATCCGCCAAGTCTCGGCGCTTCCTAGCTGATCGGTGGCCACCGATTCACCATGTGCAGTCCGGTCACCTACTTTGGGGTATGAAGACGGCGCGTGGGGCGCACGACGTGAGAAACTTCAGTGCGTGCATTAGTTGTACTGGCTAGTATTGAATTAATACGGTCAGTCGAAGGACGCGATACTACTGTACGATGTATGTCTCCCAGGTCAGCCCGGGTATGACACGATTGGTTGAGATAATTGGTTGCCACAATTCAAGCTTTCTTGCTTGCATCTCTATACCCATGTCTGTACTACAGCTGATGACTAGTTAAGTCGTACAATACTTTAAATTCGGAACTTATTCCGTGTATTCGAGGTGAAGGTTCCAGTCAGCCGGAGGTACTGTGTAATTCGGTTAATGAATGGAAAAAAGAATTTTAGACACAGATAGGAAAAAAGGGGACATCTTGGTCCAAGAGTTCGAATGGACGAATCTTGCATCGTAGGGCTCCAATTAGGCAATCCCTGAAACTAGCACGGTTTCAGGTTTCGACAAGTCTGGTGAAGGCGGGGAAAAGGGGAGAAGGGGGGGTTGCCTCTCGCGAAAATGCAATCGCTGTCAACGGTTAAAGCCACAGAAACCCCTGCCAGGGGCTAGGGGGCACGCAGCTTTTAAACCTGGGAAGGCTTAAAAATGCTTTTGGGGAACGACGTGACCCCTGTCTCGAGACTGTGAGTGGCTGTAATTAGATCTCCCGGCGCGCGCAAACCTGGACCTGCTGAATTCTAGAGGCTGAAAGCCTTTTCGCATTTGACATGCAGCGAAAAAATTCCCCTATTCCCCTTGCCCATCAGTACGTAAGCGGAAAGTCTCCCGTATTTCGCCCTGCTCTTAGACGGCTATTCTTCGTACCTCCTGACGATCTCGTCCTGTTATTTTCGGGCGTACACTATTCCGTAGACGCGCACGAGTATCTTTTTGAGATACCTCCCGGTTTCTCACGACTCCTCCAAACTTAGGTAAGTTCCTGTGCGCGATTGCGCAACTATTCTAGAAATCGCGGTGGAAATACCAAGCGTAAGGTAAAGTTTGTGACGCCGCAAGCTAAATGATTGGGTCTTGATTGGCTACCGGACTCGTCCGAATAGGGCAAGTCGACTTAGTCTTCTAGCCATCTGATTGGCTGAAAATCCAAAGGCTGGTGGGGCCTGAAAATCCCCTGAGCTATGTATATTCTGAAACTTGAATTCCAGGAACGGCCGAGGTCTATGCCGTAAAAGAATTCCTCTCTCCACTCCTTTGCTAAATATTCGCCATCTTCGTACAGCTTAGGCAGTTGTAGCTGTCCTAATTAATTTCTCTGTCACAAGTCGTCAGCAGGCGAGCGCATGTAAGTCTTCCTTCACAGGCTCACGGTTGACCAATGCGGGGGGTAGTACTGAGGGAGCAAACAAGGTCGATCTGAGTCGTTTGAAGATTCGACCCTTTTTCTCCATACGGCCCAGACAGTGGGGTCTAACAGTAAACCGGCAAGGCCAGCTGAACAAAAGAAATGTGAACAAAGAAGGGCTTTTTCAGAAAACCCTGTATAAACTGTTCAAGATACGTCAATCTATACTGTCATACTGTGAGTAAGGCTATCTAGACCAGATGTTTGGTCGCATGTTAAGCCAAGACGAAACAAGCCAAAAAAGAGGTTACCAAGTAATTCAGCCTATCGTGTATTCCCGAACGCCTTTCCCACCTTGCATTCCCTGTCAAGGCTGTCATCCACTTCATCCCTACCCCCCTTACCCCCTGCCCTTGTCCGCCTTCGTCAACCATCATGCTTCGAAACCCACGAGAGCGATCAAGATGGCTGAGCTCTACTGGCTACGTTCCATCCGAACCTAATGTGTGGAGACAGCGATCTACTCCCGACTGAGTCCTCGAGTGGATCTCGCGCTGCGTAGTAAGTTAATAAGACCGTTAATGGGCGTGAGCAAGTGTTCTACTTCATTCCTACCGCACCCAATCATTCTACATTCTCTTCCTGTTCCTGCAGCTCATCCAGGCTAGTCACATTCTTTTCTTTGCCATCATCGTGCATCTCTAGTTGCCGCCTTCCGTTCTTTTTGCCATCCTCCAAGACTATAATACGATCGCTTCAAGCCCTCCCAAGTCGGTCGTTTCGTTTCTTCTCTCCTCACGCCAGTGGCAGCACTCTTCACGACATCTTCACAGAAGTCTTTCCTTCCTTTACAGGCCAGGCCTCGTTTTTCAGTTTCTTCACTTTTTACAAATCGCCAGGAGCATCAACTTTCATTTGAGTCTAGGCTCGCGAAGAAACATCTTGATCGATCTCGCTCTCTCATTGTCACTGATACCTCGCTCTGTTCACCCTCACCAGAACAAAGCAATTCAGGTTAGTATCCCATTGTTTCGCTTGCTTCCTTGATCCAAAGGCTGCACAATTACCTTGTTGAACTACATGATTTGATCAGAAAGAGCCTCTTCGAGATCTATCTACTTGGTTCAACGCTTTGTGTACTCTCAACCACAGAACAAGGTGGCATTGTAAAGTAGATATAATAAGACTAACTCGAAGCCTTATTAGATAAGACATACAGACTCTTCAGTCTTGACTCACATCGATCATTCAATTCATTCCTGCACAAACTTTCTTTAGAGATCTTATCGGCTGGAACCAATAAACGTCTCACCATCACATACTCAAAATGCAGTCTTCTACGATTTTTACCTTGGCCGGGCTCGCTGCCCTTGTTAACGGCCACATGAAGATGAAGAGCCCGGCTCCTTTTGACCCCTCGGCTCTCAACAACTCGCCCCTCGACGCCAGTGGCAGCGATTTCCCTTGCAAGTTCGGCTCCGGTTACTCTGCCACCGGTGGTACTACCAACACCTTCGCCCTCGGATCTAAGCAGACCCTCTCATTCGTCGGCCAAGCCACCCACGGAGGTGGTTCGTGCCAGGTATCGATTACCTACGACACGACCCCTACCAAGGACAGCAAGTGGAAGGTTATCCACTCCATTGAGGGCGGCTGCCCTGCTAAGGGTGTCAGTGGTAACATGGGCGACAGCGCTGATGCTGACGACCCATTCACCTACCCTTACACCATCCCCAGCAACATCCCCGCCGGAAAGGCTACTATTGCCTGGACCTGGTTCAACAAGGTCGGCAACCGTGAAATGGTAAGTAATTTTTCTCCCCTTCACCTTTCATAAAATTTTAACTTTTGCTAACACTCTTTTCAGTACATGAACTGTGGTGCTCTTGAGCTCACTGGTACCGGTGGTAGCCAATCTGACTTCGACGCCCTTCCCGACATGCTGGTGATGAACATTGCCGGTAAGCCCACCACTCTCGAGGGCTACGACTACGCTTTCGCCGACCCCGGCAGCTCGGTTGAGGACAACACCTCCGCTGGCACCGTCGCCACTTGCGGCACAAGCGGCTGCACAGTTGGCAAGAGCTCCAGCTCTGGCTCTGGCTCTTCCGGTTCGGGCTCGTCGGCTGCATCCAGCGCTGCTGCTGCCACTAGCGCAGCTGCCTCCAGCGCCGCTGCCCCTGCTTCGTCTGCTGCTTCGTCTGCCGGTGCTGGCGGTGTCTTCATCACCCAGAGTCCCTCTGCTGCCGCTCCCACTTCCGCTGCAGCTGCTCCTACTTCCGCCGCAGCCTCCAGTGCCGCGACCTCAGCTGCCGCGGCTACCCCCACTGCCAGCGCTGGCTCCGGTTCCAGCACTTCCTCCGGATCTGTTTTGACTGGAGCTTGCAGCCCCGAAGGCACCTTCAACTGCATGGGTTCGACCTACCAACAGTGCGCCTCTGGCCAATGGTCCGTGGCCATGCAAATGGCCAGCGGCACCACGTGCTCGGCCGGCCAGGGCACCACGCTCAACATCGCTGCCATCGGCAAGCGAATGGTCCGCTTCTTCAAGGCTTAAGTTTATTCCCCATCGTTGGATTTCTTTTTTAGGGAAGGGGGCGGGGACGCTGTTACGATAGTTGGGCGGAATTGAAAAAGGGGATTTTTCATTTAGGGACGGTTGAACAAATGACATTTGGGGACATTCGCGGGGTCTGCGGGTTGCATATTCTTTTCCTTCGCTCTTGCGTGGTCGTCACTAGACTTCTGTAACACTAGCTTTTTCACTGTACATACCTTTTCTTCCACATACCTAGGTCAATCAAAGACCTCATGACCATATTGAGTTCGAGCTTCGCTATGTGATGTGTCTGATGACTGCCACGATTATCCCGACTAACAAGTCTAATTCATAGATGGCTAAAACGGGGTCGCATGTTAGAGTGAGGCATCCTTCGGTGTGAGTGAATATGTGATGGAAGCGGAGATTTGTTGCGATTCTAATCGGTTTTATGATTACTATAACGTCTCCCTATATACAAGGTTAGAGTCAAACTTGACAACTAGTTTATCCACGAACGGATGATTATCCCTATGGAAGGTTGTATATATGGCTGTACTGTTAAGTCCTGCATAAACAGTTGCCTTTAGCTAATATAGTGTAGTAAAGCTTAATATTATTAAGAAGATACATCAACTAGTAGACAAGATCGAACCACCTTCGACCTGTGCGAAGTCATGTGGAGGCGGGAAGTGTACGTATTGACGTAAATGTGGTTGGTATCTATCGATGGTTTGAAAATGAGGAGAGGTTTGCAAAAGAATAAGTCGGATACTGTGATTAGTCATATCCTACTTTTGACTTGAATCACGTCAGTGGCACATGCTAATCCACACAGAGGCTTAACCTTATTGTGGGTCTCGACTCTCTATCGATAAACATAGCCCGACATTTTACCTGTCGCCGCCAGCCTGTTACCCTTCTGTCATCATTCATCTCTAACACCGGAATTCGATTACAAAGAACCATCCTTTCGCAAAACAAGGCGCTATAGGCAGTCATGGATCGCAAGGAAAATGCTTCTACAGCTCTTGTCCGGAAGAGAACTGATATGGAATTGATGCCTCCGCCGCCAGCGCCGAAGCGAATTAAGCGACCAAAGAAGATACTCGACGAAGATAGCTATACAGATGCGCTTTCACAAATCATCGCCCGAGATTTCTTCCCTGGACTTCTAGAGAGCGAAACGCAGCAAGAATATCTAGATGCGATCGAATCGAAGGATGAAGTATGGATTTCAAGCGCAAGTCGACGACTTCAGCAAGTCATGACTCCGGGACGCCAAAGAACGAGGAGGGGAACATCGCTAGCACCAGGCGCGCAAACACCAAGGGGTTTCGTTGGAGATACCCCAGTATCTGTCTCATCCGAATCTACTATATCAGGCGTGAAAGAGAAGGACGAGATCGATACGAATATGAGCCTAGGTGCTTTCCAATCTAAATACACGAGCGAGGACAACGAGAGTTTCTACAAACTTTTGGATAAACAGAATTTGAAGAAGGCCGAGAAGTATGCGTGGTTATGGAATGGGAATAAAATGCCTTCTAAAATGCAGCTGAAGCAAAAACAAATCGAGGCAAAGCTGATGGAGACGCGAAGCTTAACAGATGATGGATTTAAGAGGGATCGTTTAGCCATCAAGGACCGAGATGAAAGATCCGCTCAACCTATTGTGAAGATCTCAACGCCAAAGAATCCTTTGATGTTTATTCCGGAAGGTATAGAAGATTCGATGGAGACTAGAATACAGAAGGCGGAAGCTGAGTCTCGAGCTGCTCCAAAGGGGCTAAATTACGAGAACACTAGATTACCGGTGCCAAAGATTAGCGACGGTGAATCAGTGCCATCATCCCCATCGTTGTCGGCCGTTCGCGATGCTATTGCGGGAAAACGAGGGACAAGCGAACTCGAATCGACTACTGTAGGGAGTGAAACACCTAGGGTTAACGGCTACGCATTCGTGGATGATGAGGAGCCAGAGTATGAACCACCAACGGCGCCGAAGATCGACCTTGGACCTGGAGATTCAACCCCAAATCCCTTCATCATCAAGGAACAAAGTAAGAGGGAAGCCCTTCACCATCGCATGGTCGATCGGATCTCACAATCCAAGAGAACGTCAGCCAAAATCGGGTTGACCGGAAGAGTTGACAAAACGCCTGTCCCTAAGTTTCCAAGTAGTCCCCGTGTCACAGCAGGTCTAACACCAGCAGCTCAGCGACTCTGGACTAAGATTGGAGGAAGCGGTGGAAGTACACCTCGAACACCTTTCGGCCAAAGCACACCGATGAGAGCAAGGAGTTCCAAGTTGAAGCAAGTCACAAAGTGATACGGGAATAGATATGACTTATGATACAAATATGATACCCCGGAATGATGAGAGTGTTCAGTCACACATGATTCTTGATAGTTAATACAAAATGACAATATCCGTAACGACCTGTTTTGTAACTTGTGACCTGTGATTTTGCATGAGATTATGCTTGTGAATTATGAATAGCTCTATGCAAGTTTTTGCTAGTATTTGATTGGCTGAGAAAGTGCCAAGAGTCTGGAGCCTGGTGGGGCACGTATATGGATAAGAGATTTAGGTGCAGTAGGTACGTACCCGACAAGGGTAAAATTGAGCTTTGAAAGCTTCAAAATCGCGACTTGCACCCATCCATACCCTCAGCTTTTTAGCCTTGTATTCAATCCAACCCAACACTGATCCTCACGCCTTGAGGATCTAATAAATCTTCCATATTTTCCCGGAATTGGATGACCCGAAACGAATTCTATATCCACACAACATGTCGAAAAGACAGGCCTCTGAAGCTTTAGAGGACCTCCAAGGCGTTGACACCCCCGTATCAAAAAGATCGCGAGTCGACGACGGTCCTGAGTTAAATGGGAATGGCACCTCCGTTTCAGATGGGAGACTAGACGATGAAGACGATTTTGAGGATGAGCCTTCGAAGGCACCGATACGACAGTCCGCCCCTACAGAAGGGTATGATGATCTCTATCTAGACACGATCGATCGCAACGTGCTCGACTTCGACTTCGAAAAATTATGCTCCATCAGCCTGTCAAACATAAATGTCTATGCGTGTCTAGTCTGCGGCAAATACTTTCAAGGACGCGGCCCCAAATCGCATGCATATTTTCACTCTCTCGAAGTTGGACACCATGTGTTCATCAATATGGAGACGCAAAAGGTTTACGTGCTACCAGAAGGCTACGAAGTGAAGAGTAAATCTTTGGACGATATAAAATACGTATCTGATCCGAGGTACACGAAGCAGGAGGTGATGGAGCTAGATCGCAAGGCGCGAACCGCATGGACACTGGATGGAAAAGAGTATACGCCTGGTTTTGTGGGAATGAATAATATCAAGGAAAACGATTACCTCAACGTCGTAGTCCAGGCGCTATCTCATGTTTCGCCCCTTCGCAATTTCTTCCTGCTAGAAGATCTCTCGTCGCGCGCTGAGCTCGTGAAGCGTTGCGGTATTCTATTCCGGAAGATCTGGAACCCTCGAGCTTTCAAAAACCACGTGTCGCCTCACGAACTGTTACAAGAGATCTCGTTAAGATCTAACAAGAAGTTTACATTAACAACGCAATCTGACCCTGTCGAGTTCTTATCGTGGTTTCTCAACAACTTGCACCTGGGACTGGGTGGGAGCAGGACAAAACCGGGAAGCAGTATCATACAAAGGATATTCCAGGGGAAATTAAAAGTCGAGTCGCAAGCTATCACGGCCAAGGCAGATGCTAACGATCGCTTGCGATTCGAAGAGGCGGCAGAGGTAAAGGCGGAAATCAGTCGATTCTTACTCTTGACGCTCGATCTACCACCAGCGCCCCTATTTCAGGACGAGCTGGAACGAAACATCATCCCGCAAGTGCCCCTGACTACCATATTATCTAAATATGACGGTGTCAAAGCGCAGGAGCACCTAGCGCAGAGGAAACGATATCGACTAATGCACCCTTTACCGCCTTACCTTACATTCCACATCAAGCGCTTCTCTACAAACAAATTTGTATCAGAGCGCAACCCTACGATCGTCACTTTTGATGCGCGCGTGGGTCTTGATGTATCGCCTTATGTAGAACCCAGCCCGGCAGAGTATCCTCCAGGAGAACCTATTTGGTACGATCTGGTTGCAAACGTCACGCATGAGGCTGTTAGAGCTAAGGAGGACGTGGCTGACTCGGGAGAGGAACGGAAGACGTGGAAAGTCCAGCTCAAGGACAAGGGAAGAGATGAATGGGTTGTGTGCCAAGATCTATTCGTAGAGCAGACTCAGAAAGAACTGCTGTATTTGGGCGA
The DNA here is from genome assembly GCF_022578515.1 of Annulohypoxylon truncatum. Lineage (NCBI taxonomy): Eukaryota > Fungi > Ascomycota > Sordariomycetes > Xylariales > Hypoxylaceae > Annulohypoxylon > Annulohypoxylon truncatum. Next base: position 1,438,534 of record NW_025953787.1, read on the forward strand.
ATCGTATCTGCAGGTTTGGGAAAGGCGGCGAGATCCCAAAGGCAAGCGGAAAGCATGAAAATACCTAGGCATTTGGGATATATCGGATCGATTCAGTCAAGAAATGGTCACAATTGGGACCTTGACACCCCATTGTGGCTTACTATTATTACTTTACTAAAGAGATACCAGCAATTCTGCGCTTCTCAGCTAACTCAATGTGTCTTCGTGCTATGAACATACATCTGTTTGGTTTTATCAGCTTGGGCCATTGAGGCTATTCATAGACATTGTATATTCAAGCCGAACCAGATGATTAACCGCTTCGAGCAGATCAAAAATTCTTTGTTAAAGATGTTGATGCTTTTTATATGTACGTGGTAACACTTAGACTATCTCGGTTGGTCCCACTTTTGACGTATGCAGTGCCGGGCGTTTGAAACAGGGCATTTTGGACTAGGATGCCTAGGTGCTATCTTGCATGTGCATGAGACGGTGAGAGACCGAGCGCTCTACATTCCTGATATCCGTCCTCCGAGACATGGGAATTGCCAATCATTCTTCTATACAACAACTATTCATATACCATATACAGTATCATATATATCAAACTATCTAGCTATACGAAAGAAGCCCCAAGTTATATACATCATGAATATTGGTAAGGAATATGTAACCACGTTATTTTGGATACGGAATCAGTCGCTTACTTATCGGCGTAGACTGGCTCCTCGACGGTGGATACGTCCCGCACGGCGTGATCCGGATTGGCATCCGGCGCCAGTTGGCGCAGCGGCTCGCCGAGATCAAGACGTCGACGCTGTCGTCGGAGTACGAGCGCAAGATGAAGTACATCGAGCTGCTGCGCACCCGTCCCATCGCCATTGAGACCGCCACTGCCAACACCCAGCATTACGAGGTCGGCACGGGGGTCTTGGCGGGGATGTTAGGCCCGCGCATGAAGTATTCCAGCTGCCTGTACCCCAAGGGCGGCGAGACGCTCGCGCAGGCGGAGATCGCCATGCTCGACTTGTATATCGAGAGAGCGAAACTCCGTAACGGCGTAAGCATCCTGGATCTTGGGTAAGCAAACTAGACGCCTCCTTGGACCTTATCAGCTGAAATACTATATAATACTGATCACGTGCGCAGGTGCGGCTGGGGCTCCGCGTCCTTGTATTTCGCGGAGAAGTTCCCCAAGTCCAAGATCACCGCGTTCTCGAACTCGAGGACGCAGAAGGAGTATATCGATTCGAAGGCGAAGGAGAAGGGCTTGTCGAATCTTACCGTCATCACGGGCAATGTCGTGGACTACGAGTTCAAGAAGCAGGCCTTTGATCGGGTGATCTCTATAGAGGTAATGAGCGATATTAAATACTACCCCTTCATGATACGAATTGTTGTTTCTGACATGTTTCTGACATCATTCCCAGCTATTCGAGCACATGAAGAACTATGAGCAGCTGATGGCTAAGGTGTCGAGGGCCTTAAAGCCAGGGGGCAAGTTGTTCGTGCACATCTTCGCTCACAAAACTACACCCTACGACTTTGAGGAGGGATGGATGACGGAGAACTTTTTCACCGGAGGAACCAGTACGTGTCCGAAAGTCAATGTCCCTATTCAGGGCTGCCCATAAAAAATACGTGCTAACTCGGGGTTTTTCATATAGTGCCGTCGGCAGACCTGCTATTGTATTTCCAGAAAGATCTTCAGGTTAAGAAGCAGTGGTGGGTCAATGGAATGAACTACTCAAAGACATGCGAGGTTAGTACGCCCCTAATCGTCAGGGTCCGTAAGGGACCATCCCCGAGACTATTTCTGCTGTATACTAATTTGAACCAAGCATTGGCTCGAGAATATGATGGCGAACTCAAAGGAGATTCAGCCGCATCTAGTAGAGACATATGGCGAGAATGCAAACATGTGGTATAATAGGTGGAAGATCTTCTACATGGCTTGCTCGGAATTGTTCGCCTATGAGGGAGGTGACACTTGGGGAGTGGCCCAGTATCTGTTTGAGAAGCCGAAATAAACGCAATAGCAATACCATAGCACACGAATATAACGAATAGACCATTTGACTAATTCTTCTTCTCTTTCATCATGCTAACTTCCTGTCGGTTGGCGTTTACTGCGTATGTACATCTCGAGTCTCTTCATCGAGCTTATCGAATCTTCTTGGGCCTTGGGTATCTAACGGCCATTGTATTTCATATTCGTCTAGTGGTCCCACGGGTGCTTCCAGCCCATCAAGACAGGGCCTAATGTTCGGGTAAGTAATAGCTCATCACGGTTTGGGTTCGGGATTAATCACCATCTTTCTTCGCTCGGTACATCAACTACGTAAGGAATTAGTAGGGTGGTATTGAGCAGAGGCAAGCGATGGAGACTTACGAAGAACCACATGCTTGCGCCTAGGGCGGTCGCAGTGTATCTGTAGATGCGAGGGGCTGGAGTGGCCGGAATGGGAGCTCGTGCTATAGGCCAGTAAAGAGGAATCTTCCTTGAGCCGGGAGGCGTGGGCTGAGGATCACCAGCCATTGCTGCTCGAATTGATAGTCTGCTGTTCAAAGAAGTGTCGCTGTAGACCGAGAAATGCGCTTGTATGATCCGGAGTGATGTCGTGATGGGGCCAATTGGAAAGTCATGTACGGTACATCCGAGAGCTTAGGAATACGTCTATCTGATGAAGCCGAATATTAGCCGATGGAAATGATTGTTACGTAATGAGGATTTGTGGACTGTCTGATTCGTCCAAATTTTGGTAATCTCCACTTTAAAGCTTCTAGCATTTAAAGTACCTAGGTATCCATGTACGTACTTCCACCTAAGGCATTCAATGCGTCAATATAGTGGGACCTGAGGCTTGCTGTGGCGGGTGTTTTTTCCTGGTAGGTCTAGCTCAGCGCGATCAAAGGACCTTCAACGCCTTGGAACGTCAGAACCTTGGAAGCTTCCAAGTCTAATTCGTTATCACCGCAGAAATTCATATCTTTCTACACATACCCAACCTGCCAACGTCGACTTGCGTACAAATAGTTGTCTAGGGTTAATTCTCACAATGCGCCCAGATTTTACATAATTCATTTACTCTAATCGCAAGCTAGCGCGTTGCTGGTTTGCGATTCCAGGTCCATCAATCAACTCTTGACCTTCCTCTCCCAACCAGGACGATTCTAATAACCTCCAACCTTCATCACCGTCGCCTCATCCGAAGAAACTTGCAGCAATATCGATCCCATAGCGTGGAAGATGGCGCAAAATGCTGCAAGCGCGGCTCCTTCGCCGCGATCTTTCGCGATTCAACACCAACGACCCAGAGAAAGCTTCGTAGGATGCTCAAGAATCATCGACTACGAGCTTCTTGGTAAATTAGGCGAGGGTACCTTTGGGTAAGTTGCTTTTTGATCCGTTGTCACTCCGTCTTTTATGCTTACTTTCCCCATAGCGAAGTTCACAAGGCGAGGTCACGCAAAACTGGGACACTAGTTGCTCTCAAGAAGATTATTATGCACAATGAGAAAGACGGGTTTCCCATCACCGCACTCCGAGAGATCAAGCTGCTTAAATTACTGTCGCATAAAAATGTCTTGCGCTTGGAAGATATGGCCGTTGAGCACCACAGCAAGATGAGTAAGTTGGTTTATTCCATGCGAATATTTCTACAAACCTAACATCATCAAGCCGACAAGAGAAAGCGACCGATCATGTACATGGTGATGTTGTACATGGACCACGACCTGTCTGGTTTACTCGATAACCCTTCCGTCCAATTCACCGTACCCCAGATCAAATGCTACCTCCTCCAACTCCTCGAAGGCCTCCGTTACCTTCACGACAGCAAGATTCTCCATCGCGATATGAAGGCTGCCAATTTGCTCATCAGCAACAAAGGCATACTTCAGATTGCCGATTTTGGCCTTGCGAGACACTATGATGGCCCAGTCCCGGAACGTGGAAAAGGTGGCGGTGAGGGACGACGGGAATACACAAGCCTTGTTGTCACACGATGGTACCGACCTCCTGAGCTTCTATTACACCTTAAAAGATATACCACTGCTATTGACATGTGGGGTGTGGGGTAAGATTCACCAACCGCTTTATTATTATACTGTCCATTAACATGCTTTTTAGCTGTGTATTTGGCGAGATGCTAGTTGGCAAACCCATCCTAGCTGGTGAGAGCGATGCACACCAGCTCGAGATAATATTTGACCTCGTCGGAACGCCAACGGACCAGACTATGCCAGGATGGCGACAGTTACCTGGGGCCGAGGGACTCAACCCGCGACCAAAACCCTCTACATTATCGCAAAGATTCCGCGAACATGGTTCAAGCGCTATCTCTCTGCTGAAAGAATTGCTGATGCTTGATTGGAAGGCCCGCATCAATGCCATCGATGCATTGGAACATCCTTACTTCAAGACGGCACCTTACCCGGCAAAGCCAGAAGATATTCCTACTTTCGAAGACAGCCACGAACTGGACCGTAGGAAGTTCCATGACCGCAAAGCTGCTCTTCCACCAGCTCCTAAAGGGGGCACCGTTGGCGTCGGCGCGTTTGAAGGTCCTAACGCTTCGTTTGGAAGCGACGGTTACGGTAATAGGATGAATGGTAGGTACCAAAAACATCATGGTGGTGGATACCGTGGTGAAGACACGCGTAGACCTGCGTGGGCCCGAGATCCGCTTCACATGGACCACCGACTGCCGCAACGCCCACCTCCGCCCGATTATCCCGGTAATGGATGGGATAATCCCGCCGAGCACCACGACTCGTACAGGGAGCGAGCGCCTAGAAACCGCGGAGGCAATCGACCAGATGTCGACACTTACATTCCTAGCTATCGTGCTGGCGGACGAGACGACCGCCCGCCCCGAGAGGATCGGCCTCCTAGGGACGATCGCCGAAGATGGGATGATCGGGACGACAGACGGCATGACTGGGATCGACGCGACCGAGATTACGATGATCGTAGCCGAGCAAGTCAGACCCGTAGCCGTAGCCGTTCTCCCAGGGATAGGGATCGAGATGTTTATAGGCGATAGAATCGCAGAGGATCTCAAGGACCAAGAAGATCATCTCTAGGTCCTTCTCACCCTTCTTTACCTCCTAGGCCCCCTTCGTCCAACAGGCCTCCCGCCCACTTAGGTAGATACTGCGTTTCGGAGAGACCTCAAAGAGGTCGAAGAGGCCGAGGCTCATAATTGTGTACTTTACGGTTGGTTTGCAAACAATGACGTGCGGTAAGCTCATGGTGTGGCTTGCGGCGGATGGGTTGGCGTTTTGTGTTCTGAGGATTTCTAGGACATGCGCACTGCTGGGCGCGTGGTGTATTGTGCTGGTCTCATAGCATAGGCTTGATACACGAATTGAATCGGATTCGTATGATAACTGGGCTTACATGAAGTGGAGGTGAACTTCCTCGTAGTAACTGGATGTTGTCTCTCGGAGTCGCTCCTATGGATTGGTGAATGGAAATCGCGGCCCTACCACCATTCTAGACGTAAGGCAACACGGTTCGTTTACTGGAAGAAGTCACATCTCATCATTGTCGGGTTCGTATCTATGCATGCAGTCACGTCCATATGTGCTGCGCCGCTGGAGAATAGGCAGGCACAATGTAACCATTCCGGGTCTAGACTTGGCCAATTGTGAGGAGGATCGTATAGACGACACTCAGCTGAAGCTCAGATTCATACATATATCTCATGATCTTGGCACCATGCCTTCAAAATGTTAATTCCCGTAGTAGGTGACAAGATATCTGTGTTCGTATTACCTAGTAACTATTCATAGCCATACCGAAGGTACCTAGCATTTATCTGGTCGATAAATTTGTATCCGAGCAAAAGAAAATGACTCGGCCGAAGAAACTCATCCTCACGGCCCTCCTCACGGTGCCCGTCCCCGCCGCGTTCGCGATCCCGGACCCGATCATCTGCGAGGACACGCTCGACGGCTCGTCGCCATTCAACGTGAACGACGTGCCATGCCTGCTGGGATGCGGGGCTCCCATCGCCGTCGCCACGGGTAGCCTGCTCCCCGGCTCCGTCAACGAGACGGCGATCCCGTACTGCCAGCTCGACTGCGTGCACACCGCGGCGACACCGGAGCAGAGCAGCGCCGCGCCTGGGTGCTATAGCGCGTGCCACGTGATGAACCAGGCTACGCCGGAGAATGTGGGCTGGTGCATGTTCTGGTGCGTCGAGGGGTACAGCGAGTTGGTGACTCGCACGGCGTGCGTGCCGAGCTTGGAGTACGGGAGCGTGGTTACGACGACGATTGATGGGATGACGGTTACGGAGAGGCGTATGTTACCTATTTCCCCCTTGTTTTCTTTTTGGTTTTAGGGGTATTAAGTAGGATGAGTTGAGGGGCGGATGCGGATGTGGATGCGAGTGTCTGGGCTGGCTAACGCGGTAGCAGCTTTCACCGAGCCGTCTGAGTGGTCTAGTTGGTATTTGACGCAAACCGTGTTGTCGAGGTCGGGGGTTGATGGTCAGGCTGTTACGGCGACTCCGGGGCCCTCGGTCACGGCTACGCCGTCGTCTACCGTGGCTTCGAAGACATCAGCTACGCTATCTCCTTCGACAAGCGGTGAGGTCCCGCAGGAGACGTCGACATTGGGGTCGGTTGTTGATGTGGAATCTGCAGTGGACTCAGCGTCGGGAGGGCAGAGCGTTGTATCGACTACTACAACTGGAGCGGGTTGTATGACGATGGTGAGTTTGCTGCCGATGCTAGGCGTTGTAGGTGTCATGGTATTGCTGTCATAGATAGGACAGTGGTTATATAGGTTCCGGGACATCCGATAGTAAAGCTTCTAAGCTAGATAGCATTAGAAGCTATGGATCATCATTAGGTAGTTATCTGATACTCGGCCTCTCATGGGCGTCATATTGTAGGGATTATCTATAGTATCTAGTTAGCAGAAGTCAAGCTCCACGCAATTCTCATATATGGGCTTCGCAATGAAACGTGTGATTCCATGGCCAACAACGGCAATACTAACTTGAAAGCCTCAACGTCGTGTCCCATCAGGTATAATACAAAGTGGGCACATGATCAGGAGGTTAGCCTCACAGAATCTCTCCCCAACAACTTTAACAATTCATAAATCCGTGGGTTAACTAGGTAGAGCTACCTAGGTCATCTTACATCCAGTGAGCAGTGGCGTAGTGGTATGGATAACCCCGGGATTCGCAAGTTGTGAGTGACCCAAGTGTAGAAAAGGCATTGACTTCAAGATCTCTTTCTCCGAAATCAAGTAAGATCGCTACTACTTTCTTCATGGATCGTCTGGGAAAGCAATCCCCTACGTCGTCGCATCGGCTTATTAGGAGACCTCAACTGATTCCACTGCTTCTCAAAAAACTCGTACTCATCATCCTTGCCCTGCTTTGGTTTTGCACGCCTTGTGGGTACGTTCGGCCCAGATAGTATGCTAGAGCTCCCCTCTGATCGCGTCCCGGATTCTGTTATGTCAAAATCCAGCTCATCATCACCAAAGGCTGCCAGATTGGATCTTCGATAGTCTGAATCTTGATCCTGTGACGAATCAACGCCTAGCGAGACAAAGATAAAGCTTGACATTCCATGCAATACGCATCCAGCACATATGCCTAAAACAGCTGCGCAGGCGAGCTGCATTTTGTGTGTCAGTATCAGTACGACAGCCATTCCCGATATACGTTTTTTCAATTGATATCCTTACATAGATATAGAGGTACTATGTAAAAATTAGCAACGGAGTCTATCTACCTACACAGGTTGCAGGGATTGCTATAGAGAGAGCTATAGAAGTAGATACCTTAAGCTTAGGGAATAAACCCACAACAGCCAGGCCAGCGTTCGAGACAGCATGAAGCATGTGCCAGATAGGGGATAGAAGAAACACGACTAGAGAAAGGAGGTAGTATATGGGATAGTGTAGAGGTATCGTGACAAGGTAGCACATCCTCGACAACAGCTTAAGCGCGGGATACAGATATGACGTGCCAAAGGTCTGCAAGGGGGCCAGCCAATCCATGGTCATGAATTGGCCTCGTGGCCTGAAGACTTTGATGATGGCGTGAGCTGTTCTCTTTCTTTCGCTTCTAACTGGCGACTTCGAACTTGACCGGTGGACAACGCAAGTTGAATTCGCGGGATAGTTCAAGAGTAGAATAGTATGATGGTATAATGGTAATCATTACCCCTTGACCGAATATTATGACCGGCGGAATGAGAAGGCTTAGGTATGACAAAAGTGACGCTCCATTCTTGGCATCAGCTTCAGATGATCAAATGTAGCCAGGTACCACATACACGGCCTTAGTTTCCCTCCAGCTCTTTGGTATGCAATGGCTGAGTGGTAGTTGCCGGTTACCTGGGAATGTACCTTACATTTGTTAGCTCTATTAGGGAGTAATTGTTAGACCGCCCAACCCGCCGTTGCCCCGACGAGAACAGCTAGGACAGCGAAGTGGAACCGGAGCACGACTCCACTCCGCGGGTGGAAGGTGAATTCGTTAGTCCGATCCGGTGGGGTAAATGGAAGCTAGGAAAGGTCGATTGGAACACTAAGGCTTGGCTTGGCTGCCGGAAATGTACGATGTACGGAAGTACTGGAACATATTTGGGGTCAAAACTCAAAGACGAAAGATTGTTATGTAATTGAAAAGCCAAGTAAATCCACGTGCAGCAACGCGGCTCGATCGGCTCGATGTTCTTTTTTCATGTTTGGTACATGCATGACAGTAATCTGCTGTGGTTGTTGAGTTGCGCTCACCGCTGACCTCGACAAGATTGACTTGCTTGCATCGATGCACGTATAGATTAAAGACTTCTCACTGCAGGTAGAAGTGACGATGAGAGAGTTTATTCCCGGGTTCGTTAATTCCGTTGTATCTAGATGGGATGATATGGAAGGTGACCAAGCATTATTAGATCAGCTGTATGCTGAATGATTGCATATATGAATGTAAAATATAAAATGTATAGAATGTATGTAGTAGGTAATCAAGTACCAAGCTTGATAATGGTACATAGGTACTGGACCCTTGCGGTGATATTCGGCTTTTGTGGTCAATGCGTTACTTTGGACCGGGGGTACTAAGGCGGGCAGTAGGCAAGCAGGGAGCAGGGGTGCAGATTGATTGGTCTCTTCTCTTAGTCGTTATCATGGAACGACGAGAGACTTGAATCTGAGCCTGCTGAACCTCGTCCTTCCTCGTTTAGATCTTCCCCCGTCTCCCCAATCGTTCCCCCATACATCCCTCTCGCTGTCTCATAGCCCCAACTACGCCAAAAGGGTCTCATGACCAATTTTTGCTTGCGGTGATCCACGTCCCGTCAGTCCATGCTGTCCAGTATCGCTCAGCTTGATTCACTCGAAGCAAATCCCATCAAATCTCATCAAATCCCCTCTCGAGAAACTCGGTCACACCGCCTGGCCCTGCGGCACCCGCCCACGGCCACGACGCACGACGTACCGCATCCCGCCCGTCAGCTTCCGACTTCCCCGCGATTGATCCAATTCTGTGCCAATTCGGTCCCTTGAAGTCTCAATACCTTACGAACAACCCAAAATAAGCCTAAGCCTAACGACTAGAGGGAGGAATTTCTTTTCCTCCCCCGTCACCCCACGCCAAAACAATGGGTAATAACCCTTCCTCAACCTCGAAGCCGCCCACCCCCACTACAGCTTCGTCGCACGACTCCCCGCGATCTTCCAAGAAGGAACCCAAGAACCTGGTATCAATACACAACCAACAGATCAGGTCACCAGCTTCTCCCGAGGCTTCGACCATCCAGGCAACCGGTACATCTATCATTAACAAGACCTCCCAGTCGAGGCCGCTTTCCATCCTCAACTCTTCCTCACCCTCCACTAGCTCTAACAACTCTTCTGCAATTCCTAAAGCTCCCGAACCAAAGCCGAGGCCCGCCGGATTCAAGGATGAACACTCCAAACCTGTAGCAGTTCCCTTCTCCTATTCCCACTCGGAACAGGACTCCTCATACGCCCACGACTCCCAGTACGAGGAGAGTCTCATATCAGGCCCCACCTCTAGCAGCATTCAAGATATGTCGTATCATACCAATCGTCCACCGAGGTTGCCGCTTCCAATTGAAGAAGAAATCCATACTCCTGGATCGCCCATTGTTGGCCCAAGTGACGCTGACGTCAAATCTGTCGATGATGTACCGGTTCTTGACGAAACGAGTAGTATACCACGACGTGCTTCGGGACTTAGCAATGCTACTGATGAAGATGATACTGAAGAACTTCGAGTTGACAAGACACGACCGACTATACCAACCACTATAGAGTGGTCGCGGGGTGGCCAGAAGGTTTACGTCACAGGAACACCGTTTCAGTGGAGTCGAAAGCAGCGTTTACTTCCAGCGTGAGCTCTCCTTATTCTCGCCATTGTCGACCCAGCCTCAGAAGTCTGATTACCAAAAAAATGGGTCTCAAGTGTCAAGTGAAGCTTAGAGTGTAATTGAAATTCGTAGACATTAACTGCTAACAATTTTTTTTCTCGGATATAGCAAGGATAAGGAGGGCGTGTTGCGGACGATAATACCCGTTTTTCCAGGCACGCATCACATAAAATTCTTGGTCGACGGGAATATGCAGACCTCGCCGGACTTACCCACCACCGTGGATTTTGGAAACAACCTTGTTAACTACATCGAGGTAAGTGGTGAGGACGCGGGCTCGAGGAATGTACCTCTGGATGCGGGCGTGCCCAAATCCAACGAAGCCGCCCTGTCTCTTCCGTCGAGACAACCTTCCCACGATGGCTCAGTCAAGGGTCCACAACCGAAAGTGATAGATCCAGTCGAGAGATTCTCCTCGAAAATCCCTCAGTATCTAGATGATTTCGATCAGCCTGAGGAGTCCTCGGCATATAGACTTTCCGCGATGGCCTTGGAACGACTTCCGCCACCACCCAGTCTACCTGGTTTCTTAAGTAAACCGATTATGAATAACAATACGCTCATCAAGGACGACAATAGTGTACTGAACATGCCGAATCACACCATACTAAACCATCTAGCTACCTGTAGTATCAAGAACAACGTTCTTGCCGTATCGGCTACTACTCGATATCAGAGCAAGGTAGGTTGTCTCAAACAGTTATTCTGGTTGGGCTCGTGATACTAATAATGAAAAAGTATGTAACAACAATTATTTACAAGGCGACGAAGAACGAGTAACGCTCTGCTCTCAGAGAAACGAACTGCGTCGAGTGTCCACGGGTGATACTATTTCGCATTATACAGGAGTTTATCTTGAGAGGGTGATACCTCTCGTGTGCTTGCTATTAGGCTAAGGAAAAGGTCATATCTACATACCTCGAACGGGACTGCGGTTTTTCTTGGAATCTTGTACTGGCTAGTGCCATGTATTTCACATTGTTTCGAGGGCAGATTATTCAAGATCAATTTTGGTTATAGGTTGCTGGTGGAAGGCTCAACGCGCAATGGCCCGCGCTATGGAAAACCGGTTGTGACGAGAACAATACGATGACACGAAATCATAGAAGGATGTATACGAGGCAGGCCCAAAACCGCGCAAGCAAGGGATATAAAGTCTATTTAGACGATGTTCACAGCGAATCGAAAGAGTCATTGTAATCACAGCTGAGCATGTTGAATGATCGGTTATTTTAATCTCTCCATTTGACGTAAACTTCATCTGTTCTGAATCGCTGCGTACAAGTGCTATCCTCCAACGGCGTACGAAACCCAGTCTCATATGCCAGCAGACCAGCATGGGCAATCATAATACCATTGTCGATGCAGAAGCGCTCGTCAGTCGCATACACGCTCCCACCTCTCTCCTTCGCCATCTGTCCCATCATCTCCTGGAGCCGTTCATTGCACCCCACGCCGCCCACGATAAGTACCTGATTACTCCCCACGTGCGCCATCGCGCGCTCAGTGATCTCCACGAGCATCGCAAACACCGTCTCTTGCAGGCTGAAGCACAAGTCCTCGGGCCCGAACCGGTCTTCCTCGGCGACGTCCTCGCCCCGCGCGATCTTCTCCCGCTGCTCTTTCATCTGCGCGGCCAGCAGGTCGGCCGCCGTGAGGATGCCGCTGAAGCTGCAGTCCATGCCCTTCACGGCGTAGGGCAGGTCCAGCAACTTCCGGCCGGCGGAGCGGCGCGCGAGGAGTTCGATGTTGTAGCCCGGGGCCGGGTCGTTGCTGATGGCCAGGGTGCGGGCGAAGCGGTCGAGGCAGTTGCCGACGGCGATGTCGAGGGTCTCGCCGAAGATGCGGTAGCGCCGCTCGGCGTACGCGATCACCTGCGTGTTGCCGCCCGACACGTACAGCACGACCGGGTTCTGCGCGCCCGTGATCTCGCGCCCCATCTCGATGTGCCCGACGCAGTGGTTCACGGCGACGAGCGGCAGCCCCCACATCAGCGCCAGCGCGCGCGCCGCCACGGCGACGGATTGCAGCGGCGCGCCCATCCCCGGACCCTTCGTGTAGCACACGCAGGACAGCTGCGCGGACGGGTCGGTCACGCCGGCGGCGGCGAGTGCAGACTTGGTCAGTTGCGGGAAGTGCGCGCGGTGGTGCCGCGCCGTGTCCTTCGGCAGGAAGCCCGTGCCCGGCGGCGAGACGAAGGTGTGCCGCAGGTTGGCGAGGACGGCGGTCTTGCCGGTGACCGGGTCGTGCGAGATTATCCCGATCCCGAGCTTGTTGGCGCTGCCCTCGCAGCCGATGGCGAGGAGGGGGCCGGGCTGCTTCGCCATCGCTTGTAGGGGGGTTTTGACGGGACTACTAAACTATGTACTCCTAATACTAGGTATATTGACGTTAAGGGGGGTTGCGTTGCCAGCGGTGATGGGAGTGGGGTGGAGTATGACAGGATTATAATTTTAATGGACCTGTTAATTAAGCGCGGACTTTTAGATGTGGCGAATGGACCAATAGGGCGATTATAACTAACTAACTTAAGCTTCTCGATGCCGCGACTAAAAGAAAATCCCGGAATTTGTGAACCTTGAAAAATTCAAATCTGTAAAAGAAGACCACTTTCGTGCCAGTATAGGGGTTTGAACAAGAAAAATAAAAAGATATGAGGCTCTCTTGCTGTGGGGTCAAATGTAAGAGCGGGAAGTGTATCTGCATGTGCAGAAACTTTGGAAGACCCCTCTTCCAATGACGACTGGTGGGTGACTTGATGACCCTTATCGATAAATCTGTTTCGATTCTGCTTCCATTTGGGTTGCCCAATGCGGTTAGGCTAAATCTACGTGGTGGATCCTCGACGCCTAAAGTTTAGGTACCAGCTGGCCGTCGAGTTGCGCCAGAGTGGGGCAACCACCTTATTCACCTCAATAATAGCCTTCAGTCCTAAGCACCAGGGAGAGAAATCCCATATTACCATATTACCAAATCGCTTGCTACCTTTTCCAACCTCTTGTCATCCTCCCACAAACTTACCAACTAACAACCTTAGTGCCATATTTCTCCTCTTTCCCATTTTTCCTTTCTTTTTTCTATACTAGCATATACGAGTAGCGAAAAGAATCACCGTGCAGAAGTCGTCTCTTGAATGGGGAGTATAGGAATCCATGTTCGTCATTGTTGTCCGTAATCCGAGACCAACATCGTCTTCCGACTGTCGCTGACTTAAGCCTCCTGCAGACACATACTCCTAACCGTTTTATTTCTTCCCTCTCGTCCTTCCGAACATCCATTGTTTTTCTGCGACTCCCTTCTTAGGCATCACCGTCGGTTTTTTTTTCTTGTCCTCCGAATCCTACGAGCTTCGCCGCAGATGGGCGGATTACGCCAGCGCCTACATGTTATATGCGGGATTCCGTCAACTCCTCACCAGATCCAAGTTTATATCGCACAACCCCGGACGAGATAACTACTATCGTCTATCAGCGGGCATATAAATCTACAGCTACCTGCTTCATATTCTCTGCATACCGAGAATATGGATCGGTAGATTTAGGTAGGCCAGTCTAGCCGAGAGGAGCGATCTTGAGACACCTCGGAGCTGCGCGCTTCCATACAACACATACCTAGGTAAATTGCGACATGCCTTTTCCTTAGAATCATATGAAATTGTCATCTTATAGCCCTAACATATTGGATCCCCTTTTCTCTCGTCCATAACGGAGTGATCCTTACCTCATTAACATTTTTCGAATCGCAATCCATACCGTTAACTTGGACTGTGTTCGCACGGTGTGCCTGTCAGCGGACGGCATCTTCTTTTTTAAACTACTCTACCACATTTACCTTCAATTTTCCAGACAAGCTCTTTTGCATTTATTTTCCCATTGTTCAAATAATATAAAGTTTCGTGGACTCGCTAAGTTGCGTTTACACATTAACGCTAAAACCGGAACGAAAAGCTAACGCCTACGAAGCTGCACAGATGCGGGACAATTTGCGCCAAAGACCGATACTTGACTATATTCTTGCTCGCCAGTGGAGCGCCATGGCCCCTTACTGACTTACTATCTTGATATTCGTCAAGTACGGCATATCTTTCAATTCTGAGAGGAATTATGCTATCATTATCGACACTCAAGCTCCACGACTTTCACAGACGATAATCCCTTGAGGAGTGAAGACGAACACAAATCGCAAACATGCAATCATCACGTCAACCAGGTCAAACTTCGAAAAGGGGTACAAAGACAAAGTGAGGAACGTATATTTGCTCCATACGCTGCCTCCTTGCCTGGAGCCTTAAACGCCGGAACAGCTCTCCCAACTCCCCGGCTATGCATGTGGCTCTGAAGACTATATACATTTACGGCAAGATGGTTCCTAACACCATCTTCTGATTTGCCATTTTCAGAGCTGTGCCCATATGTTCGCGGTAGGTATGTACAAGTGTTGGTGCGAACAAGGGTAAACTAACTGAGCGGGATTGATATCTCGGTGGACATATCAGTCTATCTCGTGGGCAGGACAGCAGAGCACCTGTGGGTAGGTCGTCGAAGGCTGATTGATAGGACGAGATAAAGCATAAGCTCTACAGGCTTACAGGCAACAATGCGCATGGATAAAGCCAAGAAATCGTCATTTTCCGAGCATTACGCATCCGATTGGCGTCCAAGTCGACTTTCGAGGTCCGTCGAGGCCTTACGGCACCCACTCGCGGTTCATTGAGCCGAATTATGTGGTGGTGCCGAAGGTTGAGCCGAAGGTGCTTGCGGTTGTGGGAGAGCCTGCCTATTTGCGCTTCCCTGAAGGGCCGCCGCATCCACTCCTTGTCTCCTAAACAAGAAGGGCGACGGTGGTATCGTTGACCTGAATCTCATTTGACGAGAGCTGTTAGGGTCAATTTGATACACCGGTTGCTCGTCGTCGTCATCGTCCTGATCATACTTCCACCGATCGCTCTGGGAATAGTCCACCTCGCGTGGAGGGCTTTTGAACCCATTTAGTTTCGGTGGCCGACGATCGACGAACAAGCGGCCAAGTCGGCCAATACGACGACGATACGAAGACATTTCTTCGTGGTCCTCTGGATGCCAGTTGACACCCTTGAACCCAGAATGAAGGAGAGAACCATTCGCCTCTGCTGGAGGTGCCTCGTCTACATCCATGGAATCCGACGCGGATGCCGGCGGTGTCATTAGGTATGTGGTCTTTGCAGGTCTGAAGCTTGTCTCCTTTTCTTCTTGGACAGGAGGCAACGGGTCAGCAGTGAGGTCCACGTAGCTGTGATTCCATCTCCGATGGTTCTGAATCTTCATCTCAACATCATTGCGTAACTCGTTCTCCTTCTCGGCGAGTTTGTCAGCCAGGACGACGAGATCAGCTGGTTCCACAGATCTTCCTCCGTCGGGGCGGACGATAAGCCGAAGTTGACCATGAGGAGCAGGCCGAGAAGGTTGCTGAGCTTCTGTTCTCGGCCGTTTCTGCGGCCTTTGAGTGAATAGATCTTCGTCCTCACCCTTGATGCCGAGACGAACTTTAGTTTCCTTGAGGCTAGTTCGCAGACCGAAGATCATTCTATCGTTGCTCAGTAGCTCTCTCTTGAACACTTCTCGTTGACCAGAGAGGAGAACGAGTTGACGTCCTTCTTCTAGTTCCTTACGCAACTTCTTTAGTTTGTCGCTCACCTGCGCATCACGTGCCCTTGTCTTTCTTGTCTGTCGGACTTCACGCCGTCGGAAGCAGACATAAGGGTCCATATCGTCATGCTCTTGGTGAGTCTCGAACTTGACTGCAGGGTGCAAGGCCTTGTTACCGCTTGCCTGTCGTTGAGTCTTCCAATACTCATAGACATTTTTGGCGTGGGCTTGAATCAGCTTAGCGGGGACTAAGTGGTTCATTGCGCGGAGCATAGTGTCAAACGGTACTACCGTGTTGTCGACCGCAGCAAATGGAGCCTGCTCCGACGCCGTATCCTCGAACACTTCCATGATGCGCTCGAAGTCGTCCTCGGAAAGTTGGGTATTTCCCGTCCACTTGGCATTGTAGGTCTTGAGATACTCCTCATCCTCTGTTGTCATGTCATAGAGACTACCAAGGGTCTCTTCAACGGTTTCAGAGAATTTGATATAGCTTTTAGGCTCTACATATGGGGTGGGATACAGCTCATCATAACTAGCCTCGCTCTTCTGAGGCGGCGGCACCGGAATTTCATTGTCCGTGCTGGCGCCGACACCTTTGAGGGCAGCTTGCAGATGGTATTCCTATTGGCGGGAACATTAGCGCACGGTAAGTGGGTGGGTGGGTGGTTGATATGGTTGATATAAACCAATATCAAAAACACATGTAGAAGCCAGCGCGAAGTCACGTGGAAAATCACGTGATACGCGTATGAAAGGTAAGAAAAGTAATGATAACTCACATTTTCCTCAGCCTGCTCGACGCCAGTAGCGATTTGAGATTCATTTGTGAGGGATTCATATTCGTTGGGGTCGATTTGATCTTCGCGGAGTACGGGCAGAGGCGTCTTTGTGTTAAGCTTCTTGTATCGCACTTTCCGGGTCGACATGGCGGTCGGCGGTGTGGAGGGATGGTAGGGGAAAAGTCGCGTTTGTGGTCGGAAAAATCCCGAAAAAATTCGGGGACCTAAAAGTTTATGTCATGCGACGATGAAAAATCAAATTTAAAAGAGCTAATAAGGGTGTTTAGGTGGTTGTTTTGATGGCCGAAGTGTCGTCGTTGGATGAGGTGACGTTGAATTGTTTGGGGCGCAAATTTTTGCTTGGTCGCCGCAGCAGGCAGCCCGAGCAACAACAAAGTCAGAATAGTGGTTGTGCAGGTTATGCAGAGGGTGGCAGAGGGGTTGAAGGGGGCCCCATTGCTCCACCAAAAGAACTTACGCCTTCCTTCTGGCCTGGTCAATTCTCTGCTTTCCGTCGCTCTGATTGGGTGCAGGTGCGCATCGCTCAAATTTGGGCAACAACTTTGGGGGAGGGGAAAGGGGGACCGGGGCCTAAAAGCGCCCGTCCACCCGCTAAAAAACGAATTACGAACTGGTACAATACTTAGGTTGCCTAGGTAGGTACTTGCCACTATGCATTTTTGCGCTTGCATTCTTTCGCCGGATATGTACCTCTATCTTACCACCGTACATTCCCCCTTTTCATTATCTCCTTGCACTTGCACGGTTAGGTGCCTACGAACACGATTGATAAGGCAACGACAATGGGATGGGGATGAGTAAAAGGGGCGACTACTATGTACGTGTTGCTACCAACCAATAAAAATGAACGCAAGATGCGTTCTATTGAAAATTTTACTATCGTCCTTTGCAACGAGGTAATTTATTCTAATGCGACAATCGACTCCTTCGAAGTGTGCCTGCATCATCATTCAAGTTTTTTGTGCATCGTTGATTGTTCAATTTCTTTTTTTTACTCTCTTCTCCTTTTTGCTTTTTACACTTCTATGACCTCAGTCGACACGGACCTCCAAGTCCTAGGTACATATACATGCATAACTTCTCAGCCACACGCAAACTTAGCCACAGTTCTGATAAGATAGACCATGCTTCATGCAAAAGAAGGTCGCTTTTATGCAACCTATCTCTGAAATGTAACCTATTTGACATTTCTATTTATATCAAATTTGTCTGTTAACCGTATGTTGCAAAGTTTAGATGTAGGTATTTGCGTTTAGCAAAATCTAACAGCACCTACCTACGTACATATGTATTCGTCACAATGTACCACGTCGGATTCGTCCAATGAAGGTGATTGTGTGACAATGACTGATATGTACATATGTATGTGACACGACTGCTCTGTTGTGGCTTTTACCAATGATAGGTGCGGCTGTGCTCTTCGAACTCAAAACGTGGGACCCACATAACAGGCAGTCCAGATCTTGGTCGCCTTGTCTTAGGAAGACCCCACCAACCCACATTCCCAAACCCAACTCTCCCATCAGCCTCATCCATCCGCCGTCTACCATTAATCATCGAAAGATCGAAATTGATCATAGCATCTTTCCAACCGACGAATAAATACAAGCAATCTTACTGCATCGCCGAAATACAAATATCTACCAATCGAATTGTCCTCGAGAAAGAGATAGTGACGTCGAAATTACTCCGCTCATCGCCCCTATCTTTTCCGTCTTCTTGCCCGAATCTGCCTCCGTGAAGGAGCGTCTAACAAGATGGGCAATACAACGAGCGCCGTGCTCGATAACATCGTGCAAGGGTCGAACTGTACGTAATTGGTTCTGCCAGGCACGAAAGATATTGGAGTCCTAACCACGCCTTACAGTCGACCGGGATGAGGTCGACAGACTTAGGAAGCGGTTCATGAAGCTTGATAAAGTACATACAAAACGACCCGTCCAACATCATTTTCTGCCACATGCGCCGATACCGATACTAATAGCACGTCTTTTGAATTGCAGGATAACTCAGGCACGATCGAACGAGATGAGTTCCTGAGCTTACCACAAATATCGTCAAACCCCCTAGCCACGAGGTACGACTCCTGTCCCATGCATGATTTTCGCGAAGCTCCATGCGATCACCAGTCTTTCACCCTCGGGCAAACTTGAGACTGACCCATATTCTTTACACGCGAACAGAATGATAGCGATCTTCGACGAGGACGGCGGTGGCGATGTGGATTTCCAGGAGTTCGTGTCGGGACTGAGCGCGTTCAGCAGCAAGGGCAACAAGGAGCAGAAGCTGCGGTTCGCGTTCAAGGTCTACGACATCGACCGAGACGGGTACATCTCGAACGGAGAGCTGTTCATCGTGCTGAAGATGATGGTGGGTAGCAACCTGAAGGACCAGCAGCTGCAGCAGATCGTCGACAAGACGATCATGGAGGCCGACCTGGACAAGGACGGTAAGATCAGCTTCGAGGAGTTTACCAAGATGGTCGAGACGACCGACGTTAGCATGAGCATGACTTTAGGTGAGTTACTCGGACATTCTGGGAGCGTTGAGAATTGAAACATGAATTGCTAACGACTTGGTACAGATCAGTTTTAGATACCTATCTATACCACAATGCAGCCGTAGTAATGAATCATGAGGTTTGGGACACTATCTATATTGGACAGTACGTCTGCTTTGCTCAGCAGATACAATTTGTTGCCACGTGAAGATCAAATGATTCGGACTTGATTCGCATATGGAGTTTGGGGGTTCTGGCATGAGTAAATGTAAGTTGAAACAGCAGTCAAAGCTTCGCTACGCTTTTAAATTCAAGCATAGCTCGTATAAATCCTTACTTTTGATGTCTCAACTTGGTCGGCGTCGACGATATACACCAAATATTTATGAGCTTAAGTGGTTACTATTCCTCACCTAATCACTCACACGAAGAGGGTCACCCGTTAGTATGGAATAACCAAGAAACGTTACGATTCCGGTACTTAAGTCCTATCATCTCTAGAAGGTGAAGACTAACTAAACGTTTGCCACGCTTGGTTGATCAGCATTATAGTCGCTTATATTTAGATGCTGCGTACTATTTCTTCAACTGCCTAGTAGCTATAACCCCCGAAAAGGTACGGTACGTCATAGCTTATTGACATTCCGAGAAAACATTCCCAATGGTTAGCATAATATTATAAATCTTGAAAATTATTGGCCAATCTAGTATAGCTCGTGCCATGTAAGTCTATACCTTTGGCAAGGGGCTCGATGTTTGTAGCTATATGTCAATGAATGGGGATAATTCCCCAGGCCCGGTCGATTGGTTCTAAACATGCTAGTGTATAACAATAGTCAATAAACATAGTTGAGAAGGTGGCTCGGATTTGACACAATAGGAGATGTAGGTTCGCATGGTTAAACCACATAAAGTGGATGTTAACTAATTAGTCTCAAATGCTCACCATGGGGGAGTAGGCTGAATAAACTTATCATGACATGCCAAACAAAAGCGAATCGATATAAATTATCTCTCTTGACATTGATACTTAGGCTAAAGCCATATACGACACGAAACATTAGCAACGGGATATATGCTTTAAGACAAACTACTGTTCTCATACGATAAACGCGACCAATGATCAAACCAAGGTTGTAGAAAGACTCGGGAAGTAAGGTTTATATATATGGCGAGTAGAAACTCATCCTAGATCCTATATAACAAACCGCCTCAGAGGTAAAGATTCGAGATGAGGTGATATTATCCCACCTTTCCTTTCTTCCCTGTTCTCCTCCTTTCTCTACACCCTCTGCGGACTCCATAGGCAGATATAACTTCTTCACATCGTGATATATTCTCATCCTAACCTACGAATCTTCTGCCTCATTGAGACATCCCTAGCATTGACATGATGTATTTCCTTTGTGCCTACGAAAGTCGTCATCGATATAAGGCTCTTCGTACATCTTCTCTCACATGATATTCTCTGCTAGCGGTTTATGTTCTAGTTGCCTCGATATAATACTACGCTGAACAATGGCTATTATATCACTGTTACTACTCACGTTTTTTTTTACTTTTTGCTAATGCTATATCCCACAAGCGATCCAAGGTGAATTACATACTTGTCACCTTTCGTATTACTAAGGAAAAGCACCTTCTAGTATATTAAGAGGCAACACAGTCCCTTCAAGACGTAGTTTATATCGTCAGCAAAAACAACTCCTAGGCTCGTTACGACGTTCACCTTCCCGTAGATATGTCAGTAGTGAGAGATCTAAGTATTACTAAATGCACGCCAGTTTCGTTGGATCTTGGATGACCCCTAGATTGTTGAGTCTACGATCACGAACTCTGGCTATGTGTGATAACGTGTCCCCTTCAAACAAGGGTTGGTACTAGAGACGAGCCAAATTCCGTAAAATAAATCAACTAGTGGATACACGGAACTCTATGAAGCGAACGATCTCGTATAGGCATTTAGTCGAGATAAAACCAATGATATGAACAAATTTATCCCGAATGCCTGTGTAGTTTCGGCGATTCAATAACCGCTGGTAACCCTATTATGCCGAGAACATTCATCAACAACTATCTCCTATTCAAGTCATTAATATACCGCAGGAATAGCAACGCCAATCAGACCAAATAAGCAGTGTAGAACTAGTATAATGCCGAGATAACTGCAGAAGTCAATTCATCCTCGTGTTTTAGGAGTAAGACTATGTAGTCCGCCTGACTACCTGTCATTATGTCCAATACTGAAACCAAGGCTAATTAGTCAATCAGTTTATAATATGGAATGTTTAGGTATACGTTAAACCATAACAGAATGATTCTCTGAAGTACTGAAAATAAGGCTGGTTTATGTCTTGGAGCGTGCCTGCGAAAGAAAAAAGAAAAAAGGAATAGGGGGTATAGGACTGCCTATCATCTCAAATGTCAGTTAGGTCCCATTATTGAATGTGGGATCCAGGAGGCAGGTCATGAAACGGTCCTACTTCAGGAAGAAAAAGCAACTCTAATGATTATAAGCCCGTAGGGGGGATATTTCTGAACTCCAGCTCAAAAGTCCGACCAGGAACAGTATATTGGATAATTCACATCTGTCGGGGCTATTACGCACACTGGTACGAAACTCTGGAACTCGCAAAATTATGGACAATTCGTTCTCCACACATCCTCAGCAGTGATGTGATATTGTTTCCAGGAGTGTCACATTGTGCCACGGCTGGCTGCATGTGCGGCCGTTATAGCAAGATGAATGCAAGATCCTGCACGCCGAGACGTAAGCAGGAAAGACTCCCTAAAGAGGCTTGGGAGGATTCGAAAATCTACCGGTACTATTACTCCGTAGGGATTATTGGCGATGGAGTCTTTCCAAAAACCGCCATGCTCTACGTTAGTCAGATCCAGACCGGCTCCGCACCCGGCAATGAAACAGTCGATCCCCTGCAGGTGATGGCGGTGGTGGTGGTGCGGGAGCGTGCCGTCAGAAGACATTTGTGACGAACCGGCATCCCATTAAATGAGACGCATGCAAGATGAATCCTGCATGCATATTGCGTAACGATCGAAAGCATTAGCTTCGCTAAAGAATACGTTCTAGTTGGCGAGGCTTTCGTATCGTTCTATAGCCATGTCAACGAATGCCTCATCGTATCGTTCCGTCTTAGACCTGATCGGTGCCAAGTGGCTAGGAGGCCGTCCAATCTGAAGGGGTTTTCGGAGATGTCGACTTAGAAACAATTGATTTCAGCAAGCATTCGTGCGTAAACCACACAAACCCATGTTGCGACAGCAGATTTTTCGACAAAGGTTCCAGTCCTGGTAAGTTTATTAGATCATGTATGTGGAAAGGGGGATGTAATCACGGCCGTTACGGCTCTTTTTAATATTCTAGGATGAGTAGCGCGGGTAGCTGCATTCGCGGGATGTTTTTGCTTCTATCAAGTAGATACTGTAAAAAGTATGGGCGGCGGCTGGTTGTGGTAGGATCACTATATGTTCTCAAATATGAGCGATGAGCTATCAGAATCGACACCGAGACGAATCCCGACTTCAGATCTCAGCGACGGTGGCGGAAGTTGCAGATCCAGTGGTTCAGGGCTCAGGTCCCCGCGGGAGATTTGCTGATGCGACGTCAGGAACTCTCAGCCTCTTTTCCAATAGTCTGGAATGGGGTAGTACTGGGCTTGCGGCGACACAGCCCTACATGGATACATTCAACTTGTCTAGCGTTTCTGGCGGCCTCAGCAACCACCTAGGCAACGAATGGGTAGGGGTTGAATGGATTTACTGGATGGTAATGTTGACGTCGGTTGATGAGACACGAGCAGGGACATGGGATGTCGTACAAATATATCGATGCTCTAGACTTGAACCCCTTCAATGTCTTTAGAATGAGCAATAAAAAAGCCCGCTTGTTTGCTGAGGTTGTTTCAGCGGGTTCAGCTGCAAACACATCAGAGGGACCCATCCGTACGTGTCTCTGTGTTACGTGACTGACGACACGGAGGAAGAGAATAGGAAAAAGACAATAAAATCAAGGGGCCATAATAATTACTCAGTTAAACATGCTGAACATGGTCCCTTGTCGGTTGGCTAAAGCGGAACGCGGATCCCTGTCCCGAGTGAAGAGGGCGCGGATCTAAAAATGTGACAGGTCACACATTGTGCAGAGCTTCGCAGCACGGCATCTCTGTTCCATCCCCCATGTTTGCTCTGAGTCTAGGTCAGGTCCCCCGTCCATGGGACAGCTACACCGGGGTTAGAGCAGCGAACCTATCAGAGACCCCAAACCAGGAAGTTTCTGGCGGCGCGGAGCCATTGCCCACTCTTCCATGGTGTCGGGTCCGATCATGTTAATGGCTGCCGCGACCGTCTGACAGGACCTTCCGAGGAAGATCGCAGCTAAATTGATCTTCGCAGGCTGGCTGCGAGAGACACGTCGAGCTGAATCGGAAATCTTCCGAAATTGACTTGCATCGCCGCGGCTTATGCGACCGGCCAATCAGTAGAAACTTCTGGCCACAATTGGCAATGCGAATAGTCTCTTATGCTTCGAGGCTTTTCCACGCTGTCTCTTGTAACCACCTTAGTCCTAGTCGGATCCATGTCTTTCTGGGGAGTGGTACGCGTGGCTTTACGGGGGCGTGCAAAGTTGAAATGGCTAATAAGATATCCATGGATGAGAGAAGACCCGAGGGATTGAAGTGTGGGGAGGGGGTATATTACTAGCATACCCAGCTGCATACCGTGGTAACAGACGGCGATCCAGTGCCTCCTTTAGCAATCAATGCAAAATAAAGCCCATCAAGTGAGGGAAAGCAGCTGTAAATATTTTTTAGTTATAATGATAAGTAATGAGAGAAGAGAAGTTCACATAAAAAGAAAATCGGATACTACCAACCTTAACCTTAAACCAAATACTGGATATTTCACATTACATAATGAGAGTTTTCCAACTAATGCAACAGGAAGCGACCTTTTACCTAGTTATCCATGTACTTCCATATGTACCATTATCATTGAGTTCAAGATGTGAGTATGGGTAATTTTCTTGAAGGAGGCAGCTGAAACATTCAGGTCGTAACTGAATATGCCGCTCAATGTACTACTACATATGTACCTGCGTTTGGGGTATATACCTCTGTAATCGATGTACATCAAGTAGTCCGTACCTCACCAACGAAATTGGGTGAATAAGCTCGTGAGAGCACTGAATATCTTTCTACTCTATACCTTTCTTTTCGCCGTTACTTCGTTCCCGCCCGTTGCCAGGGTATCCGCAAGCATCGTACAACCATACACCCATGCTCTAGTGAGTTCATGCCCCTGATTTTTTTCCCCCTTCACCTCGACAGCCGTCATCTCGTTACTTGCCACTCTAGTCGTTGTATTTGCCCCTCCTTTTAGCTAAAGCCTGAGCTCAGCACCCGGGCTCAGCTCGACACATTACAACTCGGAATGCAGCTGTACAAATGATCCAGAATCAACTGAGGTTAATCTTGTTACCTCATGTGACTAGTCCAACATGCAACTCGGTGGTACATCGTGATCTGCCGAACTCCCTAACCCCTGTTCGCCATCCCTACTGCCGTGAAAGATGGGCTGACAGTGCTTCCGCGCCATACGCGGAATCGATGGGTATCACAACCTGATATGCAAACAATCATCACGACCGAATGGAACGCCCCGTATATGTCTCAAATCACAAACCGATCGATGTCCTCGGCACTGCCCTACCACATCCTGCTCCGGTCGACGGCTCGCGGCCCCTATCGAGAGGTATGATGACCGTGATGGCTTGTCCCCGCGGGATTCGCGACAGAAGAACTGCCAGGCTCGGCCTCTTCTTCATTTTCGTAGAGGTCGAGACATTCTTCGATGACTAGTCCAAAAAGTCAGTAAAACGAAAATGAGTACAATGAGGAAACGTCGCGGCCTGCCACCGCACCGGAACCTACTGGCAATGATGTTCTCCTCCCAGACGCCATACTCGTAATCAACGAGACCGTGTCGATCAATCCCATCGCAAAGCCTTACGATCTCCTTTCCCATCTTCCTTAACCCATCCTCGCTAATCACCGTCTGTCCTCGTTGTAACTGTAGGCCAGCTCCCATCAAGTCTTTCTGTTTCTGGAACAATGAGAGCCATGCGTGATTGAAGTCTTGCCACATCTTGATACGGTCCCTGTAGAGATTTTCATCGTCCGCTGCGAGGCCTTCAACAGTTAAACGTCACGAATGTCTTAGAGTTATTGGGTAGGGACTTACCTAGTTCCACAACTTTCGAGAGTAACCACTCGGAGATGTTCAAAAGCGACTCACTTGCAGCTTGCAGCACCCCGCCTCGAATGTTGGTGAAGACCTCCCTCAGAGCGGTTTGGTAATGATCGTAAGCTTCGGTCATTTCCGTCGTTTGCGAATAGTCAGGTTCTTCCATAGTCTGGTCGGATGCGCTCGTCTGTGCCATGCCGCCCATCGATGTCATTCCACTGGGATAGCTTTGGAGCATTGTACGCTGGCTAGCTGGACTCTGTTGATATACTGCCGACGTGCCTGAGGAGCTCGCGTGCGATTGCAGATTAGACGCTGCAGCCGCGTTGGTCGGTTCGCTCGGGAAATAGGGGGTGGCTACATCCGTTTGTATCATTTGTAAGGCTGCAGGCTGCCGTGACGGGAACTGCTGACTCGCATCATACACGGCACTTTGCGCGCTCGCTTGCGGCACGTTGTACATCATTGGCGTGTTATATGTACTGAAACTCTGCGTTTGTCGAGTGTCTTGCCCATACTCAGGTTGGTATGTCATTGTATTCGGCTGCATGGCAGTGGAGAACGCTGCTGCCGGTTCTTGGTAATATCCACTGTAAGTAGCCGCACCTCCTATGCCTCGAGCTGCCGTGGGCGACGTATTTAGAGGCGCGGGCCGATACCTGTCAGACCCGCTCGCGCCGTACGACCTACCCTGCGCATTAGGATCGTGAACCGGGTATCTTGGATTATTAGAAGGGGCATTGATGGGCGGTTCGTTCGGCCTCCTTCGTCGCCCGTGGTCATCCATGCCACGGGAAACGGGTCGCGAGACGCTCAAAGAGGTGAGTATAACCGATGCGCCTCCGGCAACGGAGCTGAAATTAAGAGAGGGCCACCTTGCGTCGTTTAGGCCGTGCCACAACCGGCCCGTTCAAGTCGTCCGAGAGCTTCGCCGCGAGAAGGTGGCGCGCGCGATAGAATTTGGAGTAAAACACTATAAGTAGCGGTCTGCCGTCAACGACCTGTTCCGTTGGTGGTAGAATATGCGAGGTTGGATTAAATTCTGGCCTGGATTTCCTGAGCAGGGACCAGCTCCGGCCGGAATAAGAGGGTTGAAAGGATGCCCCAGGCTACAATGCTTTCTCTTGTGTCTTCGGATGAAAACCCTAGTGGAGGGGACTAGTTAAGTGGTGGGATACGTGATCTAGTCATGTAACCACGCGTTTTTCCTGGAGACGCGTCTCGAGGCGGTGCGTTTTATGTGTTAGGAGTTATGAGTTATGGGATGAAAGTCGACAGACAGGACGAAAGTCAGGGCCCGCCTGCCAGGGGGAGGCCGACTATGTATGAGTTGTCGAGAGTTTCGAAAGTTTGATGCCGGAAGAAAAAGTCTTTCTGATGCAAACAATCCCCTCCCCAACTATATGTCATGTGTTAACAACCCAGACTCTACTGAGTGGAGAGTAGGGATGACGATGCCCCCCCGAGGTCCCAGAATTTTGACTTTGTCTTTAGATACCTACTATGTAGGAATTTGGGATGGAATTGTCCACAAAAATCCCGAGTAGGTTAGGAGGTATATGTGACTTGTCAACGGGCGTCCTGACTCGTACTGGGTAAATCCCAGCACCTTTTGCAACTAACTGCTAAACCAACAGGTAGTGACCTTGCCGAACTCAATTGAATAGCAAGCCGCACTAGGACCAAGTCTAGAAGTCTCAAGTTCTCCAACGAATTTTTGGGGGAGGTCAGCTTCCTCTGGTCGTAAACTGAGCTTCCTAAGTTAGCTTCGTTTCCCTTCAAGTGCCGACCCGACTAAACACAACTTTCGACTGATTCAGGGTCCGTGTGGGTGATAGAAAATTAGACTGGATCTAATAAGCCCGCGAGCAATAGAGAGATAAAAGAAACTATGTTATCAAAACGAATTCGTGTATGATTTCAGAAGAGTAGCAAAGACGACTGGTGACTTGTAACTAGGCAGTGATGGTGTGAAGATCTCTTTATATGTCGGGTAACGTGTGTCTGCTGGTGTAAGTGTAAGTGTAAATGTGAAATAGAGTTGTTGACATCGGAGGATTTAAAGAGGTCCGGGGAATTTTTCTATTACACATATATGTATGTATGTACGTAGTGGATAATAAGATTTCATGGATAGTGAAGGGTTGGGCGACCCGGCAGGTACTTGCCTCATGATATATTATTAGGTGAATGTCGAGAAGTAAGGTCAGAGGAGCCAGTAGTGAGTAGTCTGAAGTAGTATGGTAGGTAGTAGATGGAAGGTGGGAGTGGAGACCCAATTAGACTCTAGAGTAGACAGAGTGATGGTTTCCCATTAGAGCTGTGGGTATGTAATACACGAGATCAGGCGACGAGCCTTCCAATGAAAATGGAATAGAGAAGAGCTTTAACCAAAAATCTCCTCCAAAACACATTAACGACACCAACGCCTTAACTTGCGCCGTGCGGAAAAGCAGCTGGGGCCTGGCAAGTAGGCAGGGCTTGCCTGGCTGCGACAGGGTGAACAAGATCTGCGCGGTGCGCACAGATAATCGAGAGCGGGTCCGAATGATTCCCCCCTTACCGATACCCCAAGGGGTGTGCTTCTACGGGGACATGACGGGGTGATCTGTCCAGGCCTTGAAGCTGCTTCTTAGATGGATACCTTACCAGCCTGGGTAGATACCTTGGTGAGAGGGTGATGTGGAAGACTGCGAGTGCAGAGCCCAAAGCCCGGAGAACAGAACTTATTGGGTGGTACGGGATAAGGTATATTGGTCAGGGGCTATAAGACAAGCCCTTCCAGCCTCAAGGGGAAAATAGAGATCTTGACTCGAAGGGTGTCACGGGTCACGGCGCATGTTCCTGGTGCGGATCGGCTTAGCATGAGGGAATGACTACCGTATCCTTGGTCGTCTTGCCGCGGCTCATATGAAGCTGTGCTAGTGCTTTGTCGTATATGATTTTTTTTTCTAATAGACATCAGCCCGTATTACAATCACTTCTGATTTTCAGATCCTCTAGTTCTCCGGGTGAGCGTATAGATCGAGTTACGGAGAGCGGCGAACGAACTCATGGCGAAAAGAAAGAAGACGGGAGAGAAAGAGGGAAAAAAACGGACATGTCCTTGGTCGCCTATCGACTAACGGACTGGCAAGGTATGGGTAGTACACGGCGACATTTTGCTTTTCTTATTTGTGCGCCGAGTTTCTTGTTGTGTGGCTGATGCTGATTGAGAAACAATTTTCTCTGGCGTCGATCGGTCATTTTTAGGATCTGAAGAATCATGACATGTATGGATATGAAATCTGTATACTATATTGACCTTTCGTGAATATCCAGGTAAATAATTGCTTCCTGCTGCACCTATTTATTCTATTGTAATCGTATTTTTTTTCGAGAACGGCGAGGCAGGGATGAAGATCTGAACTCAAAGTTGTTCCCTGAAAAAGGTTAAAGATAATTTAAGGTACATGCGGACTAAGTCTATTAGGTAAGGTAAGAGCAGATAGCCCTGGAGATACCTTGGACTTCTAGACCCTGTCCATACCACAAGAAGTACCGTAATATCGCGGCGGACATAACGCCCTATAGGTAGGTGAGCAGATAATAGTATCCACAGGGCAAGAGCAGTAGTAATGGAATAGCAACAGCAACAGCAACAGCATTGAAAAGAACAACCTTGGAAGTGGCAAGTGAATGGTTAAGCCTCGGAAGGTGGAATGTGGAATGTAGACTGTGGAAGGAACGACCTGTGAATCCGGGGTTTGCCGTTTTCTCGTGCATGCGGTCCAGACGTTTCGAAGCATTTTCTTTCAGTCCTAAACACTAAACATCCTAAACATACCTTCTGTGCTTACACCCATAATCCGAATACCAATAACATCAATTCGATTGAAGCATTCGATGCTACGTACCTCTTCATTTTCATATCCCTAAAACTTGCTGGCAGAGTACAACATTGAACCAGTTAATTTAGATTTGGGAGAACACAAGAGGTTGAAAGGCTTGCTTACCTGTTCTATACTTTCCCTCAGCCAACCATTTATCAAACCTCGCTCGCCTTACCCAGATCTTGTAATACGCTCGTCGCATTGCTGTGTTTTACTCATATACGTACCTACTTACCTACATATAGGTAATTGGCGATCAAGGACATGAGATTTGTCAGCAGATAATTCACTTGCCGTCAATTCTCCTGACCTCATGGCAAATTGATAATTCGATCTGGGGAAAAGGAGCCGGGCGAATTATCAGTCGGATCCTACACCGACAGACCATCAGAGGCCAACAAAGCCGACGAAGATTTTTTTTTTCTTCTTAACTTCTTAGGTTGTGTTACGATACTGATGGCTATTGGTCAATAGGCTTAATGGAAGTACACAATTAGCTCTCGTAGTCTCGACTGAGGAGTTGAAGAGTTGGATGATTAGCGCCGATGCTGGCCCATCTTACATCCCCTACCTAGCAGTCCAGGTAGCCCTGCTGTCCTGGAGAACAACCCGTAACACATCGACAGACCGATTGATGCCCGATCAGTTGCTGAGCCAGCCTGCGATGTTCCTGATGACATGATCTGAGCGTCCGGTAGCTTATCGATATTTACCTAGGCACATCCATATCTGCGAACATGGCTCCTAAAAGATGCTCATAATCCATGAGGTACATTTTCTTGGAGTATGCGCATCCTCACCGACTGAGGACTGAGTACAGCAGTTCTGTGTAACTATTAGGCCGTGGAAGGACCCTCTAATAAGAACTGGTGGATGTTTGGTCGTCTGAATAAGATCCTTGAACCATGTTGGGGACAAGGCGTTAAGATGTCGTCAAAGAACGACAAGGGTGCGTCTGACATCCTCCCGGAGTCAGCCGGGGTTGTTCCATCACCAATTTTTTTTTTCAGATCTGTATGCAAGCCACTGGGCTGGCGCTTCCTAATGGCTACCTCAGTGGCAAGACTTTGCATCGTAACCCACATTCATACACAAGTGCTTGGGGATCTCAACGACCGATTGCAGACAATTCTTCAAGAGGTCATGTCGGATATCTTGGCTCGCTCTCTCGGCAAACCGGGTTCGACCCATTTGGAAATGACCCTGGCGGTATGTTGATATGCTGATCAGCACGTTCTTGTACACGTGCATGCGCAGGTCGATCCAAGATACTTTATATATGTTTTATAAGGTCGGTGTATCGCTACCTAGGTAGGTAGCTGGATGATAGGTACGGGATATTTGCGGACGAGTTACGTATCCCCCGCATACGGTATATAAGGCGGATGATAGGGTTAACATGCGGTATGTGTGTACATATGTACCATGCTATGTATATATGCATGTACGTAAGCATACTGGCCCTCTACCAGTGCTACCCCTAGGCGCTGGTTGGTGTTGTTCGTCATGAAAAAATCACCCCATTTTTATGGGCTTGCTTGACTAGCGCAGGTCCCCGAGATTCGAGGAATAAATAGAAACTGTGCACTGACAGATCCACGCGAGCTTGGTTCGTCTAGCAGGTCTAGCTTTGTTATGGATTGGCATCGCTTGTCACGACTCACTTGCCAAGTAGCCCCTTGCTAATCCTTAAGAAGAAGCAGCAAGCATCAACCGGCTTTCGTGGGGGTGTATGCAGCTCTTCGAACATCGGTGATACCGATCCTTCTGTACTAGTCTATTTGCTGGGTGTATCTCCGACTGGACAATCTGCAGGATGCTGTACCAGCGTTCCCAGACTCGATATCTATCAGGCTTAGCTATTTCGGCTAGAGCCTAGGCTGTCTTCTTCAAACCGGCCGCGAAAGCTCTCCAGGGCAAAGCCTAAATTGCGCGACACAATCGTGCACGTATAGGGATCACCGAAAGGGAAAGATCTACAAGATAGAGTAACTAATGTTACAGTATTGGTTGTTGTGTGGGTTGTCACTCTCAGCCTCATCCGGGTTGAATGAGGCTTGCACCGGTTTCTCTACAGCCGTCGGATGTAGCTTGTCTAGAAACACCACGCCTCGTATTGGTCCATGGCCAAAGTCAGGTCACGATGATTCATAATTCGGCCTTGGCCAAATCCCTAACAGCGTAGCTCGTCAGCGAAGATGTGTTACACCTGTTACCCCGGGATTAACCAAGTCAATTAGGTAGAAATTCCGTGGTAGGTAATTGATATTCTATCCGTGTCTTAAATAGGTATGTATAGGTACTCTCCGCCTGTAACATCGATTAGCAAGTTTAACTAATTCCCATCTCATAGACCGCAGGTAAAGAGACCAACGATCTCAACACGCAATGTTAGCACGTCTCCCTATATTTCTAATTAACAGAGGCGGTGAGCACTTGCTGACCTAGGAGAAAACAATCCGTGGTCTCGTTCTCCCTTTTCTAGGCGACGGTTGGCATTGAACTATGGTCTGGTACATAGTGCCCAAGTTCCCCAAATCGGCGAATTCTTTCTAGAAGGATTCTGCATCCGCCATCGTCTGAAGCTAGTCGATATACGGCATACGGCATCGCTTTTTCGTTTCTGGAAGAATATTCATTCAATGCGGAGGGAAGCTGGCATGTCTATGCTTGGTCTAATAAGCCCCCCCCCTTCCATAATGACAATCCTTCCGCCTATCCTCGCCCTTCTAGGCCCTAGCGAATAGGGCTATCGCATAATTTCGTGTTAGGATCGATTTTAAGGCTGTTTTATTTACCCAGGGGTTGGCGATCGGGTTGACTTGCCCTTGCGGTATAGTAGAGCGTGGAGACACGGCATTGGGCTGTTACTTCGCGTCGTGCAGTCCTACGGCCGCCTGTCATACATGATACAACACAATCCAGATTCCCGGTTGATCGATCCGTACCTAGCCTGTCTCTGTGTACCTGTTCGTTCTGATTGGCGGGTTAGATAGACCCAGGGGAGTCTGAATTGGCAATTCATTTATGTTGCGACTAAATCAACGTCAACCCATGGTGTGAGGAGCGAAGAACATTGTTGATGAATCCAATGTCGGACCTCATTATTAGCGTCTTATAGGTATCCCAGAATATGAAGCAGACACATAATGATACATAATCTTTATATACATGATCCGCTGCATAGTCAGTATGGTGGTCCATAAAGAAGTTATGGTCCTTGTTATCGATTTCGATGATATTGGCCTTCCCGGAAATTGCATAGAACACTGGATTGTCGATCTCATTGCAAAATCCCATACCTGAATCGTTCTATCTCTTGACCCATGTGGGGCTCTTCCTTGCCTTGACGTGACCAGCCTTCTTCCTCTCGACCTTTCTCGGATCACGCGTAAGGCACCCAGCTGAATGAACTAGGTTAGAAAGGTGCGACCTAGGATTTGTGGGATTAATAGTCTGACTTACCTTTTCTTAGAGGTGTCTTCAATGCCGGCTCGTGGACGGCTAAAGCCTTGGCGATGGCCATCGCAAGCGCTTCAGCTTGCCCAGTGGTTCCACCGCCCTCCACAAGAGCCCAGACATTGTATTTGTCCATTCTCTCCATTGTTTTCAGCCCCCAGAGTGCGCTTTCTCGGTCGTGAACTCGTCCAAATGCATCATTGATGGTCTTTCCGTTGATGAGAACTTCTCCTGTCCCCTCTACAAGCCAGGCCCTTGCTATTGAGGATTTCCGCCTGCCAACGCCGTGTGACCTGCCAAACTTATCGACCGGAATTTGCTTTGCTTTGTTGAGGTATATATTGATATCTCGCTTGAACGGTTTAATACCTTGAATGACCTCCTCGGGCATTAAGTCGGGGTGAATCTGACTTAATCTCTTAACCAATCTAATACAGACTGCGAAGTCTCTTGCTTTTACAGCTTCACCAATTGACAACCGATACTGCTCCTTCGTCTTCCACGCTACCCGCTCAATTTGATTCGGGGCGGCGGTGGGAAGTCGTGCATATTTCCGGGCAAGATCCTGGACTAAGACGAAACTGTCGTTGAATTCTGTTTGCCGTGAGAAGTATGACGGGGAGACCGGCATAGGACGCCGGTGAGCCAATACCGGTGAGGGCGAATCAGCATCCATTCTAGCAGCCTGCATGAGCCGATAGAATGCACTCGATTCATTATCATGGCTATCTGTTGATGTTGCAAGCGATCGGCGCGATTTCGAGCTTGTAGCAGCTCTTATAGATTGAGATTGTCGAGTTACGGTCGGCCGGAGATCTCTAAGACAGCGAGAGCCATATCTTAGAGAGGACATTTTGTCTATCGTATCTGATTCATGACCTTGCACAACTGAGCTCCGTCTCCGTCTCCGTCGTCGTCGTAGCCGGTGAGATTATGTATGGAATTGAATGTACGAAGCACTTTTCAATTTCGCGGGCGCTTGAATCTCCACCAAAATTCAATTGGCCGGTAGATTAGATCTTCCGTTTACCGAATTAGACCCTAGAGATCATTGATGGAAGGTGGTGGACCGTGATTCGGGTTTCGACCAGACTTTAATAGGTGGGGCAGGGTCAGTGCCTGATTGCTTGAATTGAGCCACAGCGCAAATTGCC
Organism: Annulohypoxylon truncatum; assembly: GCF_022578515.1. Taxonomy (NCBI): domain Eukaryota; kingdom Fungi; phylum Ascomycota; class Sordariomycetes; order Xylariales; family Hypoxylaceae; genus Annulohypoxylon; species Annulohypoxylon truncatum. Next base: position 1,472,623 of record NW_025953787.1, read on the forward strand.
CCGCCTCCCTCTTTTGCGTGTAGAAAAAAAAAATTCCCGTGAGTCAAGTTCAACGCTGTAACTTCTCTCAACACTTATTCCTCTTCCTTCTTTCAACTCGACCAGCTCCAGATTCCAGAGCAACCATGGCGTTCGGAAAGATCTACACCAAGGAGGTGAGTGACTGAATAGCTGAAAGCATTGGATTTATCTATTTACATCGTTGTTATCGTTTCTTCAAAAGCTGACATGACTTTTCTACCGCGCAGCTCAACCCCCGCACCACCGCCATCCTTGCGGTTGCGAAGGCCAACGGCCTGGACTTGGATGTCGTCGAGGTTGACACAACCAAGCCGACCGCCGAGTTTCTTAAGGTGAACCCTCTTAGCAAGGTTCCCGCCTTCGTCGGCAGCGATGGTTACGTCCTGACCGAGTGCATGGCTATCGCCATTTACAGTATGTGTTATTCCTATATTTGGTTATACCTAGTTACCAATAGTACTACCGACTGCGTCTTTATATGATGACCTAGACATTATTCTAACAGTTATCCCTATCTGAAACATCTCTGTTGATCATGGTTCTAATTTCTGATTTATCGCCTACCAATCCTTCCTTTAGCCTGATGAAAATGGCGTGAGAACTTGCTAACATTTCATCACCAGTCACCTCACAAAACGAGAAGACCACCCTCCTCGGCAAGACGAAGCAAGAGTAAGTTTAAGTCTGGTACTTTGTCGAGACCTACATTGCTGATATTTTATAGCTATGCTTCTATCCTGAAGTGGCTGTCGTTCTTCAACACCGAGGTTCTCCCCAAGCTCGGTGCTTGGTACCGCCCTCTCCTTGGCTGGGACCAGTACAACAAGAAGGCTGTTGACGAGGCCGCCAAGGGTGCCGCTAAGGTTGTTGACGTTGTGGAGGAGCACCTTCTCCACAACACCTACCTGGTTGGCGAGCGCATCACCCTCGCTGATCTTTTTGCCGCTGGCATCATCTCTCGCGGCTTCCAATTCTTCTACGACAAGAAGTGGCGTGCTGAGCACCCCAACGTTTCTCGATGGTACGAGACCGTCTACAACCAGCCTATCTACAGTGACGTCGCCAAGCCTTTCGAGCTTCTCGACGCCCCCAAGTTGACCAACGTCGCCCCCAAGAAGCCTGAGCAGCCCAAGCCTGCTCCCAAGGCGGCACCCCAGCCCGCTGCCGAAGAGGATGCACCTGCTCCCAAGCCCAAGCACCCCATCGATCTGCTACCACGATCCGAGTTCGCTCTCGATGAGTGGAAGCGCTACTACTCGAACCACGATGAGGATGTCTCTATCAAGTGGTTCTTCGAGAACGTCCCCTTCAAGGACTATTCTATCTGGAGGGTCAAGTACAAGTACAACGACGAGTTGACTTTGACTTTCATGTCCAACAACCTTATCGGTGGTTTCAACACTCGTCTTGAGGCTTCTCGCAAGTATTTGTTCGGCTGCGCGTCCGTGTATGGCGAGAACAACGACTCGGTCATCGAGGGCGCCTTTGTTATCCGAGGTGATGACTACATCCCCGTCTTTGACGTAGCTCCCGACTACGAGAGCTACGAGTTCACCAAGCTAGATCCCACTAAGGAGGAGGACAAGGCTTTTGTCCAGTCCATGTGGACGTGGGACAAGCCTGTTGTTCACAACGGCAAGGAGTACAAGCACTCCGCCGGAAAGGTCTTCAAATAAGCTAGTGCAATATGGCTTTGATACCAAATAGTTACGAGGTGACGACATCACGCAAATGGAGGGTAAGGTTTATGGGACAATGAACACCACGTCAGTGACGGTCACGCTCGTATATAGCAGACTAGAATCCTATATAGGATCTTAATTATGCTATTGGTTAACTAATTCTCCTTTATCAAAGTGAACAAAAGAAACCAGAATGACAAATGCAAACCTTTTATGAGATAGACAAAAGATTGTCTGGTCGATCCTGGTAGAAAAGAGTTTCCCTTAAGTCAAAGAATTTATCGTAGCAAAGTATGTGGCCTCGTGTGGAAACACTATAAAACCGCCAGTGATCATCAACTTTGCTCAATCGACTACAAGCTATACCACTAAAACTAAATCACCTATTTACAAACCACATAGCGCTACGCTTCACTTGATAGCATTATCAACACCAGAACCCAAAACCATGAAGGGCAAGACTCAACAGATCCGAAAAAGCGACGACGAGGTCGGTCTCAGTATGACTCGGCCAGGCGAGACTACTCTGTGTTCTGTTATGTAGAATGGCGAACCCATTTCGTAGAGGGACCGATATAAAGCAGAGGCAAGAGGCGGGAGTAGGTTACAAGAAGGAGGTAGAATGGATGGGAGTTATTCAGCATCTACCTTATAAGACCGATGGGCCTACAATTTAGATAATAGACCTCTTATCTATATTTTACATGACTTCATTTTTGTATATCGATGCCCAAAAACCTTACGATGTTTTTAAAACACAATCCCACACATGTAGCTCAATTCCTTTTTGGTGCATTCAGATTGACATGGGGAGTACCTGTAGCTGATCGTATGAATTAATATGAAGATCGGGTGCGGACCCAGAAACCGAACGCCGGCAGGTACAAGAGTTAGCAGATTTGTATACACGGAAGCGTAAGTAGTAGTTTGCGAAACGCTTTGTTGATGTCTATCATCTAGATATTGTCCCAAAGGGCCAACCCAGTACTCCTTGCAAATATCCGCGCCTAAGATAACAGTGCAACATCCTCACGTCTATAACAACCTGCTGCTACATATCCACAGGTATCTATGGCCTAAGAGCGTTAGCCGGAGTGTTCGGCTGCATCAATAAGTCCTTCAAGTCTTCGGCAGCCTTCGCTACGTTCGCGGTCTGCTCGGCCTCCCAAGCCTTCAGCGTGGCGTCGCCGAGCTTACCGCCGATAGCGGTGAAGATGTCGGGCTGGTTGAAGGCCAGGGCGGGCCGGGTCTCGGCGACCCGGAGCCCCATGCCGCTGAGGGCGCCCTTGACCTGCTCGGAGGCGCTCGTGCCCCCGCGGGTCCCGTAGCTGACAATGGCGACCGGCTTGCCCTTCCACTCGTTCATGAGGTAGTCGATCGCGTTCTTGGTCCCGCCCGCTACGCTGTAGTTGTACTCCGGGATCACGAGGACGTACCCGTCGTGCTTCTTGATCTCGGCGCTCCACGCTCGGGAGTGCTCGTACTTGAACTGGGCTTTGTCGGGGACCACTGAATTGGTAAATTAGGTTAGATATATGAGATCCAGAAACCCCTAAAAAGCAGATATATATTGTTGTCCAACACAAGTTATAGAAGACGGGGATTTGTTAGTGGTTGGTTGGATGACTGGACGTACTAGCTGGGGCTACGGGTTCGTTGTAGACGGGCAGGTTGAACTTCACGAGGTCGACGTTCGCGATGGTGAACCCGGCCGATGTTAACGGCTTCTCTATGATTTTCTCGACGAAGGAGGATACCGATGGGCCGACCCGAGTGCCTCGGGTGCTCATGGTGATGAGAGCGACTGATTTAGAAGCCATTTTCCCTTTTTCTCAGACCTTCGGATTTCTAGACCGTCCGGAATTGCCCCAAATACAAGGATATAAAAGCCAGGAAGTAGGTAAGCGATTATGATAAATCGGTGTCAATGCTACAGCTTTATTTCGTCTATGTCGCTCAAGTTTCAATGCTCAATGCAGCTATAGATGCAGGTGTCGTGCCTCCCATTACGGCATGGCACTCCCTTATGTATGTTTGGGAGCCGACATGTAAGACAGCGCCACAGTCCTGCGATGGAATCGGATGGAGCTTCTGAGTGATATGTCATACTCGCCTTTCGGACTTGTCCAGTCCGTTGTTGGGGCCGCAATTCCTATTTTTAAAGGAATCACGGCCGATTGTGACGACTCAAAGGCGGAAAGTCGGAGACTTTAGTTTTGCTGCAGGCTCTCCAACAGGTCGATCTTTCTTTACATGGCTTATTACAGCAAATCGCATACACGAACTCTGATTGGATGGAAAGTCCGGATTGGGCTGAATCGAGCAACTGGACCTGCTGCACCGGGACCGAGGAATACTTGTCAGCTATGCGGAAGGCGGGGAAGGTATGGAACCCCGACGAGCGACTACCTTCGCCGAAACAATACAGCAATGCGCGGTAATTGTTTGAAGTGCCCAGTAGCTGCCTGGCTAACCCCCCGACTCCTTACTCTTTTCTTACTCTTTTACCACATCAGGCTTCTATTTTCGAGATCCCTCAATATCCGTCAGATCAGAGATCAGAATATTTCGCGCGCGTTATTAAATAGCGCTGACAACTAACGAAGAATATTTAATGCATTGACGGCGGGGCATCAGCGGGTAAAGTCCCGCCTTCTAAGTCAGGTACCCGATTACGTTGTTAGCAGCCACCGCATTTTGTCGTAGGAATACTGTCAACTCGTCAAATCATCACCGTCTTACGTACGTACCTAAGGCATTGAGATAACGACGAATCCCTCAATTCCTATTAATGAAACGTCATATTAATACGTGACAAAACCCTTACATGTCACAGGCAAGAAATTAGTAAGCCATCGCAATTCATATAACTACTGATTGGCGTAATGAGCGATACACAAATTACCACTAGTCGCTTGATTAAACGACTATGAACCACTATGTATGTAGGGAATGTTTATATGGCGACACTACCTATCTAATTACATCATATGCAAAAAGGGACGTTTTTACTAGTATATTAGCCCTTAACGACATTATCATTAGAGTGACCCGTTCAAGAAACACATGCGTAGGCCCGCCGTTGATGTAGTGGGCTTTGCATATAATGATGGAGGTTGGTTGGGTTGGTTGGATATATTGTGTCGATGACACTTGAGCAGAGCGTGTCGTGACTTATTGGCATTCGACAGAAAATTCCATCCGGTGGGACCAGGACCATTCGGCCGTTTATATCGAAAGAAGGCTCGTTTGTAGGGGCGAACGGAGTAGCTTCTATATCACTGACAGCTAGGTGTTGACTTGGAATATCTGGTACGCGAGATTTTGTTATGAATGGAAGCCACAGCGTTAATGGTGATACGCTAAGGAATGATTACCCCGGCCTAGGTGATGATGGCAGGGGTCAAATTTCAATGGCTTCGTTTGAATTTTGTCGTTTGCCGTGTCTGAAATATGAACCCAGAATATCATTCAAACTCTGATATTCGAAGACATACCTACAATGGCCATATTCGAAAGAGCCATGGTTAGGTAGGTATGTGGAGAGTAGAGAGATAATAACAGTCATAGAACTGTTCCAAGAAAAAGCTACCGACTCTCAAAATACGGGTGGTGCTGGCCTGGAAATTGCTGGCTTGAGCATTCGAAAATCGAATTTAGGGCTATTATTTGTAAATGTAACAATTTGCCTGGATGAGACACCAGTAAATTGAACATATCTCGAACCTTGTGGGCCTTGATAACCTGTGGCAAGCAAAAATAACATTTTCCTCGTATATATTGTTCTATTATTTATTCACTTGATATATCCGGGCATGATAATGTTCTGCGATTGCATTTTTGTATTGGCTATCTACTTATGGCTGTCCGCAAGCCTTTTCATCCATATCATACCTGGCGACGTCGCCTAGGATCAAGATCTCCGAGAACATTCCATCAAACCTCAGAAGTGTTCAGAGACGTGTATGCTTACCTAACCATCCACCAAGTGATCATGTCGTGAACTTTTCGCCTACCTAACCCCGGTTCCCAAACTTAACCTACGTAGATCGCCATAGCCGCCTTACCCTCATCCGAAAGTCTCTCCATGATGTACTTCGCAACGGCTCCGTTGTGCCGAGCATTTGCATCGGTCAAGTACTGGCGTACCCAAACCTTGACGTCCTGGATCTCGGGGTAGACATCCTGAATAGACTTCTTGCACGTGTTTAGGGCAGTGAAACCCAGGCCGAAACCAATGTCGTCCACGTCTGCCTCGTTAACCACATCATCACCTGCGCCGCTCGCTACCTTGGGCGCATTCAGCAGCAACTTCAGCATGGCCTCACATGTGAACCGCCACCCCTTCTGGTAGCGCTGGGCAAAAGCGGCACTGTCTCCCATTGACTTGGCGAAGGATATCACGGCAAGTTTGCGATCGACCGGGCGGTTTAGCAAATCTGAAGTCGGAAGAACGATGCTTAGGTAGATCTGGACGAAAAGGTTGTTTTGAACCAAGTCTACCTGGCTGACGAAGAAATCAGTACCTAGACCGGCATCCACTCTGGCCGACACGAGGTGGTAAAATCGTACAAATCGCAACTTGAACGATTCGGATGGAGAACCTTGGAGTTTTGTGAAGAGGAGAGATAAGATCTCCTTGAAGTAGGGCTCAAGGGCGTTTCTAGGAATGAATAGAACGATAGATTCTAGCAAGTCGAACGCGTTCTGCTCCGTCTTCTTGCTGCGAAGGAGGGTTTGGAAAATGCCAAGAATTGGCTGGACCTGGTTTTCTGCGACAATAGAGCCGGACGCTTTAGGTATTATCGCGGCTAGTAATCGTGTAAGAGCAGGGACATTGCCTCTTGTTTCCCAAAGCGTTGGCATCATCAAGGGAGGCACCAGCGCTTGGAAGTTACTGGAAAGGGTTCCGGATGGCTCTAGCTCTAACAACTTTGCCAAGATCTGGAATATGTATGGTATAAACTCTAGAAAGTAATATGTTAATGCTTAAAGTCTGTGTGAAGGGACGTCTTTACGTACCGTTCACTTCCTCTGCGATTATTTGATTGAAGGGCTCCCATAAGCGACCTTCAAGTGTCGCCGTTCCGCTAGACGAGGCGTGGCTATATTTCTATTAGTTAAGATCCCGAGAGCTAGATAAATTGATGGTGGAACATACGTTACAACGGCTCCTAGGGCCTCAAAGTGATAGTAATAGAAGCGGGGGTTGCTCGGGTTAGCCTTGATGATGTTTGTGATTGCTACCAAATGGTCGAGGACCATATCAGCAAAGCTGAGAATGCCAGTGTTCATAACGATTAGTACGCGCATAATGCAGCGCATGAGAAACTCGTTTTCCTGCAGTTTTGCGGGCGAGTTCTCCTTTTCCACGAGTTTGAAAAGGTGGTCTAGAAGATCTTTCGCGACACCCTCAATGTCAGCCCTACCGAAAAAGCGGACACCTGAATCGTCGGCCAAGAACAGAAGTCTCTCTACGCAAATAGCGGCGTAGGTATAGACAACATAGTTCGACGAGCCCAAGTTTTGGACAAGGGGTGGGAATGCTGCTTGCCACTGTTCTTTCGACAATTGACTTCGGAAGGTGTACAGGTATTTGATAGCGTCAACCTTGGAGATTGGCTCAACACCCGCGTCCGAAATCAGGTCATTCGCAATGTGCTGTTGGAAGAAGTCGACTACGTTGACCTGAGTATTTACGGTTCTAACACCGTGTGCCGCGGTCACGGCACCTTTAGCCGCGACAGCAAGGAATAGGGAAATAGCCGTGTCCTTGTCCTTCCAATTTGTCTTGCCTTGCTCTAGATAGTGGTTGATATATCTTCCAGCAACACTAGTGACCAATTCTTCGAAGTTGCCTTGAAGCTGCTTTAAGAAGTCTGTGGCCGCTCTTCGTCGAGAATCCGTATCTGATCCCTCGAGATCACGCCGGATAAACTCAATGGGCTCGTCTTCAAACAACTCGATATCAGTTTCTCTTAAAGCCACATTAGGTAGAATCACCTTCTCTACGACCTGGTTCAGGACGTTCTCGTTGTTGAACGCGGCGGAGTGCGTTGGGGAGGCAGCGATGGCAGTTAGGAAGTGCAATGCCTTGCTGACAAGGTTATCATACTTAGTTTCCGGTCCGATGGCCGAGAGTAGGTTCCATGCACTACCAATGAACACCTGCGTATACCGGCCAAAGTCATCGTCGAACTTAGTTACATAGAGCTGCAAAACCTCGCAGATGTCGGCCTTGACTATCTCGATGATGCCGGCTTCCGAATCGTCGTCAGTTGCTAAAAGCGGATTCTCGTATGTCAAATACTTGTGGAGTAGAGTCGAGATATGCTCCAAGTTCGATTCGAATTGCGGCGGCATGTCCTGGCAAGATAGGTCATAGAATACTTTTATTAGTAGACTCAGTGTATCGAAGTAGTTCTTCAGGGCCGTCTTGTCGTTGGCATGGGCAGTAATCTGTTGATCCGTAGTCTACACTAACATTAGTCTGAGATAATATAGGAGTAGCTGGATAGGGAGCTGAGCGAACTCACACTTAGAAGATTTAGGTATGGTCCGGCAAAGGTGTTGAGTACGTGGTTGATCTCGGTGTAAAGCTCATCAGAGCGATACAGGGGTCGCCATCTGGCGAAGATGGAGTGTGCAACTTCTAGCACGCCGTTGTTGACCTTGTAGTTATCAGGCGAGAATCGTGACACCAGGTCGGCAACGAGCGTATCCCATCGATCCCAAAAGTCGGAGTCGGCAATTATGCTAATGGCTTCTCCTAGTTGTGTTTGAATGGTGGGGGGGCAGGCGATCATGAGTCCAATAAGCTCCTGCTTTATCGTGTTAACCTCGTCGAGGGGAAGCTTGTAGTTTCGATCCTCGTCCTATACGAGATGAACGTCAGTACCGAGCGTCTTGCAGTGTCATCGTAGGTGTAGGGAAGCGACATACGACATAGTTGTGTCGGATGAAGTTTTTGAAGCAGAGTGCACCTGAAAGACGGATCTTAGGTTCAAGGCTCTCGGTTGCAACAATCTTGAGTAGCTGAAGCGAGAACTGAGGCTTCTTTTCTTCCTCCTTGAGTTTACCCTCGGCTGGGATTCAAAGTTAGCCATCGTGTTCCTTTCAACTGATTTACGGCGGGTGGTGGTGAGAATGGTCAAACAACACCAATATTTTACCATCACCCACTATCACCACCACCACCACCACAAGGTGGGGCTGTAGAGGAGCTCTCACGTACCTTTCTTGTGGTGGATAGGATCAAGAGTCGCATCCAACAGCTGGGCGATCTGGCTCAAATCTGAAGCCATGATGGCTGTTGGTTGTGGTAAGAAAAGGAGATCCCTAGAATTGACGTTTGTGGTTTGGGGAAGTATGTTGTAGGTAAAGGGTTTGAAAGTTGTTTGGGTTGCGCCGACGTAGTTTGTGTATGTACCCAGGTAGAGTTAGTTTGGTACAATTTTTTTATTATTTTATTGACATTGCAGGGCTGTTGCCTATTGACAAGCCCGTTGGACGACGAGGCAACGGCAGTGGAACAATGCTAGGAAATCCCAGTTACCCTAGCTGGGTAGTGGCCTGTGCATCGAAGCTTCTACGTAGTAAGGCAGTTAAGGCTCGTTAAGGCTACCCGTGAACGTAGAAGGTATTTGATTGTGGATCGTGGTAGGGAGGGGAACAGTGGGGGTTGATATGCTTAATTCAGCTATCGGGGCCATTGATAAGCGGTCCAGGGTGTGCAATTAGAAGGTGAGAGAATTAGTACACCTCAGCTGGCACAATCTGCATAGAGCTAGGGTTGAACAGGGATATCTATTGGGTAAAACGGAGAAAGAGACGGCGCGGAAGCTGCAGGTGTACGAAAATGGTCATTGTGGAGAAATCTTTTGCGAACATCCTCTGAGTCCACAAGGTCCCCAATCTTGTTCAGTCTTGCTACCAAGATCTTCTCCTTATGTACGGTAATTTTGTTCAACTCAATGCATCCCGATCTCCCCTGAAATCTGTCATCGAGAAAAAAAAGAAAAAGAGTTTCCGGCCTGCGTCTCCCAATGTACTACCACGTTTCACGACCCAAAACAAATCCAAATCGAGCCCTTTATAATCTTTCGTTTCTACCAGCTCAGCCAATACCTCCACCATCGTCATCAACACTACTACTCATACGGTAGTGGCTGGGAGAAGAGGGTGTAAGAGGAAATTAAGCCTGTAATACAGCCACCAGTACCCAGTTGGACCATTTCTGGAAGAGTGTGTCACGGGTCTCATGTCGGCCGGCTTTTTGCACTTGATGGATGCTTGAAATTTTTATTCTTTCTTGCTTGGCCTTTTGTATCGTCTTTTCATTTTTGATTCCCACCCTTATGCAAGACCCGATTTGCTTGTAAGTACAGAATAAGTCCAATAAGTCCACGTCTATCCATGGATTTGATTGCTTAGGTGCTTACCACATATGTGGTATGTCATCATCCGCCATCACCTCTTTGATGTCCTTTTGTGTTTCTGCCAACTTATATTCTTTTCTTATTTGGGCAATATCCTACCAAGAAGACATCTTCTCGACATTAGCGAACATGATTCGGAAACTAATATGTTCCGTCGCATAGTTTCTCTGGGCCGGAAGGCCGGTGAAGAAAGGCAGATAGTAGCTATGTCACCGTCACCCGGAGATGATGCCTCGTCACCTCACGATTCCAAGAATACTAGCGGACTCGCTAGTGTCTTCAAAGGCCTTGCCGGTGCTGCTAAGTTGACTAAATCCCCTCCAGCTCCTGTACAATCGTCCGGTACCTCCATCAATGCCCAGATCGCCGAACGCCTTAATACTACGCCGAGTATCCTCCGTGGCCTACCATCACAGCACAGCGAAGCCTTCGAGTTATTAAAGAATGGGTCGATGAATGAGAGAGTTAGTGCCGCTAATGCGTTGCGGCATACCGTGGCAGACTATCCCCTTAATCCCGTCTTGGACATTTGGTATGCAGCGAAAGATTTAGTCGATCCGACGAATCCAAAGGCGACCCGACTTGCTGGCTGGGAACTCTTGAAGGAATGCGTAAAACATGCCTCTTCGACCGATCTTGAGCGTAATGAGTACTTCCAGACGATATCTGCTGAGGCCAATCCGGAAGACTTCTATTTACAACTTGCTGCCCTAGTCGATTTGACGAACCATGCTCGGAATCTATCCGGCTTCGACTACGATGTCTTCCCGCTTCTATCTAAATGGCTTGAAGAAGCATTTGACGCAGTTCGGACTGCACGAGGCGCCGCGAAAAAGCAAGGGTCGCGGATGAAAGGGAAAAGTCTGGTTACCGGGGAAGATAGGAATTTTGCGGATCTCTTCAGCTTCATTAACGACGTAATTAAATTCAATTTTAACGTCGCCGACGACGATGCCGCCGAAGTTCTGATCGACAAGTTGCTGGATATCTGCATGAATACTAGCGTTGAAGAGGATCTACAAGCATGTATCGGCGTTATGGATGCTATAGTAACATTCGGGGCGATTCCAGGAGATAAGTTGAAGAGCTGCGTTCATGTTCTTTGCTCTATCCACTGTCTCGTTCCTAGTCTCCAGAAGGATGCGTGGCATACTATTAGCATTCTCTGTCGGTCACACAATGGACATACTACTGTAAGGTTACTTCTGGATGTTCTAACAAGTCTTCCGGCAAATGCGGATAAGAAGAAGGAGGTCGTCAGAGAAGTCAGGGGTGCCTTATCGGTGCTCACCAAGCTTGTGTCGAAGAGTTCCGAGAAAGGATATCCTGCTGTTCCCTATGCCCTTCTAGTCGATGGCCTATCCACAGTGGTCAAGGCTACGTCCGCTTGGAAAATACATCTCGATATATTGCGGTTAACAAACGCATTGTTCTGCGACAGCCAAGGCAATATTAATAACATGATGGTTGATGAAGACTGGACACCTGTCTTCGATGTTGTAGTCACGTGTGCTGGAGCGGTTACCACATCACTGGCCAAAACCGAGGATTCTATTCATTCGCTCTTGGGCCCAGAAGAGGCCGATTCTGCCGAGAGCATGCTAGCTCGGGAATTGGTTAAGCTCATACGTCGAATCGAGAACATACTGTCGGATGAGCCTAGTGCTATTGTTACGCTGAAACAAGAGGGCGTATCTCCGGACCAAGCGGACGTCGGCGGTTTAAAGCCAGAGAATGTGCAGACGGAACAACCTAATCCTCTCGTTCAAAGACAAGATTGTATCGTGTTCTTTACTAAGATACACCATGCTCTTCCCGACTCCGCAGCAACACTGGTCCTCGAATATTTCAAGAAGTTCCGATGTTGCTCCCCATCAGATCCTTTCTGGGAGACTAACTTGAGCCTGGTATTGGATGCGTTTCTAGCAGACAGGAAACGATCAACTGACGTTCGCCTGCGGGCATTGCAAGCCTTTACGGAAGTTTACGACATGATTGAACTTCTCAATGATCAGTTTGAGCCCGATTTCATACCAGAGTTGATTGAGCGCTTGTTGGCGGATGTTGCGGGTGAGACAGATATCGTATTATTACAGGAGGTGGTGTCGTTCGCTGCTTCTGTTGCCAGCATCGCGAACCACACTCTTTTCTGTTACATCGTCGATACGCTCCGGGGAATCATATGGAATAACAGACCGCGTTCCCCTATGTCTTCCTCGCTTTCTCTTACTCCAGAGCCGCCGTTGACGCCTCACCAATTAAAGTCGGTTACCGCTCAAACGCCATCCAATGTAGTTACGCGGGGATACGTGCAGATGTTTCTACGTGTACTCAACTACGATGCCACTAAATCAATACGTCTATTCAGCGTCTTGGTATCCATAGCCGAGTCAAATCTCAGCGAGACAGATGCTCGTATCACTGCGATGCAACTACTAATTCGATTAAGAGCTGACTGGGCTAATCGTATATTCGTTACTTCTCATACTGAATCAACAAACCTTGCCACCTCTTTATGCCGAACCGAAGAATCAATGGCGCGTAAGTTTGCTGAAGAAACATCATATGCTGCTCGAATCTCAAGGGCCGAGACTGCTGGATCTGCACGGTCGTCTCGTGGTATATCCCTTGGACAGGGTCAGATGCAAGATAGAGGTTATCCATTCAGGTCAGCTAGTGGCAGCAAGTTGGCTGCGAATGCATATCAGCAGCTATGGGTTGCTTCTGATGCAGATGCATTGCCAGAGGCTCCATCTCGGGCTGCAAGCACGGTACTTTACTGTAGCGATTTTAACGAATCTACCGAAGCTGATGATTCGGCACAAACTACAACCCTTCGAACCGGGTTATGGCTTGAAACCATCTTGACTCTGCTGAGACAAGGTTGTGACTGGGAAGTTTATAGCTTTATCCTAGTTCACCTACCATCCCAGTTGAGCAATCATGCTATTTTCCGGGATGCTGTTCCCCAGCTCCGGGAGTTAAGACGAACCATCTGTGAACAGATTAAAACCAACGGCTTCCAGGAGCCACCAAATGTCTATGGGCTACGCAAAGCCGATGTTGCCATTTGTTTATTCCACACGTTGACCATGATTCTCAGCTATCATCAATACTTTCAGAAGGCAGAGGAAGACGAAATCGTTCGGGCGTTTGTACACGGCATAGCAACATGGGAACGAAGTGCAAAATGTTGTATACATGCGCTTACGATATGCTGCCACGAACTCCCATCGTCAACCGGCAAGGCTTTAGTCACAATTCTGCAGAAGATGGCGCAAATTATCACTCAGCCTCACGTCGCAATGCATATTCTGGAATTCTTAGCTTGCCTCAGCAGATTGCCTTCCCTGTATGCCAATTTCCGAGAGGACGAATATCGGATTGTCTTCGGAATTTGTTTTCGATACCTACAATACGTACGAGGAAGGAAACAAGCGCATCGAATGAGTTCGATCAGCGACACATCAGCTCCTGCGATAAGCGAATATCTTCCCAACCCGAATACGTCAGACGATCTGCCTCAATATGTGTACACGCTAGCATACCACGTCATTGTATTCTGGTTTCTGGCGCTGAAGCTTCCAGATCGCGCAAATCACGTTGGCTGGATTGCGAAGAATTTGTTTACAGATGTTGATGGACCTCAGGTTTCGGACGAGCAAGCCCAGCTCACAATGGATTTCATGCAAAAGGTTGCATACGCTGATGTTGACGAGTCCGCAGCGGACCCTTTGTTTACGGCGGACAGATTTGGGGAAATACTTAAGAAGAGATGGTTGATTGGAAATAGCATCGTTACAATCGAGCAGGCCACTGCAACTGGTTGGGCTCAGATTACGAAACGACAACCGTCTGGAACCTCGTCCTATACAATTAGAGAGCTATTCAGGCCACCCCCAGCACACCAGCGTCCCATGAATGAAAGTGCGAGAGACGGCTATACAGCGCCTTCGAACAGCGTTCTGCCGAATCATCTACTAGTGCAGCTCTTGTCCTCCATGCCCCAAGGAAGCGACCTTTCACGTCCCATTCCGCTACCCGACGACGAGGTAGTGAACAGGGCTATCAGAATGTTCGACCATAATTCGACAGTGGATGGCCATAAAGTTGGCGTAATATACATCGGGGAAAACCAAACCACCGAATCCGAGATTCTAGCCAACATAACCGGGAGCAAGGACTATCTAGAATTTCTAAATGGCCTCGGTACGTTGACTAAACTTAACGGTGCCACGTTTAATACCCAAGGCTTGGATCGGCAGTACGACTCGGATGGGAAATATACATTCTGCTGGAGAGATAGGGTGACGGAAATCGTGTTCCACGTCACTACGCAAATGCCAACCAATCTGGAGCATGATCCTCAGTGTACCCTCAAGAAGCGTCATATCGGGAATGACTTTGTTAATATCATTTTCAATGACTCTGGTTTCCCCTTCAAGTTTGACACGTTCCCATCCGAATTCAACTTCGTCAACATTGTGATCACTCCGGAGTCACGTGCTTCGTTCGTCGCTACTAGGCAGAGGACACCGAAAGACGTTGAAGAGTCGTTCTACAAAGTTCGTTTGATGAGCAAGCCTGGCTTCCCTGAGATATCGCCAGCTTCCGAGACTAAGATCGTAAGCCTGAGGGCTCTACCCGACTTCATCCGGCTTCTAGCGCTGAATGCGTCGGTATTTTCACTGGTCTGGGCCCATCGGGAAGGCGGCGAGCACATCTCGCCATGGCGTAACAGATTACGAGAAATCAAGAGACTTCGAGAAAAATATGGTCCGAAGGTGGCGCCTCAGGGGCCCTCGCCCTCCCCACCAGGAACCGCTCTAGGGTACGGGCCTCCTCCCGCTATAAATGCTGCAGCACAATTAGAGGCAGCTAGGTCAGGTAACACGGTTCGAGATAGCTTCAGTAGCCTTCGACGGTCATCAGTTGCCACGTTCTTCTCCGCTTCTAGTGAGCAGAACTCTCACCGCTCATCCATGCTTTCTACCGCAACGACAGATAATACGGAGGTCATGACGGTTAATGGGCTAGACGCACTAGTCGATAGCGTAGACTTCTCTAAATGGTCAGCGTAATAACACGCATCGTTGTATCTTCAAACACGAACCTTCGGGTATCTTCCCCGGAGGTCACGCATATACGATTATTATCTACGAAACGTTACGGTTTTGGGGGTTCCGAGAAAATACAAAAGCATGGCGCCTGGGTTTGGGAGGATACCACTGAAGTTATTTGTCTATTTTACTTGTTTCACCTTTATACTTCTGACTGAATATATTGCCGGAAATTTCCACTTTGTACATGGTTAAGGGGGGACTCGTCGTCATCCGCCCAGCGGAACCCGCCTCCCGAGAGCCGGCGGTGACGCTGGCGGTGACTCAGCCCCCGAAGACGAAAAGGAAAAGAAAAAAAAATTATACGGGATGGCGGAAAGCGGAAGAGGTTGGGAAGGGTGGTTTTGGGTTTCCGGGTGGAAATAAAAAAAAGTTGATCCCTTTTTACTTACTTTGCTCACTCTTCGCATTATACTATAAAGAGAAATTTAAGGCACGCCGCCACAACTTTTTTTCCCTTTTCCTTTTTCTTTTCGTTTCTCGTGATCTCTTCGCCTTCGAGATCAATAAGACTGATGATGAGATGACGGTGTATACTTTCGACCCAAGCCTAGAAGGAATAAGCGCTTCCAAGGTTGCGAGTCTCCGTACGTTACACAAATGTGACTCAACCCCTACCTTACAGATGTGAAGGTTACACAAAGCATGGGGGAACGAGAGGAGTCTTTTTTTAGGCATTACGGTACCTCTACCTATGTAGGTAGGTATGTATGCGTTGCACATGTGGGTATTTTCGGCGGTTTCGGCCTGGGATGGAGAAAGGCGACGGAGGGACGCGATTTCTTAGGTGAGAGCCGTAAAAGCCGATCGGGAAGCCAAGTACGGAAGCGACGGATATACACTACACGCATACATATTTTTAGTATGAGGTACCTTCTCTCTTCTTTTCCTTTCCTGATTATATGATCTTCCGCTAGGGTTCCCCCCGGTAGGACTTAAAGGATGTGCGCATTAGGTTTTCCCAGGACCGGGGGTTTTACGCTCAGGGCTTACAGAATTTGGGATGGTGCTACTTTGTGTTTATTGAATGTGGCTACCTGATAGGTGCTCGACGCCCAACTTCCAGGTTTTCTTAAGGAGAAAAACGCGTGTCCGGAGTACAAGAGACTAGGTAATATTTAAGCTTGTACGACGGGGAGAGGCGTAGGTTAGTTGTGTAATGAAGAAGAAAAAAATGAAGCGTTGTCGAAGATCAAAGTTGTTTTTTTGTTGGTAAGAAAACGTGCGTACAAAAATGAACCTGGTCGATGGCAGGGGTAGGTTGACTAGAATAGGCATTAGACAAAGGCATCTTGATGTAATACTACCAGGTATGTGCTCAGCTTTCCCGATCTATCTACTTTCGCCTCGCTCACGCCGTTGAAACGCGCTCGGCTCGCTAGCTTTGCTGAAGACAGTTACCGAGGCCTGCATATCCGAACGGGCGAGCGGGCGAGCGGGCGGGCGGAGGATCTATCGTTGGGAGTTAGGTAGGACAGGAGAACTACGAAAGGAATGCACCGCGGAGAAAAAATAATAAATAAATACAAGCCTGTTACGAGACATGCCTACAGGTAGGCAGGTATCTGGTACGAGGCATTTCAGGTGGACAAGGAAATAAAAGAGATTTCTTGGGAGTTGATTCCAAAGGGGGTGGTTACACAAATCAAGCCGAGAGCGTGTAGCGTGCAGTAGGCCTACGACGTCTACATGCCTGATACATAGCTGATGAGATGATCATCAACAGGGAAGAATCAGAAATGAGTAAACCGGTGTGGATCGCGGCAGCGGCAAGCGCCAAAGTAGGTCACATGGTTTCGTTCCGTTCCATCGACTTCATGAGAGTAGTCTGACGAAAGACCAGTATAACACGGCACGTGTATCGCAAACCGTGGTTGATATATCGTAGGAGCTTTTTCGCCGTTTTCCCGCCCTGCCCGGATTATAGGACGGCGATTATGTGTGCCCCGTACAACGTCGACCTGATGTAGAAACAGCCCACCGCGGTGTGTTTCTTGATACAGGAGAGCGCCCGCCGTCTAACAGTGAGGACAGCTTACTATGCGTCTCTCGGTCCGTCACCAAGTCAAAGTACCTAGGTAATAGGTTAAAGAACAAGGAGAAAAAAAACTACCTGGGGGAGCGCATTGTCCAACCAGACACTGCATGGATGAATGAATATTGACGTAGGACAAGTGGGAAGCACTGTAGGTAAGGTAGACTGAGAGCAAGTACCTATGTGTGCAGACGCGGAGCTTCCTGCAATGCAATGCGAGTTGCATATTGCCCAATAAGAGAACCTCTCCCAGAAACAGTCTGATGGATTATTGGCGGCACTACCACTGCACGGGAATAAGAAGAAGCACTTGCTAAACTGGGCTGCATGACGACGACGTGCCGCATTCACACATCCCCCGTCGTTCGTACGAGTCGGTAAGATAAAAGGGTAACTGCCCAGCAACCTTAGAAAGCTTATGTCTATTTGTAAGTTTTGTCAGTTTGGCTCTATTATTGCCCTTGTAAATGATCGAGTTCCTCATATGATATTGTAATCTTGGGATCGAATATCTGCTGGGATCTTGTTAAAGTACCTGGCCGCTCAGCCATTATTATGGCCTGGATGTCTTACCTTCTTGTAAGCCAAGCCGATCTACTTACCATGAACGTTCTAAGGCTAGCAGATCCGTAGCCATTTATCGAGCACGGCTTAGGGGCGTCATGATTCAGTGCTTACTATGGTAGCCTCTTTCGACTAGTAAGATTCAGCACAGGCGGCGGTGCCTGCTCACCGTGTAAGAAAGCTCATACAAGCCCGCTAGCCTTCTAGTGGGAGGGATCTCCCGCCAATAATCCCTAGATTTAAATATGGTAAGATCCATGGTTACTACTTGTGGCTAGCTTGTGCTTCGGCACTGGGTTGAGACACGCATGTCTCGCGTGGCGGCTCGGCTCTAAGTACGCCGGCGCAGCTAGAACGGGTAAGAGATCGGTACCAGATTTATAGCACATATTTCGAATGTGCTGACGACATCTGTTCGTGTGCGCGTGAACGCGGAAGCACCACTTACGCCTTGTTCGACGCTGATGGATCTTTCACACACTCCGCGCTCCAGCCCTGCGAGATTCAGAATTGGGGGTTGATCCGGGTTTGCTGCGCTTATATTCTGTGTCAGATGGACAAACTCGAGCCTCGCAGGCTGTTAACCTGTACACGCAGGTAAGATAATTGCATAGGATCCGTCCAATGCATTGCAACGCCCAGCGACTTCGTGTGACAACCCGTAACTGCGTAATTGGCGCGGGAGTAGTCGCGGCAAACAGTACGCCCTCCTGCAACAGAGAGTAGTACTCTTCACCTGGTTTACGTAGTGTCTGGTCAGCCGTTGTGACACCCTCTGGCTCACCAAATCATGCTGATCTGAAGCATAGTGTGGATGCAATCTGCGCACCAAGACTGCATAATGAGTTGGCCACCCAAGGTTACACAAGGACCATCAACTATCGGATCTTGTAGGCGTTGCTGGGGTGGTATCATTGATCTGCGCGCTCTGTCCCTTCTGGTACGATGGTCTCAACCGTCGTTGACCTTAGGAACGTTGGTAAGTTTCAACGTATCGTAGAATGAACCGGCAGGTGGGAGGGGAAAAGGTATGAAAAGACATCCGGTTAAAAAGAACAACCTGTATGCTGTGTAAGGGAAACGGTGATAATCTCCTTGGGAATAGACCCAAGAATGCTACAGGAAGCATCTGAAAAACGACAGCCCTTCATGAATCGCGTTCTGGATTCATCTTACTCGCTTATGACCCCCGCATCTAGGCCCCTCCAATCAATATTATATCTCCCACATAAGCTAGTGAATTATAATCATTCACTCCTGGATCTTCGAGGTCTTTGAAGCTGTCACTTGACCAATCTCTGCGAAGTTGGGCAGCTATTGCGAAGGATTCCGCCCCCACAAATCCCCGCTCGACTTTAAGGTATCATCACGGACACCAAAAGAACACAATGGCGCACGACTAGTTATAGGACTTTGCGATGTCCGCTTCAGCCGCTTTTAGACTCGACTATCGCGACCTAGGATGCTTAAGGGCTACATCTCAGCTTCGTAATTCAGCGTCTGAAGGGATTGTTATGCCCTATGATTACATTGCATGACGATGAATCTTAAAGTAGTTGTTGAATGTAAACGTGAACATGTCTGATTCTGTACGAGTGCATGAGTGCTTAGGGACTCGGTATACCTGGACTGAGGAGACCATAATATAGATAGGAGCTTGGGGTATTAACAGATGACAGAACTGCAACTCCCAAGTCGAACCTCGTAAGCACTGGTTCCCTGGATACTCAATTCGTTACTCAACATTAGGTCAAGCCAATAAGGTATGCTGTTTGGGAGAGTCGTCAATCAAGAATTAGGGTACCGAGTTCCCTTCTCTTGTCATCAACGTATTTACTAGTTGATTGAATTGGCTAGTTGTGTGGTGTCGTGTTGTCAGACGATATTGCTCGACAAGTATCGTGGTGCTTATCCAAATGAGCCGACCTCATGCGTGGCTTCTCGTGGTTGATCTAACGTCAACTTCGTGCAACCCATCCCAAACATTTCAAGTCTATATCCGTCCCGACGTAAAGTCTCATTCGAGTAGCAGGGGCCGTGTAAGTTTGGACAATGCATCGCGGAACTGAATGGTCGAGCTACCAGTTCCGGCATTCCTAAGTAATATTAGGGATTGGCTCATAGTACTTCACGATAATGGGATATCTCCTTGCTCTCATTCTGCCTCCATTTCAAACCCTTGTTCATGAATGGACGAGCTGATGTTCCACTTGAAAATTAGTTGAAACAGCCTTATATAGCGCGACTGAGATGAGATAAGATGAGACGCGATTGGAGAGGATGGTGCATTTATCGCAGATAAGTATAATTTTGTCGTGGCGTACGCTCGGTGAACTGGGTGAAATCGTTTAGGCCATGTTTACTAGATCATTGGCTGCCATAGATCTTTATATATCGCCCATTTTTGAAACCCTTTGAGAAGGTGACGTTAATGTTGAGACTATCGTAGTTGGGATCTTGGAGCTTACCCATGGACTGAAATCCTTCATAACCGCCCTTCACCGCATCGAGGAAAACTCGTCTCATTCCTTGCTCCTTGAGTATGGTAACACAAGCGTCGAGTAACCTGATCATAGCTGTGTCCTTACTAGTCGTCATGGCAGGATTCCCATCTTGACTTCATGTTAGCTCAGTCTCCAAATTATCCTGGCGATTCGAGCTGTTACTGACCTGCAATGCAAATGCACGCTACACCCCCCACGTCAGATCCAATCGTTCGCGCCCAAGGAAGGTCTTGTGCCAATGAGCTAGCTTCGTTTGGCGTATATATCAGCGCGGAGGCAATAATCTGGGATTGTTCCAACCCCAGAACAATATCGCTGATGCGACCATCGTTTGCCAGATTCATGTACTGGTCATACCAGCCAGTATGATCTTTGCGAGCGGACTCCTTTTCTATAAAATCCGCAATCAAGTTAAAATCGTCGAATGTGCCTTGCCGGAAAGATAGTCCGGCGGAAGCTGCCGAGAGGCCGCTACTGGGCCAATCATCGATGTTCAAGATCCAATCGCATATATCTTGACCACGACCTGGAGCCTGACCGTTCATTTGCCAGCCCCTCCTTCGAAACCAGCCTTCGGACGCAGATGCCGCAGGTATTCCGCTCAATAGGCGGGGAAACGTAGAGCCCAACTGAATTCGATCTACTCCACGGATCCTCTTAAGTTGCTTAAGGGCATGATCGTACAGACTAAGTCCGATCCCCCGCCGCCGATACGCCGGCTTAACGATGATCATAGCAAGTGACCCAATTAGCCTCTCGCCTTCTCTATCCACAAATGTAGTATAAGTCGCACAGAACCCGACGACCTCGCGGTTTTCGGGGAGTCTCACAACGAAATGCATGGCGTAGCCATCCCGTTGGAGCAAAGATTGTAGGGGGAATTTCTCTAAGTGAAACTGATCTGGTAGGCACTGATTCCAGAGCTCATGCACGGGTACCACATTAAGACCGTCCCAATTTTCCGGGGGCCAGAATTTCGGCTCTATCATCAATGATTGAACGTCTAGTCCGGTGGTACCTGTAGATGTAGCTGTAACCTCGCCAAAAAGAACAGCAGCCGCAGATTGCAAGTCAGACGACGTATACCCAGGCAGTTGGACAATCGTAGGAAAGTTTGCTTCTATGAGACCAAGGTCGTGCACATTTTGGCACGCCACGATAATTTGAGGTCGTTGCTCTCCTATCATCCGTGCCATCAAACCCATCTCGACTTGCGAGGATTGGCCGGCGCTCGGCGGCCCGGAGATGACAAAGACAACAGCTTTAGCTCGCTTGATGAAACCAGCATGTGTACCTGTCATCCCGTTCCGAGATGTGTACGGAACATGTCGAATCCACGGATGTCTCGCGGCCAGGGCTCGGCCAAAAGGCTCGAATGGGTCGCTGCCGCCGCCAACATCTGGTTGAGCAGGTGCCACAACTGGTGTGAGAAGAACGACGATGTCGCCGTCGCCGAGTATCCTCGTAAGAGGGATGCAAGCCTATATATCGTACCTTCGAATCAGTGACACACTCTTGATATGAGCTTGAAGGGATCGTAAAGAGCAAGTTAAGACGACGATGACGGCGATGTCAACATTTGAAACAAGCCATCTCCTCGCTTGAGCTATAACAATAGCCACTAACCTGGTGATCCCTAATGAGAGTCACCTGAGACCGACGTGAGCCTCCTCGGTGTCCGGACGTAGTGGTGGATTGGCCAGGAAGCATTTCTTAGAGCTACAAAAATTCGACTATACACTTCGCCCCCCATGAATGTTGGGTATTCCTAAGATTATATATTAGAACGGGTCAGAAGGTTAAAACCAGTTCGGGAAGGGGTATCCGCTCCATGTTGTCAGCATGTCGCTCCAAAATTACTCACCAGTCTCACCGAATGTGAATTGCTTATGTCATTAGCATTAGCATCATCAAGCAAGTCGCCAGACGATTCATATACTGGGTTCTAGAAAAGAGCTTTGAGGCTTGTGGCGGGATGGAACGTTCCACACTGACCCGATGTAAGAAGTAGAAGGATGTGGCGCTGCCTGTGATGCGCCGGGGTTAAGTTGGGATCTTTCAGCTAGAGGTTAGTAGCGGACCGGGGACGGGGATAATAAATCGAATAAGTTGCCGGATGCCTCTGTATGCAGAAAGTGATAACATCTAATAAGTCTATTTAGTATAGATACGGTGATTAGGGCTGGGAAACGATGACGGTGAGCCCCTGCAGGATCATGCGATAAGTACCTACTAGGTAAGCAGCTCCCGTTACCTTGTACGGGAAGTAGAGCTCCATTCTTTGCCATGCGGTTCTTGACACACATACATACCTACATACCTATACAGGCGCCACCGGCAAAGCCTTATAAATTACCTGATCGGAACCAATAAATGGAACAAAAAGCCGATGCCCGGGAAGAGAGCGACCGGCGGTGAAGTTCGAGTTCCACCAGTCTCCGCTCTAGATTGAAAAGAGACAGAAGGAAGCTGACAACGTAGGTGTACGTGCTCTCTTCTGGTATTGTACAGGGTTGGATTGTTGTACGTTGAAATCACTGTTGTAGAGTATCAGCGGTATCAGTGTCAGACAGATGCAACGACAGAGATATGAAATGGTGGAAGTGAGAAGAGACGCTTACTGACCCGAACACACCCACTAGCTCTTATTTATTAACAGTAGATAATGATATTATTGTTGAGCCAAAACGTACTTCCGTTGCGAATGGTTACGCAAGAAGTCTAGCAAGTACTATATGAATAATGGACCTCAAGAGCCAGCCAAAGAATAGTACGGCGTATGTCGCTCAAGTTTATACGCCCTCGGAGTCCAATAGTAGGGCTTTGACCTCGCATGCGTATTTGTGGATGCGTGTGTATTGTTTATGGCTGGTGCAGTATGCATCTACCTTCATCTTACAATGCCCGGTAGCCTAGGAAATTTTAGTGACGCCTACAGAACTGCTCGCAGCAAGCCGATTGCGTGTGGGGGGTGGTATTGGGTAGTATCCCCCTGTACTTCGTACCTATGGATAGGTCGTTAACGTTCACGTGCAGGGCAGAACAGGGTAGACACCTACCAGGTATGGTACCTATATGTACATCTATACCACACGTACATACATATTTCCTCGTCTACGGAATCATGACGGCCCTTCTCAAGTCGTCAAGTCGTACAAGTGCACACATCCATGTGCGTAACACTTTGACGATAACCTCGAGGCCATCAGCTCGCCGAATATTACGTCTGTGCCTGCATGTTGCAAACGTGACCTCGGACGTGATGAGGTGATTGGAAACTCGGCCTGTTCTGCCTACAAGACGGCCTAATCGAAGGAAACATGTGAGTTGGCGGCACAATGCAATGTAACAAGTTGGAGGAAAGTGATGAGCGTTGGAGTTTTCCAGGGTTACTCAAACTTGCTGAAGATTTAAGAGGTTCAAACGTTGCTCGCAGGTCGCAGGAACAACCGATGACCTGGAGCCATATCTTGTTCAAGGGGGAAAGAGCCGGTGACAATTCCGTCCGGCTTTACGCTTTTCTGCGCTTTAACCATGTCCACCACGCCTACCATGCCTACCATGCCATGTGCAGGTAGTACCTGCCAAGTACCGCAACGGGTAAGTCCGCTGGTTCGCAAGGTTCAACTTCCATGGTTCAGGTAGGTACCTACATCATAGGTGTCAGGATGTGTGCGATTGCCTTCAATCTGGAGAATTGATCCCACTAATGCACCCGGGCGCTACTAGGTAATACGCTAATGTACAAAACACATCCGCCTACTCCAGGGCTTAGTTACCTGACGTCGCATTTTCCCGAAGACATCACGCTTTTGGGCGACATTGATCATACCTATCTATAGTTTCTTAAACAATGTCAAAGCCCCCAATTCGCCCATATCACCGCGAGTCCGACTCCTTTTTCTATCTGGCCTACCTGAAACTTCCAATAAATCTTTCCTAAAAGAACAATACATAAACGACGTCGCATTTTTGGTCATGTATCTACGCATCTATCTACGGAGTTGCCGTCTCAGGTTCTTAACTACCGTCTTATGATAACAAATCCGTCCACTATTATCTACCGCGGCTCCTGTGACCTTGTGAGACCTGACAAGATTGGACAGAGATCCGTGGATCTGCGGATGTAAGTAACGATTATCCACCCCACTTTGCATTCTAACCGCGGAAGAGAAAACCGCCTGTTTCCTGATTAGTCTCATCACCTTTCGCTTGTGTCACTTCTTAATCTTCGTTGCATATACAGTCCAGTATACTTTGATTATTATACTTCGCTCTCGGCCCCGATATGTTATTTGAAAGCTGAAAAGATTGGCTACTAGTTACGAGGAGTCAATGTTTACGGCCACCACACACAGGTGGTTATCTCTTTTGGTGCTCTTTGTGATACCTGGATGACATTCTCTCTAGGATTGGTGCACCGTCAGATCGGAGTCTTGTCTGTATCAAAAGCCGATAATTCTACAATTTATCATGTACCTAGCTGCTAAGTACCTCATATGTGACTGAAGCAATTTCGGCACATGAACAGCCCAAGACTAGGTATAACGACATAGGCTATGTCAAATAGTTCTATATAAGACTTAAAAGCGATATTCGAACTGTGTACTACGCATATCGTATAAGCGCTTACGTTACACAGTCAGTCGCTCCACCTATTTGGTTACCATTCTTTCTTAACTCCGGCCCGGGGTAGTCTAAGTTGTTGAGGCTCCTTCGAAAAAGCAAATGTTGCTGCAGTTGGTGTATAAACAAACCCGGAATTATCCCTATTCGCCATACTTAGACCCACCAATTACGCTATAAGGCGTGGAAGTCTTCGAACTATGTACATACATACTAAGCTTGATCTTAAGTATATGAAGCTTAAGACCCGCGGAATTACATTTGATAACTTTCTGTGTGTCTATCAACGCATGATTGAGCTAATCTGGTATGCCGTCGGTACCTCATGGGGGTAGCACAAGAAGTATGACTAAGTGTATACTCTATGACCCAAAAGGCACAATGCAGCTTATCATTGATCGTATAGGGAGTCAAGTAGTACTAACATCTTATAAATATCCACTTATGACAAGAATACCAACCTGATGGCGTAAACATACGAAGTTATTGAAATCTTACTATAAACTTTGAAGGTTCGCAAGATATACCATAGTAGGGAGTAAACGGAGTAGAAGATTGGCAACGATCTCGCTATTTGTTACCACTTCACGCCTAGGTGACTATCGTCACAGACTGCTGTCAGGGGGCACAGTTGCAGGTTACATATCAGAGCCGTAAGAGCCCCGGAAACGGTGATGTAGTTCGGCCAATCACGGTTAATCAAGAATCCCGATTCAGAAAATTCGTAAAACGACGTATAATCATCGAGACAATAGAGACGATACCTAAGTACAATGTTGAACGCAGCGCGTCTTTTACAGCTCCAGGATTGGCGCTAAGATCCGCTGCAAGTTTAGGTAACTTCTGAGGATCCATGTATCCTAGCAGCCTAGCAACCCTAGCTTCGGGATCCGTGGGAGGTTTTAGCGTCACTTTTGTGGGCCACTTCAACTTCGGATGTACATAGTACCGGAAAACCCACATTTTTAATATTCCCAGGGCTTTGTCCAATCATTTCACTTCCTCTTCAACACGTCTAAGCCAGCTCAACAACGCGTCAAGTTCAGTATGAACCGACCTAAGGCTGAGCATACTGCGTACAGAACCAGGCATCCAAGATACTCGTTCCGCTTCGTGCTATCGGCACGTTCCCCCGGTGGCTGATTTAATTTCGTTGCGCAATTGACTCATCTTATTATGTCGGGGTATCATGATGACGAAGAGCTTCAGGGGATGCAAGACCTTCGAGATACACTCTCAGATGTGGTTGCAGGTAAGAGTCTACCGATCAGATGATTATTACTATAGCAATAATAGTCTGCTAATTCTTGAAGCATCTAAATTAACGGCGAAGCAACGTGGTAGTAGCGTGAAACCGGATGTGGAAAAGTTGGCCTTGCTATCGTATGAGCAAGGTCTCCTTCCAGAGGACCTAAGCCAGCTCATAGATCTCCTCACGACTCCGAGCTATCTTGATCAGGCTAGTCTTGGAAACATTTTGAGAAATCTATACCCTGCTGCTGCTGTGAATGCGGACTTTGTCGTTAGGATAATTGGTTCTCTTGGACATGGCAAGTTGAAACCGTCTCTTGCCATTCAAGGGGCACTCCTGAAATGGCTTGTTATGATTTACCACGTTATTGATAATCAGAATATCCTCTCACGTACCTATTCTGTTCTGTTCAATCTTCTTGATACCGCCGCAATTAGGTTTGTTGATCTTATATACTCTTCTGTTACATGACCTACTGACAGCTCTAGGAAACAATTGTGCCATTTATTGGCTCTGATTACGCGGCGTCGACATGTACGGCCTTATAGAATTCAGAGCCTGTGAGTACCCCAGTCTGAAGTGCTTCTTATTACCGCTTACTCTCCTCTAGTCTATCTCTATCCAGGCAAACGGGAAATGATCCTGCAGTGACTGGACTACTCCGGGTGTTCAAAGACTATTATCCTGAGATTATTGTGGGCGAAGTAACTCGTGCTAAGGCATCTACCTTCAAGGTATACATCTTGATTTCATATTACTCTCGCTCTCTAGGTAGTCACTCATACTTTTCACAGCACCCAGATCCTCAATGGCGCGAGAGGCTGGATGAGATCCAACAGGCCCATGCAGCGCGAACAGCAGACCGCTCAGAACGACCACTAGAAGCGTTTAGAGTGGCTCGAAATAGGACACATGGCAAGGGTTCCACCCAACTCCCGGAGGTGCATACTTCAAACGCTACGGAGGTGAGCCTTACCTAAATCTATTAGATGTTGAATCTGAGCTGAAAATATTATTAGAACTCTATAACACTCGAGGAGATTGAGAACGTAGACGGCTTTGTAAACAATTTGGAACGAATTGAGTTACCGAACCAGTTGATAGCAGTTCTTGGAGACCCATTACTCCAAAAGCTATTAACCCTAAAACCACACAGCGAAGCTCACCAACGGGCCAGTAGTTGGTTAGCTTCATATGGGCAAGACTTAATGAGTGGAGAGGGTGCCGTAGACACCAATGATTGCTTAGAAATGCTAAAATCCTATGCTTCCAGTACTAGGGTATGTATCAATGTGACTTGCAGGATGGACTTAGCTAACACTCTCCGTAGACCTTTCCCCCAATATTTTTGGCCTTCTTTAACGAGTATCTCAAGATATGGAACGGCCACGATGGACGAGATTTGGTATTAGCAATATTATCATATTTGCCATTACTTAGCTTTTCAGGTAAGAAATGTAAGCCCAATTATGATTCTATAAGGCTAATTCATCCTAGAACTATCAACTGGCATTTTACAGCCCCTTGAAGTTAAGATCCTAGACAACACCACGGATTCCCAACTACACTTACTTCAATTTTATACAACTCTGCTCCGACGTTGGACTATCTGCCTAGCATCGCTTGAGCAGAAATCGAGCCAAGCATCAGATATCATTGCTGATCTAGTAACTCACGTCAACGACCTCTGTCTCACTCTTGTTCAGACATCCCCTACAGCCTCCACACACTCGAAGGTTCTGGATTTCTATGAACAGACATCGGTTCTAGCTTCGGATCCAAAGCTATTACTTCATACTCGGATAATGATACCGCCCTCCCCGTTGGTATATATCCTTCACTTCAGCTTCGCCCCAAGCACTTTGGCTCGACTCTGTTCAATACTGTCGAAGTATAAAGCAGGATTTCAGAAGGCCATGGCTACGTCTCGTTCCGCATATACCTCGGAATACATCAACGAGTTTAATGGGTTTCTCATGGACATCTGCAATTGTATTTGGCGATCGCGTGCTTTCAACAATAGTGATGTCAACGCCCACGGCTGCTTGGTATCTAGATCACTTACTGATGATTTCATGTCGTACGTCAACAATCTCAACATGGGCACTTCTCTTTCATCGCTCTTCTCTCTATCGTACTCGCCGGTCTTGTGCCTCTCGGCAATCTCACACTTCCGCGAGCTAGAAGACGAAGAGTTACGGCAAAACGAGGGCGAACTCAGCACTAGGCATGCCGGGCCCGTGACACGTGCCAGTCTCAATGCTCTAGCTAGTAGGGGTGGGCTTAGAGTGGGTTGGGATGATTATCGCCTCGGTGTACTAAGTTATCTAGAACGGCAGAGCATGGCTGGTGTTGGAGAGTTGATGTATAACACGATGACGAACGTAATGAAAAGGAGGTCGATGATGGCAGAAACTGCTTAAGACACGGTTTCACAATATCCATGAGGCCCGGCCACTATGGGTCTACTCAGGACCGATAGGTAACCAAAATACGAATTAAATGCACAAGCCAGACTTGATCATGTAAATCTAATACTTCGTTGGACTTTATTCAATCCTTATAGATGCTCAGGTCTATCCTGTTGAAAGGGTATCTTCTAAATAACAAGGAGCTTCCCAATGCTACTTTCGAGTGCTTCCATCATTAATGCTAGTTCATTTATTCCGTTTCAGACCAAAACGCCCCTTTTCCCGCCATGAATGCCCATCATCACAACTTCTAAATGTTGAAAGAGTGCCACACCATGCAAGTTAAGTGCATCATCTCTGATAACGCGCATCCACAACTCTTGCTCAACCCCGCCCTAAGAACCCCCACCAAACCCAATCTTCTGTTTCGACTCGCTGCTCTCAAGCCCGTAACCTCCAAGACCACCCTGTGAATACGTCAGTCCCTCCGTCCCCATCTTCTGCTGGTTCCTCGGCCCGCGATCCTTCAAGTCCGCCCTCAGCCACCCCAGCACCAGTTCCCCCAACCGACTATTCCCCGTGCTCTGCCCCGTCGCCTGGCCCAGGAACCGCTCGGCGGGCCCCCACTCCCGCACCGTGCCGAGGTGCATGTGCACGAGGTGCGTGGGCCAGCCGGCCAGGTTGTCGAGGATGTGCGTCGCGTACACGATCGTGCACTCGCGGATCTCGGTCTCGTGCTTCAGCCAGCCCAAAAACTCGGCGCGGCTCAGCACGTCGAGGTCGACGGTGATCTCGTCGAGCAGCAGCACGGTCCAGGGGCGGACGAGCCCCATGGCGAGCTGCACGCGCCGGCGCTCGCCGTCGCTGACGGCGTGCATGCGCCACGCGACGTCGATGTCCAATACCCCGAGCAGCTCGTCGCGCCTGTCCGGGTACGCGTCGCCGCCGACGGAGCGCAGCAGCTCGGCGACGCCGATGTCGGTGCGCACGATCGGGTTCAGCACCCACTCCAGCCCCAGGTACGTGACGCCCTCGAGCCCCTCCTTGAACGGGTCCACGCCCGACACGCTGATGCTGTTCCCGGGCGCGAGCCGCTTGCCCGCGAGCAGCCGCAGCAGCGTCGTCTTGCCGGCGCCGTTGGCGCCGATCAGCAGCGTGCGGCTGCGCGGCGGCACGCTGAGGGACACGCCGCGGATACCTGTCCGGTAGTCGGGGAAGGTGTACGTCAGGTCCTTGACGGTGATCTCCGGAGGCGCCATTATGGTTGGTTGTTGGATTCTGGGTCGGGAAAGGCGAGGGAGAGATGGAGAGGGGACGGCCGATTAACAGGTGATGCGATGTTAGGAAGCGACCACCGATGACTTTATTGACTTTTTCCGGCGCGGGAATTGTGGGGCATCGCTGATGATGATGTGATGGTTCAATGCACAGTGTATACAGTGTGAATTAACACGTTATTTTCCGCCGGAGTACGTAGGACATATGTTGGTGTACCCGCTTCTAGGCTCGGTTTCAGTATTAGCGTTGCCGCTCTTTTCCCTTGAGTTCGAGGAACGTACCGATATGTTTCGGAAGTAAGAAAAAAGAATGTCGGATAATTGATTGTCTTTGGATAGCATAGGAAATACTGAGCTTTGGTGAGAGTGCGCTAGGTTAATGCCCCTGATTGGTGTAACACCTCTTGAGTCCTCCCCCTTTTACCCCTTTTCAAAAGCGTGCATTGTTAGTTAGAAACATCAGTTCAAAATTTCTAAGGTTAGCTAAATATTATTATATTACTGAGAACTCAGGGAAGATTTTATATACTTGTCTCATAAATCTTACAATTTTCACCTTCTTTTTAGAATCTTTACAACCCTTCTGTGTATCAGTATTATTGTATGCATGCAACAGCCCAGTGATGCTACTAATTTTAGTCAAAGAGCTTGGGACTATATTTCCCCACGCTTAGAAATAACCTCGGAATATAATCGGGGTAAAGTCTAGGCTCGCCATTCAATTCTGTATTCCGGAGCACGCAATCCCAATTACTAATATTCTAATTCGTTCTATCGTTTCAATGATGCTATTTCGGCGTTTATCGATTGCCACCATACGACAACGCCTAAGTAGGGGATAAGCAGCTATTCCAGTAGTTAGTTATTAGTATATAAGAATATACAACCCCTGAACATCCCCACCAGGAACTTCGCATCGCTCAAATACTGTGAACCACATAGTGTCAATATCCAAAATATTCTTTGGTTCATGACTTTATTGCCAACCGTAGCTCGACGAACTCTAACGCGAACAGTATATAACAATTTGAAACAACCCATCTTCCCCAGATTATCGCAGAGAGCCAACATGACAACCGCCATTTTCAAACATATCGATATGTCGGCAGTTCCAGAAGGGACAAAGCCGTGGGTCAAGGTAGACGCCGACGCTACCTCGTTCAAACTAGCTGAGCACAAGCGCTCAGTAAATAATCTTAGGGGGCATGAAAGCGAATTTTCTACCGATAAGTCGGGATTCGCGGTATACAAGGAACCAGCCAGTGAGAAAACTTTCACGGACGACGCCGCGATACGTAGTGGATACTACCAAGAGGTCGAAGATTTGCTGAAGAAGCGAATACCCGGCATTAAGAAGGTCGTCATATTCGATCATACTATTCGGAGACGAACCCCTGAAGCGGCAAGAGCCCCAGTTCAACAAGTTCATGTCGACCAGACACCTGCCGCAGCCGAAGCTCGCGTAAGGCGACACCTCCCAGCAGATGAAGCTGAGGAGCTTCTAAAGGGTCGATTCCAAATTATTAACGTGTGGCGACCCATTGAAAACCCTGCTAGCGACTTTCCATTAGCTGTCATCGACTGGCGCACGACCAAGCTAGATGACTTCGTCCCGGTAAATTTGCTCTATCCCAAACGCGAGGACTTCGCAATGGACAAAGATGATAGGGGAAAGGAAGTACGTCCCGACGAATCTAAGTGGTACTCGACAGAGGGGTATGAAGTACGGGGAGAGACGATGTCCGTGGCACCAAACACGGCCCATAAGTTCTATTACCAGAAGGATATGACGCCGGATGAGGTATTGTTATTGAAGTGCTACGACTCTTGGGGTGAAGGGCAACCGCAGGGAAAAGATGGAATCGCAGTAAGGACGCCACATACAGCCTTCGTTGATCCACAAACTCCTCAAGACGCGCCTGGGAGGCAGAGCATAGAGGTGCGGTGCTTGGTATTTTATGACTAGGTCCAACTCTGGAACTATAGACTGAATAAGATGGACATTGTCGTATAGGTGATCTTCGAATATAAAAAAGTTTATTGTCTATTATAATCTCGGCGGAGTAGTGATTTCAGTGGTCCTATACCGATTTTGTATACTACCTACTAATTAGAAATAGGGGCTGAAAGAGTTCAACGACTAAAATCATCGACCAACAATGCAAATTTACTACAATATTTTCATAGGATAGTGAGCGTATTGGGTTGGTTAATCGATTGGAATTAATGAATATACTTCGCACATAGGGGGGAAGAACACGAGCAAAATTGTAGGATCATTTAATTGGGGTCCATCACCGCCCAACCCAAACCCTTCCTTCATTTGATGGCACACATTGTGATTCCTAAAATTATAGAATATACTGGATGAGAGCTAGGTAATCTAACTAAGGCGTCAAGTTTTATGGTAGGCTATTAGACGCGGGCTCAGCTAGAACGCATGCACAATGCTAATTTACAAGTGATCTAGTGATACCACCTATATAGACAAATTTTACTTTCGTTCCCCAGCTCATCGTGCTGCATTTTCCCTGCTGTCATTTCTAGTAGATTCAAAGATTTCCATCTAGTATACGAACAATTGTTTTTCCCCTCGTCTTCGTCTTCGTCCTCATCTTCGTCCGTAGTTCTATCAACTACAATCCACTGGAGAAGTCGACTCTGAACAAGCTACCACATCGTCTACAGACTGCGATTTACTAGGTACAAAAGAAACCATAGCTAATCTCACCTTTCCTGACGTGCTTTATTATAGTCCAGGGCAAGAACTCACAGGTACGTGAACAACCGTTCCTTTTGTGCCATCTTCCCCGTATCCTATAATGGCAGCCTGTAAGGGTATATTATCAACAAATCTCTTGCGTGCTGTGTGGCTAATCACCAATTTGTTACCTTTCTCATCACGTTTCCTGTCACCTTCCAGAGTCTGGCAAGAAAAATCATCAACAGGCTGCTTGCTCGCATGCCATGCTTAACTGCACTTACTAGTGTCTTGATCTCCTAGATTAAAATACTAGGAAAGATAAACCTCAATCCTACTCGCCATCTGTTTTCGTATTCGGAGAAAATAAAAAAACTTCTAGGTATGTTAATACTCATTCCTTTCTCACCACCTTCCTCATCGCTCAACCTGCTACTATACTGTAGCCCATCATACTCATATATTGTACACAACCGCATCACTGACAACTTCATGCTACAGCTTTCTTCACTCCATCCTGTCACTTGCGTCCACTCTGTCGATTTGGTTGCAATTCTTTTTATACAAAGTCCGCGGCTTCAGACATGACCCTTACCCTTTGCGCCTACGTTGCTACTCCTGATACACTGAAGGCCAATTAAACATCACGGCCTTGCTAGAAACACCCGTCTCCTTACTATTGTGAGTCGAAGAATATTCACTCTTCTTCTACTCAAATATACTTGTTTTATATCTGTCATGATATGATTAGCTGACCAAGTAGGTTACGAGACGTCTAAATACACAATGCCTCGTGGTTCACGTGGTGGTATTGGTTCGCGCGGCGGTAAGAAATCTGATGGCGGTCGCAACAAGCGAACGCGTGACAGCGACAGATCCCAGCAAGAGGAGCTGCCCAAGAAAAAAAGGAAGTCCACTCGTGGCAGAACCAGCAAGGAGACGGGTCCTTCTCCTAACACTCATTTAGCTGGCTCTGAGCCCGAGGGTAGAACTACCGAGCAACCAAGTTTCGAGGATGAACTGGGACACCACAAGTCAGGAAAACCATCCCGTCCTCGTTGCGCTCCGAAGACCAGAAAGCCGACCCTTACCAAGACCCGCCCTGGCACAGCACGCTCTCTGTACGAGGCACCAGCGGCCCGAGAATCACTATTGGAATTCCAGGCGGACCAGTCATCCCCTGATGAATTACAAGCAGACACCCCTTCGTTGCCGTCCGATGTTAAGAGGCAGGCTAGCTTAGCACACAACGACAACAACCATTTAGATCTCTCTTCTCTGCCCCATCGAAAGAACAAACGAACCACCAAGCTCCTAAAAGGGAGGAAGGAAGATCATCCTGCTGGCAATCTCGAGCCGGAGGTTCCCAGTGGAGCCGGATCTCGGACCCATGCACGACAGGGCTCGCTCATCTACTCTCAGCCGCCCGATCTCTTCGACCATCTGGAAATGCCCCAGCCTATCCGTACTAACTACGTTAAACGCTTCCTAGCGAACGTTGCTGCCGATTTAGAATTGAGCCCCCCTCCGCCGCCCCTCCGCCGCCTGTTCGCGCCTCGGGTGAATAATGAGGATGGTCGGCCTGGCGGAATCGAACCCAAGGAGGTTGGTCGTTTGCATGATGAGACGAAGACGAGACGAGAGCCCACTTCGAAACCGCGCTCACCCGATCCTGTTTCGTCGCAAGTCGAGGACGATCCCTTCAAAGACTTCCAGTGGAACTTGGAGGTTGATCCTATTCCAAACGCCGAGATGGATCGGATTTTGGCCGAATATACGAACGTTCATGTCGATTGGGACGCCATCTCTCATGCAGTTGATGAAGTGGCTTTGCCCAACGATGACGACGATGTTGGCGGTGATTAACGAGCTCATCCACACTGCCGTCGTGGTCGTCGGCTCTGATTTCTCTGATTGGCGGGTTGGGACGCGATTTATGGTATACCAGTCCCTCATTAAGGCATGGTGAAACAGTAACCTGTCTGCTTCTCCCTATCCTTTCCTTTCCTTTCCTTTTCTCTCTTCATCGCATCGTCTTGAGTCGACCCTTATAGGACTAGGTACCGCTCTGTCCGTTGGCCCCTGAATGGGCACTTCACGAGAATTTTCTTCTGTTTCTTTGTATTGCACGTTCCGTCGGTCTTGTAAGATAGTTCGAGCCATCAAGGCTTGTGGTACTTACTTTGCTATAACTACTATAAAACTCTCATAGCAACGGCACAACCGATCGAACACTAATAAAGTACCGTGGTCCCTATGTAGTCTTTACTGATATAAGTGATATATAAGTGATTGCCTCGTAGAGTATCTTGGGAGGGTGTATCCCGTGGATAGGTTAGGAAGAGAAAGGTATGTTAACCTACTATTACAACTAACAATCGCGAGTTACCGTTATGTTACCGTCTGGTCAGCTCCCATCCATACACAGTACACGTCCTGAACAGCCAAGAAACAAAATTGATGTAAATAATATAAAGTCGACCTACTCTAAAATATATGCTAATGTGTGTCTACGGTATCAGGAATATGGTCATCATCCTTATTAGTTACAGTCGTGGTAGGATAGAGTGGAATAGCGTCGATGCTAGCTAGCGTTGCTTGATGGTCCGTAAGTCGATGTCCCCTTAGATTCTTCCACTTTCTTCCCGGATCGCTATATTGGGGACCGCTTTGGCCCAAGTTCGAGTTACTCGTGTCGCCTTTGCTGCTTAAACTCGTGGATATGGTTCGCTTGACTGCTCGGAAAAGGGGTCCCAGCGTGGGGCAAGAGGAGCCGAGGATGAGAACGAAGCCCTCAGCAAAACCCAACATGAAGAAATAGGGGGTGGGATCTATTTTTGTTCAGATAGTTCAGCTTGAATGGCGTTGATAGGACTTACATGTAGGGTCTTTCGCCAGCACATCGAATACCTGCTTGAATATCGCTAACTTGTAAATTGACACCGCAGAAGCCGTGACGCTAAGGCTCATGGCTGCCGAGATAGCAATGCGGCTCTTGAGAGGCATATTCAACTTCATGATAAACGGAACCGGATAGAGGGCGAAGAACATGTCTAGGAACGCCGAGTACGCTGTTGTGGCGTACCCGAGGTTCTGTATTACACTGACTGGCGCACATTTCCCTTGAATAGACTTGTCCCATCCATACTCAACAGGAGAGCACTGATGGACCCACCAGACGGATGTCGCAAAGATGCAGGCTTGGGAGGTGAGGCATAGACCCCAGAACAATATTGCAGTTTTGGTTTTGAAGTCCAGAATACGCTTGAGGATTGCGACGATAGCAAATTTCGGTAGTGAGAACACCCAGACGTTGACGGTCGAGGCGATGACTGACCATCTCAAAGCTTCGACAGCGTCGGCTGGATCTAGTACCTTGTAATGCTTCCCGAGGCCATAACCAATGCCGATCGTGGTAAATATGCAATCGACATAAGCGACGATAAGACACAGGACAACGATCCAGTCATCAGCGCCTATTGCGTTTCGACCAAATGATAATCGACAGTAAACTCGCATTCCAATGACGACTAGAAAACCCGACAATATGGTAAGTAACTCGAATTATGGCGCTAAACCAACAAGTGATGCGATCAAAACTGACCTGTCAGAATGGATACCATAGACCAACAGCCCTTTTTCGCGATGATGCCGTAGTCATCTTCTTGCCATAAACCGGCCATCGGGTGATTTATGAACCAACAAGCAGAAATGCCGAGTTTCGTTCAATTAATTTATTGCCGTCGGCGAGGCGCCCGCTTAGATCTTGAGTAACACTCTTAGCCATAAGGGAGGTGGTAGTCGGGTATTTAACTCATGGCCACGACAGCGAGGAACACAGCATAGGGACATGTTGTGGTATATGTTGTAAAAGAGGACAGCCTTCCTTTTCCTAGACTGGGCAGCAGATTTAACAGTTACATCTTGTCCCCGACAAGGCTCTTTTTTGCGAGTGTCAGCACGTTAACGGCGCAATAAGATGCTCCCAAACTTATGGTGTGCCGTTGCTTATGTGCATAAATACGTAGTGACGATCTTCCGCAAGCCACTCTCCCGCCTCTTAGTTGATTTAATACACGTTAGTACAAGGGTTTTAAGAGGCGATCCCACGTATCTAACCCGAATAAAAGCTCGATGGTCTATAAACCTACATACAGCTAGCGAGTCTGTAGCCAATCAGCATTTAGAAGCTCGTATTTTGGACGGGAAGGATGCATATTGATCATACGGAGGATTCGTCCTTGCAGTGGATACTACAACGGCATATGGGGAGAACTACATGATAAAAAGGCGCAAAGGAAGATGGTTGCATTCCTAAATTATGATCATATCCTTGGCGATCCATGGCCTTACGGCAAAGATTCCAGCAAATGCCCCTACCAGCAAGCACTCGCCTTTCCTGATTGCTTCGTGTTTTACCAACCATAGAATTTCGAGCAATAGTTATTTTCGAAGAGTTCTTCTCCTTGTGATTGCATCACTTATATGCCACAATTGTGCATTTCCTAGGACTTCATCATGTCAGCTCTAAAACGCCTATCCGCCGCTCTTCGGGATCTTGACTTTGACTCTTTTCCAAATGAGGACGAGCGGTCGCGAGCGGAAGATCTAATTGTTGATGCTTTAGTAAGAGTAAGAAAACCCTGGGATATCGCGTGGAATCATAACTGGGTAAATCCATGCACCAATGCTGCCACCAAGACTCTCATCGACGCCGGCGTCTTTAAGAAATGGGTAGAAAATGGAAGTAAGCCACAAACGAGCGTCGAGCTTGCTAGACTTACGGATACAGATCCTACGCTTATCAGTCAGTAAATCTCGTTTATGATGGTTTATACTAGCTGATTCTCACCAATGGGAAGAACGAATTGTGAGGCAACTCGCAGCGCAGCATCTTCTCATAGAGACGGCGGAAGACACATATTCGCCTACTCCATGGGCAACGACCCTAGGAACTGACCCCTCCTTTCCAGCCTTATATGGGGCGCTATACCATGATATAACCACAGTAGTGTTTGGCGGGATGCCACCATTTCTGAAAAAGACGGGATACAAGAATCCAGTTGACGATAAGAATGGTGTCATACAACACGTGAAAGGATCTGACGCTTCATTTTTCGGGTACATCGTAGCAGACCCAGTGCGCAATAAGGAGTTCACGCATGCGATGGAGTGCCATTCGAAAGGGAACATGGTGGCCTGGCCGGATGTGTATCCCTCGGATACGCTCATAAAAGATGCTAAGCCGGGTCGAGCGTTGGTAGTTGATATTGGTGGAAGCAAGGGTCACGACTTGGAGAAGTTCCTGCTTAAGCATCCAGACATTCCAGAGGGTAGTCTCGTGTTGCAAGACCTTCCTGGAGTTCTCCAAGACGTGCAAGTAAGCAACAAGATTATTTCAAAGCACCCGTATGACTTCTTCACTCCGCAGCCCATCAAAGGCGCCAGAGCGTATTTCCTACATACCGTCCTCCACGACTGGCCAGACGACAGTGCAGCGGAGATTTTGAAAGTCATCGCTGCTGCTATGGAAAAAGGATACTCGAAAGTGTTGATCCACGAATGCATGGTCGAAAATATCAAGCCGTCACCGCGTACAACTACATCCGACTTGACGATGTTGGCATGTACGTCTTCAGCGGAGAGGACGGTAAAGGAGTGGGGTGATCTCCTCAGTAGTGTTGGATTAAGGATAGTTAATATTTGGAAACAGCCGGCAGCTATGGAGGGTGTTATTGAAGCAGAATTGGTCTAACACGGAACGAATTCAAGCGATTCGAGACTCTAATAGCAGCGGCCTATGAGAACAGGGATCATCTTTGCAAGAAAGCTCAAGTAACTTGGGAGTAATACCATCACCCATGATTAGATTCCTCTAGCCCAGCGTGATAATTGGAGGTCTATTCTGAAGGAGGGATAGGTTGTTGGAGATCTGGACCTATCAGGTATGTAGACCGGATAGATGTTCTAGGCAGTAGGCCTAAGACGGTGATGAAAGAGGGGTGTTACCTTGGATACCACTAAATAGAGACAAAACTGTACCATACCGCTTTAAGGTTACACGTGGAATGGCCATCCCTCGTAGTGGTACAAGCGGAAATACTCTCTTAAGACGGCCGGCCCGGCTTTAAAACGAAGGAGACGGGGTAAGTGCGACCCGGAAGGAGTGAGCGGTGGGTCGACGCACCCGCGAACATCCGCAATGAGTCGGCACGTACGATTCTGCGTATGGATGATCCGTTCGGGTACCGAAGTCTCTATAAGATCGGAAGGTTTAGGGATCGAAAACGGTATCCTTCATCGTGAAAATGATAAATTTGCCTTCTGGTTAAGGTGCGCACTGACAGTACACGATGCCTATGTAGCTGGTACGGCGAATAAAAGGGAAAAAGGTGAAAAGACGCAAGGGTGTTATGTTGTTGTAGCGATGGAGTCCCTTCCACGGATATTCTCCAACAAATATCGATTTAATCACACGCCGTGTGTAAGAGGATGAATTAGGGAGCCGATCGGCTTGGGGGGAAAATGATGTTCTTGAAAGGTAGGGTTAAGTAGCGACGTCTTACATCGTACGACCTAAATACCTCCATATTCGTCAAGGCACCGTGCAAGTGACAACGGGATTTTAATAGCCACAAGTTCTCATTTGAATTTATGAAACTTACTAGGTAGGTAGGTATTGGATGTTATGTTGACTTAGTACTTTAGGTACCTAGTTTGTAACTTGCGGTGTGAATGCCCTAAAACCTGTAAGTGGTTATCCGTGACTCCAGCCAGCTTCTCCGCAGGGACATAGCTCTGGAGTGACGATTTGCCAATGCATCGATGCGAGCTTGGGCTAATGTGTTTCTAAATGAAAGAACTCGGGGCAACAAATTGGAGAAACACGGTGCGTATCACTGTATTGTCTGTCGGTGTCTAGGTAGTGCCGGGCTATTTTGAGGAATAGGGGCGAGCACTCATATAACGACTCAACGGCCTGGATAGTCTCTGTTGACGAGCTCGCGAAGGCATGATCTGTGCAATCCCTCCAACTTCTTTGGCTGTCACACAGATGGACAATGGTTTGATAAAGTCGATTTGGGTGATGGTTACAAATAGAGATTGGATGAGGTCACTCGTTATTATGAGGGCTTGTTAGCTTATCGTGTGACGTACAGTTTCCGAATTAGGCCACCGGATCCAGACAGAGCATCGTGATCATCGACGGCCAAAGTTTCTTTGTTTTACGATGTGGAAAGGAGATTCTCGTTCGACTAAAGCGGCATGAACGAAGGTTATGCAGATGAGTCGATCGATATTGAGTCTAATACAATCAGCGAAACGATACGAATGGGAGAGTCAGAACTTAGTCTGATGTCAGATTCATATGTCATGCTTCACGAGGGTGAACACAATCAAAATTCTAGCTGTTCAACAGTTTCGCCTCACGATACCAGCTGGACGGAGGGATTACATATGGGTGGCTGGTCCCGGACTGTTTGGGGGATACATATTGGCCAACGACGTGATGATTCACCTCATATTTCGTCATCACGTGGGATTGCTGGGGATGAGTGAGGTCAGATCTGGCAGCGAAGGCTTTAGATGGCTTTTTTCAGTGGCGAGAACCTGAATCGAGCCTCTGACACGGCGGGCGGATGCAGCCTCTTCTGTCCCTCCCGGCGTCAACCTAATAGGATTTGTGGAGTTAGTGCGAGTATGTTGGTGTTGATGTTGGTATGGTAGGCAGAGTCTCTTCCAGCACAGTTGAAGTAACGGACTTGGACTTTTGGGTACGAAAACAGAAGAATATGTACGTGCCTTTGAAGAGATTCAGGTAGGGAATTTGATGGAGAAGACGAATTTTAGTCAGCAGTTGTCGAGACCTCGGAGGATCTCGGTACTAGTAGCTGACATCATTAGGCTTCCCGTTCATGGGCTGATAAAGTTAAGAGCACAGACCAACTCTTACCTCACAAATCCCCGACGAAACAGGAGATGCCTAAAAAACCTAAATAGAAGGGAAGGTTCACAACCATCTTTTGATAGATGCTACCTAGTTTTACCCTATTATCCATGGATGTGTGTGTTGATGAAGGAAGTTAAATGTGTCAACTACTATGTAAGTACTTATGTAGTTACTATATAGGTACACACACATAGTGAAATATAATAATTCTTGCGCTATAGGAACCTATGCACGTAGGTATTGGGGAATTGAGAATATCTGTAGGAGGTGCTACGGAAGTATGAGTGGACTTTGTAGGAGCGTCACCGCTCTCGATCTTGTTTGCCAACTTCACACCTACATGTTTACTTACAACAAGAGCAAACAACTCACAACCTATCATTTTGTCTATGGCGTCTGGGCGTCTAGACACATCTCTGTCGAGGACAATTCGCTTGCAACCATACCTCACCTAGTACCGGTACCGCTAGGCAGATCTGCCGTACCCCTTGGACCCCTATTTTGGCTTGCGGTTAACGGACCTCATTCTTTTACAGGCTCGCTTGCCTGTCAGCCTGTTCTTGACTGACGTGCATCCCGCTTGGCCCGGATCTACTAGTTCCAACATTGCAACGCATACATTAACTTGAATGCAGCCGACAGCCCAATTTGATAATACAGTGCTACGGATCAAATGTATAATATTGTGTACCCTTACCTATCCTCCGGTTGCTTATGTGCCGCCGTCCTCGGCTCACCTGCCCGCACCTACAGGAATTTTAGATGGGGTGATGGGCCACCAGGCGACATTGCGAACAGCAGACGTGCGCATTGTCGATCGCTACATATATAGAATTGCTAATTACGATAACCCTGAAGGTGCGCAATGCAAATTCGAAGAAATCCCATAAGGTATCCCGGATTTCCTAAGGGATCTCCTCAGGAAACATCTGCTCGTCCTCGATTGGCACTAGCCATACCAAGGGTTGCTATCGAGCCAACAATAAATCCGAAAAGGGCAGCTTACTACGAGTTTACATGTCCTGCAAGTTCTAAAACCGTCCGGACTTTTAGGGGTCCTTCAGTTAGCTTGCTTTTTTGTCCCTGGAGCCGCTCGGTTCCTGCTTGCCGGACCACTTTTTTGGGGATTGATGAGAAAACAAAAGTGACACAACTTTCTTGAATTTGGGACGCCTCTTACCTACCGCACTTATATTGACCTTTTGGTAAGCGAGAAACCAAATACCACCTAGATACTTGAGTACTAGTAAATTGACAGATTGAACAGGAATACGAACCTTGGAAGTCAAAAGTACGAAGTGCGAAGTACCCGAGTACCTACGAATTTTTCTGAGAAACTTGCGTACCACGATACCGCCATCCCTGCACGTGCTTATTCTTCGCCGAAATTCAATCTTATTACAGCGGTCCCATGACGTCACATCCATAACTTCATAACTCATACGTTCATGGTTGTGTGTGACTTTAGGTATTCGTTACCTATTGTCCTATCGACCAATTCGAGCAATTATCCAACTGTTTTTCGAAAAAAACAATATTCTCATGAGAGCTGAAGTATATTGCTGATACGCAAACACTTCATGCAGCTCATGGTCAGCCAGGACCCTGAATCGGTACATACGCGATATGTGTACATATTATCCCATGGCCATGTATAATACTAGGTATGTCCACATGTCCACACACCAGCATACCTATTACTACTACTAGGTACATCACGGTACTAGTCAATAAGCTTGGTCCGTCGGGGGCGCCTCCACTATTGTCTCGGTACAATGAGCCAAACCGTGGCCAATAGAATGACATATGCGATGACTTCAAAGGTCCAATGGTCACGACAAGATCGCCAGGGTCTTTCCCAATCGTCACAAGTGGAGTCTTTCACGGGCGAGACATGTTTTCCCCTCAAGCTCCAAGAGCCCCAGAAGTCCCCAAGTCGTCCGTTTCCTTTATGTCCTCTCCCGCTAGTGGTGTCCGAATGCAGAATGACATGCGAATTCTAAAGCATTACCCCTTTCCTTCTTTCCAATTTGATGGTGTGGTGACATGGGCAATCAACTACGTAGTAATGAATCTCTGCGAGTCTAGTGCACAATGCATCATCAGCCTTGCTCGTGGCGAACGTCTAATGGCCCCGGCCCGGTCATTGGCCTGTCGCTTCTCACTTACGCCATAGCCTGCAGGTTTGGTTTCCCATCCCGGCACTAAAACGGCGTCCATACATGTCGATCACCGCATATCTCACTTCGATAGCACTCCTAGTCTGTTTGTCTGCAGTAGGGTCGTGGGAGTCGACCGCTTGTACAGTACACTAACTAGACCCTCTCGCCCGTCTATCAAAGCCACCCTACACCCAACACGTTCTTGAATTCTAGCCCGAATCCCACTAGACTCTTCCGTCCCCTCTTTTCCCATCTTCGTTCTTATTATAAAACCTTTTGATCTTACGCTCCCTTCCGTCGTCGTTATTACGTTTCGAGGTATCAATCGTGAGATTTTACTCTTTTACCAAACGAACTATCTTCGACTTTCCCCATAATCTCTACAACTCTACAACTTAACTACCCTTTATCTTAATTCGAGCATTTAGTCGGCTTGACCGCACATTACCAACTTTTCACAATGTCGTCTCGAAGCAGTTACAACATGTCCATGCCAGCATCGCTTCCTCCACCAGTAGATCTATTAAGCTACGCCCGTTCAATGCACCAGCACACCAAAAGACAGATGGAAGCCGCAAATATGCCAACAAGCCGACGAAGTATTCGGTCTCCACGTTCCCACGTCACAAGTTTACCGAACGGCACATCAGGTAGCTCTTCGTCGTCGAGGAGTCCAGGCGAAGTCGAATATCATGATTGAGGAAGATTGATTAACATTTGAAGCATTCTCATGACAACTTCAAAGCACACACGTCGTTTGGAAACGTACACACACATATATACAGTATAAGGCCGTCATGTTAACGGCAAACAAATCATACAAAACATACGCTCAGCTCGGATGAGCTTTGAAGCCGTATTATTTATACGCGAGGCGTTTAGGACATCCCGAGGAAAGCGATGTACACGCATGAGAGGGATTCAATACTACAGCATGGAGGGCCAGTGACTACAAGTCACCCACGTCTTAGCGATGAGGAGTCAGGTCGGTTGGAGTTACAATTGAGAGGCAAGAACACAAGGAGCCGCTCAGCAACATCTACGAATGGCCAAGCCATCACCAAGCAACAAGATGGCGATAATTGTTTTAAGTCCAGACCAAAATCAATGAACGATTTGCCACAGGGCAGTCGTATGAGAGTACGATATCTGACGATGATCCCGCGTCGGTGGGACGATCATATACAATCAGCTTTAGCAACTACATCACTTTCCAATATCTCATGA
Source organism: Annulohypoxylon truncatum (assembly GCF_022578515.1). Lineage (NCBI taxonomy): Eukaryota > Fungi > Ascomycota > Sordariomycetes > Xylariales > Hypoxylaceae > Annulohypoxylon > Annulohypoxylon truncatum. The sequence continues at coordinate 1,516,594 of NW_025953787.1, forward strand.
CTGTCTTCATCACCCGTGCCAGTAATATCTTGATCCTCCATCGCTAAGATACTTGGTCTGAGACATCTAGTTCATTAGTCCGTGCATCTTGCATTGAAGTCTCCCACTATATGCGTAAATGTTGTATTTTCCATACCAAGAACGTGTCGGTAGTCGAATGAGCCCAACTATGAGAAGCTCCCTCACCCCCTTATTCAATATCAACCAATCAGATTTGAAGATTAACACAGTTCGTTGAATGCAACGCTGAACATGCTCTCCGCGCCCCTCCCGACCATCTCCCGGGCGCAGCCATGGATGATAATAGCCCGAGCTATAATACACCAAAAAAAACCTGTATGGCACGCGAACGTAACGGCCTCCCTGGTCTTGCCGCGCAAAAGTCACCAGTAAACGGAAAAGAATCAAGATATGATGAATGATTACGTAGGAAACCGCACGGGACAAAATTGCGTAGGATTGGATGGCTTAGGTCAGCCCTTCGCCGCAGGATTCCCCCCGGCACTAGAAGGGGGGGCCAGAACGTCATCGGCCACATGCCGAGACGTTATTGCAAGTCTAAGCCATGGCTGCGGTACGCTCGACAAGAAATTTAAAACGTGCAAAGTGTGCCTACCTAGGCATCTCTTGAAGTGTAAATAGAGCCGAGAAACACATATTAATAATATCTCACGTTATTGAAATGTTCGGGACTTTGTTCAGGGCCTACGTAGTACATAGCCACTCTAAAAGTTCTGCCGCAAGCATAACCAATCAAATTTAAGGGGTTTCAGAAGGGGTTGACTGAAGGTACGTATCTCAATTCATTGGTACCTGTAAGCACAAACTATATGCCATGGTTGAACGCCGTCCCAATACCGCCTGCTATGCTGTGAATCTTGGCAATCGTAGTTGTAACCGATCGAAAGCTCGATCGGGTTATACAAGAGACGGCTTCTTCTTGATACCGAGGAGAGCCGCGTGATCCTTCTTCTTCTTGACAACACGCTTGAAAGACGGGGGCGGCATGTCTGTGGACGTCGCACCCGCTGCCGAGGCTGCAGGTTTTGCCAGTTCTGGCTTAGGCGTGCCGTTGCTGCTCGACGCAGGCGTACCCGCCGAGCTCGAAGCCGAACCTGCAGCCGCATCCTCCATCTCTTCGTCAATTACGTCCTCCGTGATACTCTCCACCTGCCTCGCGAACTCGAAAGCCCTTCTCGCGGCTTCCGCATCCTCCCTCTCCTGGCGCTCTGCCTCGGTATCAGCCGGCATCGCAACGCTTACTTCCACCCCATCCTGGTTGGCGCGCTCCAGTCTCGCGTTTCGGGTGCGTATCTCATCAAGAGCATCCGCGACGGCCATCTCGCGCTTGGCATCCACGGTTTTGGCCTCGAGTTCGACCATGGCGTTGCGTTCTTCCTCTTCCTTCTCCAGACGGTCAAGACGCTCTTCGTCTGTCTCGTCGCGGCCAACACGCCACGGTTCCGTACTACGCTTTGCGCCGCTCTCGCAGGCCTGAGGCTGGAGTTAGAAGGATAGTAAAAATAGGAGACTGGGGCTGGGACGTACGTAGTCTTGATTCTTAGGGTCGGTCTTGAACGTGATCTGTCCGCTACATCTTGTACAGCGGATGTAGAATCTGAAGATCTGGATACCGAGATACTTCTCATCTAACGGAGTCTCCTTTCGCGCATTGAACTAGTCATCCATGTAAGTAGGTGGCTTCAAGGCGCTTGGTGAAAAGTTCGTACCTTTCTGCCTTTGTAGATGTACTCTATTAGATAGATTGTTAGCAGGGATGTTGAGCAAGATTCTAGATGGACGATAACATACCTCCACATGTCGTGCATTTCATCGAGCTGTTGAAGGTTAGTATTCGTTTCAATTTCAGGCTGGTCTCAAATAAACAAATAATATAACATACTGCGATTAGGTTAGGAAATATCCTCTCAGAATTGGCAAGAATGCAGGGGACTTCACATACCAATGGAGCTGCTAGACGGACAGTCTGAACTTTTGGACCAGCAGTCTTGGGCCCCTTGACTCTCTTGATTTGGCTCGGATCAAAGTCCGGAGGATAGTACTTGGCTGCACGCGGTCAGTAATTAGTACATCAATAAATAAGAGGAAAAAAAAACATACTAAGGACTTTTCGTTCAGACATTGTGCGTTATTCTGATATGGGAGCAGCCCTTGAAATGGCTATTTTCATATACGATGTTATGCGATGATGAATCGGAGATGAGAATGGTCGTGATGTGATAATATGACAAGGCAAATAGCCGTGAGAGCCACCCAGTCTAGGAACTGAAAAATAGAGTGGATCTAAAGATGTGGCGGGAGTCACGTGCACAGTTCAGCCTCAATTTCTTACTCATCCAGGAAGCTCGTCCCTGACTGCGGCTGAAATTGAGGCTTTCAAATTCTATACATAGGTACAAAGGTACAGAGTCACTTGAGTACGTATTTATCACCTCTCATTTTCGTATTGGCCCACTTCCCCATGATATGATGCACGCCAAGAATCATATCAGTGGGGGCTACGTCGTTTGCTCGGACCTGAACTTTCATCGGGTTCCTTTCTTTGTCATCCCTAGCGTCTCAATGTCATAGTTCACGGTGAAGATCTCGGTATATGCCCTGTCATCGATGCCAACACCAAACGGATATTTTACATACGGGATTAGGTTAATTTCAAGGTTGACTGGTGAAGTTAGACAACTTTCAGCGTTACAGGCGACTTGCTGGAGCTTCGGGTTGTACAATCTGAGAAAGGATATGTCATTGGAGACCTTAATCAATTGATGATGCCGAGGTGCAGTCAGCCCAGCAGCTTGAGTTTATTATAACCTTATGATGGATCTCGATGTAGTTTCACATACGGCGGAGTCCAATATAAATATGTGGACGTCGTAGACTGATCCATTACCTATATTTGACAAACAAGGTAGCGTGTGCATTATACATACATATCTAGCTATGCAGTATGTTACTAGCAGCACCTAACAGAACTGCCTATCAGGTCATCGTGGTTACCGACGCCCCTGAATTCCAACCTCAAGCATTTCGGCCAGAGTGTCCCATTTTCCTGCAGCAGCATCTCCACTGGCTCTCGCAACCCCTCTCAGACCACTGGAAATGAACTTCAAGTGCCGATCGAAGTCGGCTCGGATCTCACCGAGAACTTCGGTAAAGGACATTTCCTTGTCTTGCATCATCGAGCTTTTGTCCTGATCAAAAAGAAATGTTTCGTCTTCCTCTTCGTCACTCTTGAGATACCTCCTATGCTTCGTCGGTGAAGACATCACCGATAATCGCGATAGCTCTTGGACTTCTTCTTGCTCTCTTTCGGCTTCTAATTGGCGCGCATCCTGAAGCCTGATGGTGAGATCAAACATGTCTAGAATACATTGCCTGATAGGATCAAGTTTGCTACCTAAGCACATTTCACCAATCATCCGTTTTGTGAATGCACTGTGTGAAGAGATCATAGCAGTTACATCTTCCGCTTGCTGAAGCGTCTCTTGAAGCTGCGTCGTAAGTGGTCCCAGAACCAATGTATTAAGATAGGAGTGAAGGATATTACAGAACCAGAGGAACTTTGCCCTGAGTCCATAGTAAACTGATTGGTCTGATGATGTGATTGCTGTGCCCGAAATGCTGTCAGATACAAACCGATATTTGTGGAGGACGTAAGTGGCCCGTCGGAGTTGCAGCAGGAACGTGAATGCTGCTTGATAATGAGAAAGGCTCTCATCTGACAAGATAATCCGAATTGGCCAGGATAGGCGATGAATTATTTTAATAAAGGGTAGACCTGCGCGGACAGATCTTCGGATTTCGATCACATCGCTTTTTAGACCTTCTGCAAATACATTGACAGTTATCTGATGAGCATCAGATAGGACACCGAACGCCTCGTGAGCCAATGAGGTCAAGTTGAATCGGTCGTGCCAATTAGCATTAAGAAGGTCGAGGTTGTTGAATATTGCGAATATGAACGAATCAGATCGTGAACCGTCCGACATAAGATACACGTGCCGGAGAGAATTCAAGACCGACCACAGATTACACGATTCGAACAGGGTTCGTTGAAGAGTCGTAGAAGCAGCATGATGCTTGCTTTCCATCCATTTCTTGAATGTATCACTGAAGATTTCGGAGAAGGGCGCAAAAGTTCCATAGATAGATGTAAAATTCCCAGTAACTTCTAGAGACGGCTCCGGCGTTTGAACACCAGTTGATTGATATTTCCCTAGAAGCTTTAGAACAACAACGCTCTTGCCAGTTATGAGAATCTTGGACGCCGCTGGCTGCAAAAATCGCGGCACATATAATGCGCCATCGGATGTCCTTCTTAGCGTGAATTGGTCTGCCCAGACCTGACTCTTGGGAACTTGGCTTGACGAGCTAGAAATGAAGAAGGTTTTATCTTCTTCGATGAGCTCTCCAGCTTCCATCCAGAGACGAATGGATCGAAGGTAAACTTGGAAGCATTCAAAGAACAGACTAGCAACGAATTCGTATACTACGTTGTTTCCTTCCAACTGAGCAATTTCAGCAGCATCATAAAGAAGCTCCAAGTAATGAAATGGGTGAGGGTACTTTGATCTTTGGAGCTGGTGAACAATATCTGAAAGGCAAACAAGGGGCTGTAGATGAGGTTTCACATCATCTAGGACTCTCGCTATACTGACAACGACATCTTCTTGGATATCTACGTATCGGCGTTGTAACTTCGAAATTTCGGTGTCAAATGACTGAAGGCGTTTTTGGACAGCTTCTTGAAAGACCTGTAATAGCGGTACGTGTTGGGGATGCTTCGCAAACTCGCGGAGAACGTACAATTGTCGGCCCGCTTCGCTGAGTGAGCCTAGCAACGCCTTGTAAACTTCCCATGATGTGTACCTTAATTGGAATTGGAGAGACGGGTTTCCCTGTGCGTCAAACAAGGTATTATCCAGACCATTTAGCATGAAAAGCGTCTCGCGTACTGCCTGGAATTCTGACATGATAATCTTCTGGGGTCTACCCGTTGCATCCTTTGGTGGCATGGCATTCCTCCAAAGCTGTGTTTCCCTGACCTGGTCTAGTCCACCCTCATCCTGGGAGTCAACAAGGAAATCTGTGGGGAGTTTCCGATGTTGTGCCTCAGCAGACGATACTGATGTTAGCTCATCCCCAGCTGATATGTCAGATGTACCGTCGTAGTATTCATCATTAGAGCTGTCTTCATCGAATCTGGCCGTTTCCCATATATCGCGGTCTTGATCCCAGCCATCTTCTTTAGCAATATCAGCCCATTTAAGGGCCGGCTTAGCATCATGTTCTGGCTCTTTGAGCAACTCAAGATCAGCTAGCTTAGTCTTTTTAATAGGTTGATCTTCGAGCTGTAATAGTAGCTGGAGAATGTCAGGAGTCCAACTTTTAGAGATGCGAGCGAGCGCATCTCGACGTTCCCTTAAAGCATCAGCTACCTTGTCCCGATTAACGACACGGAAATGCTCTTCGAAGCCGTCGAGCTTCTTCTCAACTTCAAACTGATTTGTGCGTAGAAAATTGTGGTAACGAATGCTTCGTAGGCTTGATTCCTTGAGAACATTGAAGCGGGCAGGATCTGACTATTACTATGTAAGTGTGCTTGATTGACAATATAGTTGACTACCCCTAGTACTGTGCCTACCTGGCTTGACGTTGAGGTGATGACCTCAACTAATTCTTCAGTTAGCGTGCTCAAAGTGGCGGCGAATGCCATGATTTTTCATCTGTCAGCACAAGGCCAACATTTAAGATAAAGTTTTCACTAGGTGAGTTGAGGTATATATTGTGAGATGAAATATTATTAATAGCGACTTCATATTCATTGAAGTTCAAGTTTCGTTTGTTGATTTCATGCATATGGAACTTCATCTAGGTTCATATCCGAAGAATGTATACTCTATATTTATATATGCTGCCTATAAGCATATGTACGCAATAAAGCCTTATCATACCTTTTTAATCTGAAAACTGGCTGTTGATGCGCGTTGACGCGTCCTCTAATTGCAGGGATGATAGGTCATACAGTGTGGAATAATGGTCAGGATCGCCCATTCTTCTTCTTTTAGCACTGTAGTTCCCCTTTTCCGCTTGCTGGACCCACCCCATCTCTGGCATTAGGTTAGGGCACTAGGGGGTACATCTGTATCTGTAAAACAGGTATTGCGTTGGCGTTGCTTAGATTTTCCGATTTCTCCTTTGCCCCAATGAAACAATTCGAGATTTGATGTAGAGTGTCAAATTAGGAGCCATCGCTAAGTCACAAGTTGATATCAAAACCTTCCCTTCATCTGTACATTTCCCACCATTTAATTGATTTTCCGCAGTATCACGACCGTGATTACGACCGTAACGAATTCACCTTCTTTCCACATCACACATCGCATCTTCTAATTTAGAACAAATCCTCGATAATTACTCTCCAACATCGACAAGGTTAATGACCAGACAACGTTAATTCCTCAATATGGCCATCGCGAGGCCCGTCCGCGCTCTGGCGCTCGCTGTTTTCGTAGTCTGCGTTTTCTTCCTATACACAATATGGCGCCCTGATACTGGCATGAATCCCTCCGCCGATTTCCATGGTACCATCGAGAGAGACCCTAATCTAGATCGTGAGTCCTCGTTATTCCACTTCCTGCCCGTATCATGCGTGTCTAACAGTCCAATAGTTACGGGAGAACCAGAGGGTAATCTTGTACGCGCCACTGAGGGGTACGCTCCCGGCGTCGCTGGCACCGCACGAATCAATGCGACAATCCTAGCCTTAGTACGAAACGAAGAGCTGGACGGCATGTTGCAGTCTATGCACGATCTGGAGCGAACATGGAACTCCAAGTTCAACTATCCGTGGACGTTTTTCAACGATGTCCCTTTCACCGAAGAATTCAAGCGAAGAACGAGAGCAGCAACCAAGGCTGAAACTCGATATGGTAAGCTGGGTCATGTACATATTACCCAAGTGCGTTACTGACGTGGTATCATAGAGGTCATTCCTAATGAGCATTGGGATACTCCATCCTGGATCAACGACGACTTATACAAGGAATCCGTAAAGATCCTCGAAGAGAATGACATCCAATACGCAAACAAGATCTCATACCACAAGATGTGTCGGTGGAACAGCGGGCTTTTCTACAAGCACCCAGCATTAGCTGAGATACAGTACTACTGGCGTGTCGAGCCTAAGGTTCACTTCTTCTGTGATATCGACTACGACGTATTCCGTTACATGCAGGACAACAACAAGACATACGGCTTCACTATCTCCCTCTACGATGCGCCCCAATCGATCCCGACTCTGTGGCCAGAGACGAACAAGTTCATTGCTCAACACCCCGAATATTTGCATGAGAACAGAGCCGAGGCTTGGTTGACTGACAAGGAACGCCGACCTGTCCACTGGGACCAAGCAAATGGTTATTCGACGTGCCACTTCTGGACCAATTTTGAGATCGCGGATATCAACTTCTGGAGAAGCCAGGCATATGAAGACTACTTTAACCACCTGGACCGTGCTGGTGGTTTCTTCTACGAAAGATGGGGCGACGCACCAGTTCACAGTATTGCGCTGGGTCTATTCGAGGACAAGACCAAGATTCATTGGTTAGTAAAGCCGTCTTATAGTGTTGACTTGAGTATGCTAATATTTCGTAGGTTCCGCGATATTGGATACCAGCACATTCCTTTCTTCAACTGTCCCAACTCGCCAAAATGCAGAGGTTGCGTGACTGGTCGTTTCACCGACGGTGAAGCCTGGCTAAATAAGGAGGACTGCCGACCCAACTGGTTCAAGTATGCAGGAATGTACTAATCGGCTGGCAAGGGATAATCTTGAATAAGTGGAATACTATGGCTGCACGATATGATCCGATGCTGTACTAATGTCTGGGATATCCCATAATGGATAAGGAAAGCATATCGGCATGCGGTGTTTTTGGCGTAGGACAGGGGCACTTGATACATAGAAAAGGGGTTGTTTTCGAAAGTCGACACGGTATTACCAACCAATTGGTGTTGCATAGAATCAATGTCGAGGATCACCAGTACTTGGTGTCAATGTTCAATTAAGTATCAAATAACGTGATCGCCGATGCAAAAACTCCTTTCGAATCCGGAGACGGGTTTCCTGAATCAGGGATATCCAAATACAGTGACAATCCCAGACGTGCCGCTAACACAATATTGGTCTCCAAACCCATTCTCTTTCCATGCGAGACAACTGATCACATTGCTCCGTTCTTTCGGTTTACCATCTTTGCCGATGCTTTTCTTAGGCTCGTGGCCGGGAGGTCCCCAGGGAACGGTGACTTGAGCTACTAATCCTCCGGTTAGGATATCCCACGCCCATATCCTACCCTCACTATTCCGGCCTGGGCTGCCCGTCATCTCATCTCCCGCTACTACATATTGCTCCTTGCCACCTAGAATGGATTGGACACGTAGGTCTTCGTTTTTCCAACCCGGATCGGAATAGGTCTTAAGGCACCCTCCGCTCTCCCTATCCATCAGTCGTAGTTTACTATCCAGGCTCCCGACTAGAAGCGCTTTACCATCCATGGTCATACATAAACTCGTAACGCTGGGGCCGATAACGTCCGTCACACACCGTCCCATGCGCACATCGTACGTCCTAACACGGCCATCTACACTGCCAGCGACAATCTCAGATCCGCGCACGACAACAGCGGTCACGGAGTCGCGCGCCTCATTTAGGACCTGGATCGGTTTTAGAGACTTGCTCTTGAGATCCCAGATCCGGACGGTGGTATCCAGGCTACCGGTAACGACGAGGCTGTCGTCCTCGCCGGCGAAGGCCACGCAGTTGACGCGCGCGGTGTGGCTCTGCGGCGTGCCGCCGAAGCGCCGGATCGTCAACGCCGTCGCCACGTCCCAGTAGAAGACGGTGCGGTCCCCGCCCACAGACGCGAAACGCGCGTTGTCCGCCGTCACGTCTAGCGAGAGCACCTCATACCCATGCCCGGAATAGGACTGGATTAGGAGACCTTGCGGAATTACCGGAGAGGCGGCACTACTACTGCTGGTCCTGGTTATGTGCGATGAGCTGGGGTGAATGGTTGTGTTAGATTGCGGGTTGTACAGCCTCACGGTCCGGTCTGCGGAGCCGGCGAGGATATATGTTCCCGGCGAATGCGAGTATGTGAGTGCATGGACGGGACCTATGACGGTTAGTGAATGGTTTTTCGTATGTAAATTTGAACGGATGAGTCTCTACTTTACCGTTAGAACCTAATAGGTGAGAGATTGGCTTGTTGGGAAAAGCCATTTTGAAGTATCATGTCGGCACCCATGACCTAGAAACCTCTAGCCGTTCATATAAGAAGATCGAGGTACTAGTAAGTGGATTAGACGAGACACTTCAGTCCTCTTCTTTCTTTCAAGTGTTTTACTTAGTAAGTGAGAGAGTAAGATTGCCCGTTATTATTCCTACCTTGCTTATAGGACCGGTGATATTGGATAGTTGAATAATTGCTTGTTGTCGCACTTGCTACTAGGCACCTAGTACCTAGTATAGTGGGGTACCCAGTACCGGAATCTAGGAATATTCTTTATCTTATCACGGATAAGTACACTATCGATAAAGACTTTTTGCTATTCGCCTTCAATGATCCAGAATTTTCAGACTTAAAAAAAAAAAGTTACCACTGTCCCACTTCCACCATATCATCAATTAATCGGTTTGACGACTTAACGAGTCCTCCACGCATAGTGCTTGCAATGCTTCAATTGAGCAGTCGGAGCGCACGCCGTATTGGAACGTCCTATGTATGCGCCTCATGTTTTGCGGCTACCCAATCGGCAAGGTCGCGGGTGCTTCGTCCCACCTTAATTCCTAGATATCATGGCCGACTATTGTCGAACACACCTCTCCGAGCTGCGCAGCCGGTTGAGACCCCAACCACGCCTGCGGATGGGGCTAGTGATATAGCGGTTCAATCGTCGAACCCATCCCAGAAGAAAAAGAAGAAAAAGGGTGCAAATAAGTCTTCCAAAAAAGATCAGTCTCAACCAGATGTCCAGCCTCTGTCGAAGAAAGCGGCCACCCAGGCTGCAGATGTACGCCAATTACAGGTTCTGCAAGGCGCACTCGAAGCTCTGAAGAACGTTCTTGCTAGCCAGAACATCAATATCGACCAAATTATGAAATCTAACAACCAATCTGACCAAGCAACCTCAGCTTCACAACCCAAAGCCCAAGCTGAGACGAAGACCAAGGCTAAAGCTAAAGCTAAACCCAAAGCTAAAGCCAAGTCTAAGTCCACCACCACGGCTGCTACAACTGGAGATGAAGAAGTTCAGGACCCGAAACCAATCGGAGCAAAGGCAAGGCGCAAAAGATCGAAAGCGCGGAAACAGGTTGCCGGGGACTCAGCTACAGAGGCTCAGGATGAACAGGCAAAGGCGTCAAAAAGCGACGAAAAGGACCACCAGGAGTCGTTGCCAGACACCGCCGACGATGATATTAATTCTCTAAAATTCGCCACGCCTGAGCTTCAGGACAAATTCCAGGTTGTAGAGGATCCATCCACGGACAAAACCCCGCCAAAAAGTTCAAAAAGGAAATCAAAGGAGCAAAAATCGCAGAAGTCCCAAAAGGCACAAAAGTCCCAGAAATCCGATAAATCTCAGAAAGCGCAGAAAACGCAAAAGCCCGCGAAAGCCCCCTTAGCCATCAATGTGATTCGTGCCAAGGATCTACACATGACCCCTATCCAAGCAGACCGGCCTCCAGTTCCGGCATTGTCATACGGGCTTGAGAGGGTTTTGTTCAACCCTGGCGTGTATACTCTCCAAGATCCTCGATCTCGGGTTTACAATTTTGATCCGTATCTCTCGGAGATCATGCCGATCCAGGAATTTGATTTCAACGCGTTAAAGCAATATGTAACCTCTTCCAAGGATACCAACCTGATTCGGATTGCAAAGGAAAATGCCAAGAAATATACAGGTTCAACTTCAAGCATGACTTCCATGCTTTCCCATTTCCATTATCTCTTGTCATCCTGGCGAGAAATCAATACAAGCATGCTCTCAAGGCAGTTTGAACCAGACTCTCTTCAATATACAAGAATCATGAGGGGACCATCAGCAATATTCTTAAACTGGAGAGATGGCACTTACGCGATAGATGCTGATAAAGAATTCGACACGGCAAATATCTTGAGTATGCTCGGAAAGTCTATGGAGAAACTCCTCACACTCACCAAGGAGGAGTATGAGAGATATAGACACATTAATTCGGATCAAATTACCGAGGAAGAACGGAACGCCGATGAAGCATTTCACTATACCGGCTTCCGCGACTTCATGATGCGTTCGCAACTCGACGCACATGATCCAAGAGTGCCAGGGTCTGGCATGTTCGATCTTAAGACCCGAGCGGTCATCTCGATTCGTATGGATGCGCAAGGGTTTCATAAAGGCCTTGGGTACGAGATTCGCAACCGATTTGGCCAGTGGGAGTCGTTCGAACGAGAGTACTACGACATGATCCGCTCTGCATTCTTGAAGTACTCCCTTCAAGTTCGTATGGGTAGGATGGATGGTATATTCGTCGCATTCCACAACACCCAACGCATTTTTGGATTTCAGTATATTCCTCTAAGTGAAATGGATCTCGCATTGCATGGAACTTCTGACACCACACTTGGCGACAGGGAATATGCGCTGAGTCTTTCATTACTTAATGATATTCTAGACCGGGCCACTAAGAAGTGGCCGGAGCAATCTCTACGGATACATTTCGAGACTAGAACATCAGTGGACACACCATTCATGTATATCTTTGCGAAGCCCGTATCCCAAGCTGACATAGACGAGGTTCAAAGCGCTAACAGGGCAACTATTGAAGCATTCGAGAGAGGAATACTTGGTTTAGTGAAAGAGGAAGCCGAGGCCGAATCGGAATCTATCGTGGAAATTGATGACGCCCCCAAGCAGGAAGAAGAGGTGGAAGAAACCTCACTAGCCCAGGCAATGTCGACTTTGGCTACTTGGAAGGAAGTACGCCAAGTCGTCGAGAATGCGGTAGATGATGACGAGGTTGGTGTTGGCGCCGTAAGAGAGGCCATCGAGGATGCGCTAGAACAGAGTGGACTGCTTCATGCTAAATCCTCCGCAGAAGCGCGAGGATACGTGGATGCCTTACTCGCTGCCATCACCAGTAGCATGCCCCCCAGGCCCGCGGTATCATCTCTGGAGGGATCAACGAGAGAGGAAATTGACGTGGATGAAGATGATTCCTCGTCCTCTATTCAGGAACCAGGACAAGAATCAGAAACATCCAACGATGAACAACTAGCCTCTAGCGATGAGCCCGATGCGAAACAGGCTCGAGGCCACGAAGAATCTACTGAAATTGAAGATGCGGATAATCAACAGCAAGAGACCACCGAACAAGCCGAGGATGTATTGGTGTCACAATCAGAATCTGAAGTTGAACAGAACGAAGGGCAATCAACGACCACGGAACCTCTGGAGAGCCAAATAGACAGTGCTGATGAACACGGAGATAATACCGCATTAGAGCAAGAATCAGTTGCGGAAGCTCATGTTGAAGAGCAACTCGATAAGTCTATCGAGCAAGTAACAGAGGAGCCTGTGGAAACGAACCAACTTCTAGAGGAGGAAGCGGAGGAGGATGAAGATGACGACGAAACTGATGACATGGACGATGAATTGGAAACAGCAGAATCCAAGAGAGACCTTAACGCTTCCACTGCCATGTCTCCGCTAAGGGATCTTATTGTGCGAATAGCCCAAGGGATCGACGAAAGGCCTATTCCCAGCGAACCCGAGAGCTCAATGGATGATTCGTCGAAACTAAAAGAGTTTGAGCGAATTCTCGGCGAGCTGATTTCTCGCACCAAAGCCGAGCAGGCTCGTCCTCAAACGGATGACGTTAATCAGGTGACTCCGGAGAGCCAGACGGAACCGGGGGTACAAATTGAGGCACAGTCGACCGAGTCTGAAACCGAGAAAGTAGGGGAGACAGAGGACTCTACTGAGCAGTCATCCTCAGAACCGGCTTCAGAAACCTCGGCGCCAGCTGAAGAAGAGGTAGATGAGAATTTGCTAGGCATGGTACTAACAATTAAGAATAAGGTCAACGGCCAATACGTACCTAGGCCCGAGAATATGAGCAAGGGCGATAGCTGGAGTGTAGAGTACAACATTGAAGAAATTGCCAGCAAGCGAGCCAGTACACTTTACAATCAATGCAAAACCAGACGCCGCAAGATCTTCGAAGATCCGGGCAATAAAGAGACGGAGTGGTTCAAGATGTGGCGTGGCAAACTCGATGAATGTACAAAAGCCGGTCGCAAGTTTAGGGCGCAGGAGCTGGAGAGCGCAAAGACACGCCCCGTCCACGTCGTAGGGCACCATGAACCCTTACTATGGGAAGATGTTTTCGGAAGGAAAAACGGAAAGGAGGAGAAGCCGGCAGAAGAAGACGCCGAGACTGTGTAGGGGAACATGAGGCTGAGGGCGGTTCGGAAAAGGAAAATCAAGGTTATCAACAAAGACTTATGGGGAGGCAAGGCTCCATTGGTCAAACGTGATATTACATGCATCTACTCCACTGTACAACATCTCGCTTTGCAGCGCTGTAGTACTTACACATCGGTCTGGGTTTAGGCATGAGGGTTTAGGCCATATGTAGAATACTTCGGAATATTCTGCTGCCTCCCATCGTAGGTGACTTACAATAGAAAAAAGGCTGTCTCGACTCCGTAAAAAGTTTATCCCTGTATCTATACTGTCAATTAGAAATTCATGCATAAGTTGCCTTCTTCCCACTATGTTTGGCCTAATACCCCGTTTTCGAAACTCCAAGTTGAGTCACCTTCGCTCTGCCGCGCGCCAAGCTCTAAAAGTCCCACGATGATCAAATGGTACTCATCAAATAATCATTGTGAATGGTGCAGGTTATACCTGTTTCGTATACGTAGACAAGTCAATGGGCTCTAGTCAAGTAAGGTAAACACGCGAAGACTCGAGATCGCAAAGAGTAGAAATAGTCATTCAGGGTATATATCTCCCACCTTCTCCCCTACCTACCAGACCCAACACTGAGGTCATTCCACCTCCTTCCCACCCATTGAACCCTCGCCTACCCAGAACCATCCGGCGCGCCCGTATTCACGCACCAAGGTCGTAGCAGATGCACTTCGTAGTCCTAAAATTGTAAACAAAAGCATGGCGGCTGCCATCCTTATTCTCCCAAGCCGACCGCCACGCCTGTAACATGTCATGGATCTCGCGGACGTACCTCCTCTCGTTCTTGTCTACTGACTGCTCGGCCCGACGCCAGGTCTCGGCATCGGAAAGCGCGGTTTCTTGTATTAAATCGAGGACGACGTCCGAGGTCTCGACAGCGGCGATCGGTCCGTCCAAGAATGTCTGCAGGAGCCTCGCGGCGTTGGCCTGGGCTTGCTCGATGACGACCAGCCGGTTAAATTTTTTCGACCGCGTCCCGGCCACGAGGACGCGCACCTCTTGGTCTGGATTTGGTGATACGGTTGCGCCTGAGGCGATAGGCGCTGCGCCACCAGCAAACTCGGATTGTTTAGCAGAACCGCGCTCGCGCAGGGCAATACGTAGCCATGGAAGGAGCTGAGAGGCCGAAATCTCTACGTCCGGCACCTCCTTGCGGTCCATGGTCCTGATCTTCAGCACGTTGTCCTGCTTGATGATTACAATCCATGAGTAAGTCTCATCGCGATTCCTAGACGTTAGTTCTTCCGGAGATCGTGAATCCCGAGCCAGCTCCGCGCTGATGTCGTGGGACCATAGCGTCGAAAGAATTTCAATGCCGGCCGTGCGAAGAGTATGTGCGTCGAAGCTAGCGACCAGGACGTCGCACTAAGTAATAATTAGATATTGTTATAGCATTCAAAAGAGGATTTAAAGTAGACTCACTCGTTTCGTGTTGAAAATCCCGGGAATTTCTTCCTCAGGCTTCTTCAAGAAAGCCTTCCCTCCGCTTTTTGGCGGCCGTGCTAATTTGTCCCATGCTAAGCTAAAACCAACTGCGTGAGGTCCTTCGCCTATCTTTGGCTGGTGAGCTTTAATTAAACTGTCGTAGCGACCGCCAGCCGCAAAGACATCTTTGAATTTCCTGTCATAGAGACACTGGAATAGCATTCCGCCGGAGAAAAAGTTCTCTTTGACGCTACTTAAGGGGTTGACGTAAATCTTCGCGTGGACTCCGAGGCGTTTGGTATACTCGACCACGTCCTTTAAATGAGCTAATGTCGGCTGTAGTTTTTCATACATTCGACTGCCTTCGAATATGGCCTTGAGCTTAGCGAATGCTTTTGCTGGTGTGTCTGGTGCTTTGTTAGTTGTTGCTTGAATAACTGTTGAATGGTGAAAGTTAAATGCCCACCTCGAAAATCGAACCGTTTCAGGTCCTCAATGCTCGTAGCTGATATTCCGATTATGGGTGATCGAAGCTCCGCTCGAATTTTTTGAAAAGTATAGGAATGGATATTAAGCTTGCTGAGAGACTCGGCGGTTTGCCTCCTTGCGCTTAAATCTACATTGCAGAAATCGAATATGAGCTGCAATAAATCGGAATGGCCTAGATGAAAGCACATTGGCGACGTCGAAGGGAACGTGTCTATAATTTCATCCAGAACCTTGATGACCTCAGCCTCCTTTAAAGCTAGGTCTAATGTGTCTGTAGAGACGATATCAAAATCAACCTCACCAATCATCAGTGGTTGGGCACCGCTTCGTCTGTCACGATAAACGCTGCCGAATGTGAAAGACTTTCGAACCCTCGAACAATTCGTATGTTTTGCCAAAACTCTAGCGTTCCCGAGCATGAGGTCAAAAGGCAACTGTACTACAGTACCACTTTGGTCCAGGAGCTGGACGACATCTTGATTTGGAGAGTAGTGGGAGGATCGGGGATAGATCGAGCTCCTGGGTGCCTCCACTGCACCGTGACGACGAAAGACGGATATCAACTCCTCCTTGACTGCACTTTGGTACAATAATTCCGTAGCGGTAGGGTTTGGTGCTGTTAAGTCCCAAGCGTAATCCTTTGTCGGTTCCACGGGTGTCGAGAATAATGCCGAGACGACTTTTGGGTAATACGGCGAGGCAGAGCTTGTGAGACTTGCGAGCGCCCTGCGTGTCGTCTCATTTTCCATCTGGATGGGCAACTTTCCACTTCTCAGAAGCTCAATACTACTAGGACGTTCTTTCACGTCATGGGTGACTAAAGAAAGCACGATATCCGACTTTACTTTGTCACCGGGCTGGAAATCATCGGGGAGCAGAGATGAATTTCCTAGTTTTCCTAGCTTATCCGCTCTTTCCATACCGACAACGGGATGGTAACACATCTCAAAGAATATTATACCTAGAGAATACATCTTCGATCGAGTTAGTTAGTAGTTACAAGGTATATGTTGGCGGCGTGTCTTACATCAACTTTCGATGTATATGAACCTGCGCCAGTCCTGCGGACTTCGGGGGCAACATAATAAGATGTTCCGATGCTTCTCGTCAAGTCACTGACATCTAGATTAGTTGTGATCGATTTGTCGGCGGCAAAGTGGCCACTAGTAGCCAATCCGAAGTCACCGATCTTAACATTGTTCACCCCATCAGGGCCGAGGCCGATGAAGACGTTTTCCGGCTTAAGGTCGCGATGGACTATGTTCAACCCATGAATATGAACCAAGCCCTCTAAAATCTGCCGAAATAAACGCCAGATCTCCTCTGCTTCCTTCCAAAGGTCCCTTTGAATCAGATCTCGCAGCGTCTTGTTCGCAGGATTAGCAGCTTACCCAGGGAGTACCAACTTGAATTGAATAACTCACCCTCTTCTCGCAATACTCCATGGAGATGTACATAACGGTTCTATAGTGTTTTTGTTGACTACTCCTGACCCTTGTAGGCGAAGGCATGGAGTCGTTAATAACAGAAACAACATCTGACTCGTCATCGTCATCATCTTCGCTTTCTTCTGATTCGTCATTTTCTTCAGTGTCTGATTCATCTGAACCGAATTCGATATTGGGGTGGCTTGAGGAAATGAAGTCCAACCCTCCAGTGCTAGTGGCGAATTGGATATCAATGCCTTGGGAATTGGTGTTTTTGGACTCGTTAAGATCTTCGGTGGATGTGTCCTCTTCCGAGTCTGATAAGTCGGGTATTTCCTCCAACCAAGTGTTATAATATCTCACCACCGCGGGGTGACTTAGCTGGGAAAGTAGCCTCACCTCTTTCAATATCTCGGTAAGACTTGATTGAGAGCGCTGGCTGATCTTCTTGATCGCGTAAATTTGACCATCTAGCTTCTTACGGGCTTTGACAACTTCGCCAAAGCCACCCTTGCCTAATCGTGCTTCTTCGACGAAATCTTCCTTATATCTAGAAGAAGTCGGTCCGCGCGTGGAAGAATCACGCCTAAGCCTTGTAGGAAACGCGTGCGTTAAGGAACTCAGAGATTGGGAACGAGAAAAGACGGAAGGGGTATCATCGACAATGACAGGTGCATCTGTTGCCAGAAACTCACTGGAGCTCAACTCAAACGCCCTTGGGCGTTTCTTAGGGTCAAGTTTGAAAAACCTAGCCACCAATTCGTGGAGGGGTCTGGACAAGGAGAGGGAATCCATTAGAATAGCTGGAGACTGATATTTTTGGAAGACATCTAGACCAAATATCATCTGTAGGAAAACGACTCCGAGATCCCATATGTCGGTTTTTTGGGTAAATTGCGGCCGTGAACTTCCAGCAATCTCCGGTGGCAGCCAATAGGTGGACCTTGCAGAGTTCGCAGACGCATTTTTCTGAGACCTACGGCAGATACGATACAATTCTCTTTCATATGCGATATCCGAAAGCTTAGGAATAACATCGCCTGTTGTTTCTCTGAAAAGAAGCACGTTTCCGGGATGAATATCTTGGTGAGTAATACCATGGCTATGCAAATGACCCAAGGCATTAAGAAGGTCCGCGGTCCATGAGCGAACTTTGCCGACATCAAGATGTCCCGCAAGATCAAGCAGCTCTTCTAGCGGGCCCTTGTCTGCTAGAGGGGTTAAGATTCGGGCGGTCCAGGCCATCGTGGCTGAATCGACGTCTCCATGATCTCGATCAATACGAAAATTTAATAACTCGAGAATGTTGCGGTGCGATATCTTCTTAACAGTCTCTAACTCCCCTTCCAAAGCTTGTAACTGCTTTTTGAATTGAGCGGATTCCTTGGAAGTCGATCGTAACTCGAATTCTTTAAGAACTAGGCTTGGCCCGTTTCTCCCGCCGGATATCTCAGGCCAGACACAGTACGTAGCCGCTACCTGTCCCTTGCGAAATTCACTTTTCCCCGTAACGACGTTGAAGATAAACGAATTTCCGACGGAGTCGGCAACTTGGCATGTTTGATCAAACTCAATTCTTCCAGCTTCTAAGATACGGGAGGTTTGAGAGTGATTATTACTTGGTGTCGCAAGCGTCTTATTTTTCTTCTTCGATTCCTTGACCCTTGTTCGTTGCCGGTCGACTTCTTTCTGTATCATGTCTTGCATCACTCTTTCTTCCTCTTTCATTGCATCCTGTCTCTTACGCGCCTCTTCCTCTTGCTGCTCTCGGGCCTGTTTGGCTAACTCGGCCTCATGAGCCGCCCTCTCCTCTTCTAACGAGGGCAAATCTAGTCCTTGAGCCTTTGCTTGAGCAGCGTCCTCAAGGATATCTTGGAGACCTTGTGCCAACTCATGGACCATGGGTTCTGGCTGCTCCAGCGCGACCAAAGCCTTCGGCTTCGTCTCGATAAACTTCTGCAGCTTAAACACCGTAGACTCCTTCAAGTTTTCCTCGTCCTTTAGACTAAGCAAAGGAGCAGACCTGGGGTAAGTCGCCGTGAACACAACTCCAAGAGTAATAGCCACTTCTTCGTCCGACAAAGCCTTGACGCGAATATCGAAAGATGGCTCGGATTTCTTCCATGCGGTGTTAGCAGCTTTATGCTCAATGTAGTCGTCGCCATAGATGGCTTGGAGAACCATAATCTCCTCATTCTGAACGTCAGTGTATTGCGTCTTGGGTCCTACATCCGGGCTGGCGGGCTTCAGCCCGGGATAAGTTGGGTCATTAGTTTTGGTGTTGAGCTGCTTGGGCCCTTTCCATGGTCCAGTCGGCTTCCAAGCCATTTTGATATTTCAGCAGATCGTTCGGTAAAGAGGATCGAACGAATGGAGACTCACGCAGCCGGAGCTGCACGTGGTCTACTGAGTTGTGGCCATATTGCAGCAACGATAGCATATGTAGAATAAAATCTGTATATCAAAGCAGGTTGGGTAGCGGTGAAACAAGTCAATGAGTACAAGTGACAGGTGACAGGTGAAGCTGCCATTAATTCATGGTGGGGTCCAATTCAGCTGCATACATTGGGTCCTAACGCCCCACTTCGATAGCTACATACATCATTTGGTGCATAGAACGAGTGCTCGAGCACCTAAGTTTCTATTTACATGTATACATGTGTAGATCTAAAGGTTCGTTCCTCAACTCAAATTACTAGAGTTTTGACCGAAAAACTCAGTTTCTGCAGGTACCTATTAGTTTAAATTTCCTCTAAGCAGGAGTAATTGAATAAAAATTTTCATATAGAGGGCAAACAAGTGATCGTCGTGAAATATTTAGTAAGTGACTTCGTACTAGCAACCTACCCACTTGTAAGGCCCCCACTTCAGCTGCCATTATCGATAAGAGATCCCAGTAGCGGCAATACCTAGTAGTATTTTGACGTTGCCCTGGCCTGGATTTCTAACTTTACTTCCCGAAGTAAACACTAGACCATCCAAACTTTTCTTTCGTTAACAACATTGAAAGTCTTCAATTCACCACCCCACACTTATACATCTACGCAAATATTCACGCCCAATTCACGTACGCATCCACAATTACACAATACCTAGCCTTTCGTCAATAAATACACTCTTCTGGGGATAGCTTGCACCTCGAGCAAAATGCTCGGATGGGCCCTTAAGAAAGGCCTTCAAGGTGCGACCGGCAAGAACGACGTGAAGAACGACACGAAGAACGACGCGTCTGGTGGAGGTAAGACGTGGTACAAGTTATAATTCGACCAACTATTGCTATTGCTGATACCAATTACCAAATAGATGACACTACACTAATCGAGGCCCCCGATACACCGGCTCCTGTTTTTGCAGCTCGTGCGATAAAGAACGCCATTTTCGGGACATCGAACGCGTCCGAAGCTACCACGGCTAACGAGAAGAAGCAAGCCAAGTTAGCAAAGAAGAACAAGCCTAGTGACAAAATCAATGGCAAAGCTGACGACGCGACTGGACCCATCATGCATTCACCCCCACCTACAAAGCAACCACTACAATCCCCTACCAAACAACCTACTAGCATATTGTTGACACCAGGCACTGGAACTGCCCGTAGGAAGCGCGTTTCGTTCAACCACGATGTTAAGGCCGGCTGTAGTTTGGACTCGAGCCCCTCGGCTTCTGCTCGCCAGCGAAAGAGGACAAATCTACAGCAAGCTCTAGAGAGATCACGCAAGAAGAGACCGTCTAGCATAGTAGAGGAGCAAGAGCCCCTGAGGACTCTTGACGAAAAATCAGAGGACGAGTGGGAGGATGACGTTGATGTAGAGGTTGAGGATCGTGACTCGACAGTGGATCTTAACGAGCCCCACTCAGAGTCAGGTAAATTCTGGAAAGCTGAATTTACTCGATACCGCGACGAAGCCATGGCCGATCTCGAGCGGATGGTGAAATTCAAGGCATTGGCTAAGTCCTATGCTAAGAAGAAAGATGCTGAAGCTCTAGAGCTAGCCCAGCAGCTAAAAGAGGAACAGTCGAAGGTAGCTAAGATGGAGGAAAAATTGGCTGCTATGACTACTCAGGCTACGGATAAGAGAAGACATAGCAGCGATGGTGAGAATGG
Source organism: Annulohypoxylon truncatum (assembly GCF_022578515.1). Taxonomy (NCBI): domain Eukaryota; kingdom Fungi; phylum Ascomycota; class Sordariomycetes; order Xylariales; family Hypoxylaceae; genus Annulohypoxylon; species Annulohypoxylon truncatum. Next base: position 1,537,576 of record NW_025953787.1, read on the forward strand.
GTCTCTGAAGGAGGAGTTAGCTAAGCAAACCGCTCTGGCCACGCGCTATCGAGAGCAAGTCAAAGATCTTACAGCCACTCTCAAGAATCATGAAGGCGACGCTTGTTCTAACCAACTTGAACGTGAGCGGCACATCAATACATCGCCTCGGACCGAAAAGACGTTGATTGATGTACAACGCGAGCTTAGGCGAGCACGCTCGGAATTGAAGCACATGGACAGACTTCGTGAGGAAGTCAAGAAGCTCAAGTCTGATCTGAGTGCAGCAGAGAAACGAGCAACCGAGCTTTCAGGGCGAGGTCAGCCAGATTCATACCGCACGAAGAATCTAGAGCTTGATCTGCGTGAGGCCCAAGACAAGTTACGCCGTAAGGACTTCGAGATGCGGGAGCTCAAGAATAATTATGACTCTTTGAAGAACGACGCCAAGAAGCGAACAGCCGAGGCTATACAAGTGTTGCAGGAGAAGAACGATAAGATCAAGAAGCTAGAGGAGCGAATTCAGGATCTCGAAGACGCGAAGCCCTGGGGTAAAGCAACCCGCGATTTGGTGTCCAACATCGGGTCTCTTGGCAAGACATCCGAGCCCCCTAAGCATGAGGGGATTAAAGCTGCACGCTACCCTAGACGCACGGCTTCAGTCGAATCTCTGAATCTTGAGAAGACTAAGAAGTCTCAACTCGGAGACGTGGAAGAGTCCAAGATGGGCGGTCGTTCTGGAAGGCGGCCTAACTCGCTCTTCACAGACTGGTCAGATAGTTATAAGGACATGAAAGGCCAGCTGAGTGACGAGAAGAACAAGCAGATGGCGGAGGACAAGAAGTTCAAGAATTCAATCATGGAGGATGATCCTCCGTCCCAGCCCGCCGCTAAGACGAAGAACTCGTTATTGTCGCAGCATGACACCGGTAGAGTCATGTCTAGTGTCCTTCAGAACCGACTGAACCAGGACGCCACTTCAATCCGCGCCCGTAGCGGAAGTTCTCGTGCTAACGAGTTCTTCAATCAAAAGCTTGCCGAAGCGCGTGCCGCGGCCCGTGCAGATAAGGATGCCGAAATGCATGGAGCTCGAAGTCCAGAAAAACCTCGATCCAAACGACCTTTGTCTTTTCCTGGTGAGACACCTACTTTCGATCTCGTGGAAGATAAATTTGCTCGAGTCGGTGGTCCCGAAGTCGAGCGCAGTTCTATGAATGCCTCTCGACCAACGCTATCTGCTGAACGAAAAGCAGCGGCACAGGCTCGTCTTGATCAGAAGAAGCGAGAGAGACAGAAGAACAGCGGGGATCGTAGCCGCGATAAGGAGAACGTCAAGTTCTAAGGCTACTGCTTGCTATTATGACTGAGATGTTTGAATGGCACGGATTAAGGATAAGGATTATGGCATTGATGGTTACATACATTGCATTGAACAGGCGTTGGGCCCCCTTTTACGTTGCAATTGGCGTTTTTATCGTCGTTGATTTGGGCATTCACTAGGGCTAGGGACGGGGTGAAAATGAGCTGAGGTGCTTGTGTGGAGTTACTGGTTAAAGATAACCTCTTGTAAGACTTTTTTGTACGGACTAAAACTTTGCTGTGCTGATAACCGCGTTGCCGACGTGGATTGCGCCAATTGCGCAGCTGATTGCAAGGCCTTACTAAGGTTTCTTGCCGAATGCCAAATTGATGAATTCCTTGATAAACACGTTTCCTTGCATACAGTGTTCCCTTTGATTATGAGATGATGAATTCAACCACAGACGAAGGGTCCCGCGAGGTCCTTGAAAATGAAATCGCAGATCTGGAACTTCGACTCCGAAGAGCTAAGGAACGGCTAGCAAAATCAGAGACCGCCACCATATCGCCGTCCCCATCAGCGCAATCCGCGCACCACTACCTACTCCTGCTCTCGGACTCCGCGCTGCCGCTAGGATCATTCGCCTTCAGCTCCGGGCTGGAATCGTACCTCGCGCACACGCGGCGGGCCCGCGCCTCTTCCTCCTACTCCTCTTCATCATTATCATCATCGTCATCTTCTTCCTTCTCCTCCTTCCTCCCGCTATCGCTATCGAGCTACGCGAGCTCAACCCTCCCCTTCGCGCTCGCGGCCCACCGCGACCCGCAGCCGGATAACGTGGCCGCGCTCGACGACGCGCTCGACGCGGCGATCGTGTGCACGGTCGGGCGGCGGGCGTCCGTCGCCCAGGGCCGCGCGCTGCTGAGCATCTGGGAGAAGAGCGTCGCGGCGACGGCGGATCCGGGGGCAAGGTTGAGGCCGTTTGCTGAGATGTTGCGCTCCTCTTCTTTCTCTTCCTCCTCTTTCAATCATAATTCAGCGAATGGGAGCGGGAGCGGGAAGGGGAGTAGGACGGACGGACCACCGCTCGTATCGGCGCACCTGGCGCCGCTGTTCGGCGCCGTGGCCGCGCTGTGCGGACTCTCGCTGCGCCAGACGGCCTACGTGTTCATGCTGAGCCACGTCAAGGCGCTGGTCTCGGCCGCGGTCAGGGCGGGGCAGTTCGGCCCCTACCAGGCGCAGCGCATACTCGCCTCCGCAGAGGTCCAGGCGTATCTCGAGGCCGCGATCGAGAGGGAGTGGCGCACGCCGATCGAGAGGGCGGGGCAGAGCGTGCCGGTGATGGATCTGTGGGTTGGGAGGCACGAGTTGTTGTATTCGAGGATTTTCAATAGCTAAGATGGATAAGATGGGTTCAATTTGGGTTAGGATATATGGATATATGTATGTATGTGTAAATGTTTGTGTATATGTGTGTATACGATAATGATGAAGTGCAGTGCATGAATGCAAGTTTACTCAATTTGATGCGCCGAGCAATGGTATCTATAGAATGCGCGTGGGCTTGTATATACAATTCATTATTCGATGTCTTGAGAACACATCGTGATCCCGTAATGTCTAGAACGCCTATTCGTCATCTTCGCTATCACTACCATACGCCACTAATGGTCCTGACGATGCCGCCTGGACTTTGGGAGCTGCCGAGACCTTCGCAGTCTTCAATGCTGCCAATGCACTGCTTGAAAAGATTCCTCCTGCCTGTTCTGCGTTCTGTTGTGGCGGCGCCTCAATTGCTGCGAGGGCAGAGGTGGCCCCATCACCGCCACCCGCGTCGCCATTTTCAATCATTAGCCGTTGCTCGTGCTCCAACTCGTAACCCTGTCTTCCTGCTGGATTAACCGCCTGCGCCCCGCGAGCAAAGTAGATATCATCCGGGGCCTCGTATCCCTCCAAGCCAAAGCTACTCTCGATCTTCCTTCGTTTCCTCGCCTCGGGGTCGCGGCCCTCGATCTCCGCTACGAACTCTTCCGGTAGTGCTCTCCGGATAGCCTCCGCGGCCTGCTCCTCGATGCGTCTCGCCTCACGGGCCTGAGCCATCGGGTTCGGATCCACCGTCGCCCATCTCACGTTGAGAACCTCCTCGTGATCCAAAGATTGATGGGCCATCGCCTCCTTGGCGAACTGCGCGTTCGCCTCGTTGGTGTAGGTGATGAAGGCGACGCCGCGCGTGTTCAGCACGCGTATACGCTCGACCTGGCCCCACTCGGCGAAGTGGCGGGCGACGATCTCCTCGATGTCGTCGGTGACGTGGATGCGGCCGACGTAGATGGTGCGGTTCTGGCGCATGAAGCTGCCGACGCCGCCCATGTCGTCGCGGTAGTCGGAGTGGCGGTCGCGGCCGAAGCAGTCGACGTTCGGGTTGAACAGGTCGTGGATCGTCGGCAGCCGGTGCAGGTACTCGCAGTCCTGGCCCTTGGGGCAGATGCCGCGCGCGAAGAAGAGGCAGAAGTACGACCCCGTCACCTTGTCCGCCCGCGTGTACCCGCTGTCCTTCGCCACGTTGCACCGCCCCTTCGCGTGCGTCTTCGACAGGTACTTGTCCTCGCGGTCGCCGCCCGACCACTTGTTGTACCAGATGTTGAAGATCGTGCCCGTCTGCGGTGGCGGCTCGGAGGTGATGAAGGACGAGTCGACCTGAGGCCGCGCCGGCCGCTTCTTGCGGATGATCTTTTTGACTTTCTTGGGTGCCGGCGCGGCCACCTCGGTGGATTGCGCCTGTTCGACTTCTCTTTCTTCGGACATGATGGGCGGTGTGGTTATTGAGGTGTTCTTGGAGATAAGGCTGGGAATTTCCAAGTTTTTGATGCGAGGCTACAAATTCAAACGTCCAAATGTTTTTTTTTATCAAAGTTTAGGTACTCATTAGTAGAATATCGGATAATAATATAAATGCAAGATACATGTATGGATTAAGCTTATGTAACAAAGGAGTTAGTTTATTTCCCCAGATTATTTCCCAACGCTATGGCCTGTTAGTTCAGCTCATAGACTCAAAGCTTGTCCCTGGCAGCCCTGGCTACAGCTTCGGCTTGGAGCTCCTGCCCGCAATAGGTATGGATAGATGTACCCCGCTAGCAGGGAGTGGACCTCGGTTTGACGGTAAGGGCCGGTCGTTGTTCCTTTCGCATCATACCATTACCTCGGAATCCTAATTCCATAAGTAGTTACGTCGCTTCAAACTCAATTGATTTTAGTTTTCTTGGAAATGATAGCTATTCACTTTCACTATTCCGAATTAATTAATCTAAGCTAAATACAACTGCCCAACATGTCTTCCGGAATTCCAGACATTGTGAGAAGAAACGCTAGACTCAAAACAATGCATCGGCTTACAAAGCGTCTAGGTGAAACATCGCGTCAGCGAAAGGGCGAAGAAGACGTTAGATATCGTGGCCAAGTTTGTCGACGAGGAGTGTATACCGTAAGCGTAAAGGCTCTTTATATTTATCACCAATATGTCTAACAACCGAATCAACCAGAGCGGATCCCGTCCTCGAAGCCCAGATCGGCGAAGGTTCAGCGCGATGGGACCACCATCCCCCTATTATCGAAGACCTAAAGGCGAAGGCGAAAAAGCTGGGTTTATGGAACATGTTCTTCCCTAAGGGCCACTATAAGGAATCACCAGGCTTCACGAACTTGGAATATGGTTTGATGGCCGAGTGGCTAGGCAAGTCGAGGACCGCACCCGAAGCCACGAACTGTGCAGCGCCGGATACGGGAAATATGGAAGTTCTAGCCAAGTACGGCAACGAAGCGCAGAAGGCACAATGGCTGAAGCCTTTGATGGAAGGCGAGATTAGGTCTGCTTTTCTCATGACCGAGCCCGATATCGCCTCGTCCGACGCGACAAACATCCAGCTTAGCATCACGAAGGATGGAAATGACTATGTCCTGAACGGATCTGTGTGTTCTCCCCCTAAATTTCCGCGTTTTATATCACACTAATGGCTTTAAGAAATGGTGGTCAAGTGGTGCCGGCGATCCTCGGTGTAAGATCTACGTTGTCATGGGCAAGACGGACGCGAACAACAAGGATCCTTACAAGCAACAATCCGTTATCCTCGTCCCCGCAAACACAAAGGGTATTACCATCCACCGCATGCTCAATGTCTACGGGTACGACGACGCGCCACACGGTCATGGTCATATTTCCTTTAAGAACGTCCGAGTCCCAGCCAGCAACTTGGTCCTTGGCGAGGGGCGAGGTTTTGAGATTATCCAAGGCCGTTTAGGACCAGGCCGCATCCACCATGCTATGCGCAGCATCGGCGCTGCTGAACGAGCTCTCGAATGGATGTTGATGAGGATCAATGATCCCAAGAAGACCCCTTTCAAAAAGCAGCTGAGGGAACACGGGGTAATCCTCGAATGGGTCGCTAAGTCGCGGATAGAAATCGACGCGGCACGGCTCATCGTCCTCAACGCTGCCGTAAAAATGGACGACTTAGGCCCCAAGGCAAGCTTGAAGGAAATCGCCCAGGCCAAAGTCCTCGTCCCGCAGACGGCCTTGACCGTCATCGATCGCGCCGTTCAGGCTTTCGGCGCAGCGGGTATCTGTCAGGATACGCCGCTCGCGAATATGTGGGCGCAAACCCGAACACTTCGGCTGGCAGACGGACCAGACGAGGTTCACTTGCAGCAAATGGGACGCAATGAAAACAAAAGGGGCAAGCAAGTCACGCAAAAGATTCACGGTCAGACTGAGAAAACGGAGCAGCTACTAAGGCAACACAACCTGAAGCGTTTCCAACCTGGGTCAAATATCAAGTCTCGGATATAGGAGCATTATTGGCATAGATACGTTTTGTATTATCCATTTCGGGCGGTAAATGATTTATTCTTATCTGGGCGGTACAATGTAGTAGCATCTGTCTCCAGCGCATTTCGGAACGAGTTCCTTGTATGAATGTTTTCCCTTGTCCAATAATTGATATTCTTCAAAAGCTTGCAAAGCCCTTGGGGGCCTGGATTATTCAAAAGCAGCAGCATTGGTAGAATGATATTACATCCTGAGATATCGTTGGTATACTACGGGTATCCAACTTGCGCCTATCCAGGCACTGGTGACTGAGAGGAGTGAATATCAAATCCATCATACTTAAGGAAGTATCATATTACCCATTGACCTATTAACTCATGAACGTGCGTAACATAGATGGACTAGTATACTGACGGCCTTTCTAATTTGCATAGATCATCTCTAATTTCAAGAACTGGTACTATTCGCAGTGGAGCCGACATAAACGACTTATATGGCAGCAATACTATTAGACAGATCAGAATACGTTTACCAAGAGGTTAGGAGGGGTGTGAACACGCTGTTATGATCGCTAGAGCCTTATCCGATTTGAACTGTAGTCCCAATACTAATATCGCTGCGAAGGTAGCCGTGAATGCAAGTATGAGACCAATACGAACTATCAGCCTCTCAGCGAAATAGAAGACTATGATGGGCAATTCTGGAAAGATGCTCGCAATAATTGTCGAGATCGATCGATCTAGGGTGCCAGCCGAGGAAGTATTGACGTCGTGAGGCTTGTCGGGGTCGTTGCCGCGACAGAGCAGTTGTGATATAGAAGCGAAGATAGCACCTACACGAAAGACTAGTCCATCATTGGCCTTCAAACGCGTAGGAGTCATCAACCCTTTCTAGCTTAAATTCGCCCGTGGGCATCTGGACGTTCTAGACGTCTTCAACATGTCACCGGATGCTACTTCGGGTTCATCGTATGTTCCTAATGCAACTTCCACTCTGTCCGTGGTAACTTAACTGACAGTTTGTGCGCAACCCCTATGTCCCTCGAGACTCTCCTGCGTGCCGGCAATTTGACAAGAGCTTCACAATCTCGTCAGCACAAGAGAAATGCGGGCTTAGACCATCATAACTGTGCCGTCTGACGGAGGAAACCCCTACATTATGGGTGGAACCAAGATAGGAGCAGGCAAAACTGCTATCCACTCCGCTCCGTGAGAAGTATATCCTGAATGAGCATGGGTAAGTAACTCTATTGACCATTAAATCGCGTAGGCTACCTAACAAATCGATCTTAATATGACATAGCAAAACAACGACAGAATCTAGCCTTGTGGCATTTACATGGGCTCCCGATGGACCATGGATTGCGCATATAGAACGACGCAATTCAAAATTGGGTGCACTACGGTGAACATTCGACGGAATACCATAGCGTTCCGTGTGATGATAGGGGTCGGGTTGGCGTATAACTACCTGGGAACCACCGCGATATTAGCCCTTGGGTGATCTAGAGCTTCGCATATTACCTTGTTCCATACGTTATGAGTAATTGTTATCCTTTACCTACCACCTTACCCTACCTCCTTATTATATGCTTTCAGCTAAGCCACGAGGCACTGGAGGCATTGTGCGCCTAGAATTAGATTAGTTTCTCCAGACTTTCACGTAGATGTTCGAGTATATTGTTAGCTCATCACAGCAGGGTCGGTCAGTATGTATGTGTGGTAGAAGGTGACTGTATTGATCCCCGAGTTTCGAAGTTTTGAATAGGAGACTTTACGGTATGCCACCAGAGGTTGCCTTGAGGCCAAAACCATCAGTCCCCAACACAACTAGTCTCCATGATGTGGCATGAGGAGCACTTGCTAGACCTTAGCAGTTCCTTTCTCAATATCGTTCATTCCCTAATTTTTTATTTATTTCATTTCTGCCGCCATCCTTGGCTTCGCTGGTGCCTCGATCTCTAAGACTGGCACAGTCGTAATGAGGGCATTTAGAATGCCACTCTGCGCTGGTGAAAGTATATCCCGCTAAGTCGTTCAGGTCCTCCCATCCATGTTCACCTACATCGTCTAGATGAAATTCACCTTAGGCGCTCAAGCGCCTCCATCGTCCCGTTCTCCTACTGTCCGTGTTGCCAAGGAGATTCATGCTCACCTGCTCAGTTCTCTCACCCACGCCCTCTGACCCGAGAGGACTCCGCAGAAGGGCAGAGGCGGCTCAGCATGTGTATATCACAAGAGACTGGGTCGGTCTCACTCTTGGGGTCGTAAAGTACGGGTGGCTGAAAACCATGACAAGAAACATCCCAAGGGCCAGGCCCTAGGTGATCTGGACTCTGCACAATCTAATTAATAAAACGGTCGCTTTCAAACGGGGGAGACATAGGAACACGGCAAGGGTGATTGGAGGTAGGACTTACCCTTCAATGCTTTGAGTCCTCGGACAACCCCGAAGAACCGGAACATGTACTGGTAGCGGCGCGTGTTGGCTCCGATGGAAGCTTTGTAACCCTACGTAACCTCATAATGGGCTTCCATGTTGACATCTTTGTAGAGGCCAACTCCGAGGCATATGTTGACTGAGATTAGACCGATGTTGAAAAATACCTACACATCACGAAGAACAAAAGCGTTCGTTTTGTTCTAGCCCCGGTTGATGGCTAGTGATGGAAACGAACCGTTCAAAGGTGAGGATGATCGTAAGTTATTAATTGTTTATTTTAGTAGGTAGGTAGGTAGGTCGGATTGTTTATTGATTTGTCGAATATGCCGTGAGGACAGCTTATTGTTTTTAGGATTCATACACGATAAGCCGTAGAGGCAGTTGGTGATCCGGGAGATGCATGGTTGCCTGTTGTTTACTCTTGAATATTTCCAAGGTTACCTCTGTATCTAGGTAGAAACGAAGCCAAGCAAGTGAGTCATCCTTATGGCTCTCGAAAATTGCCGGGAATGTGTTGCATTGCCGGGATAAAATATTGAAATGATTTGGTGGGAAAAGTTGTTGATGGGACGTTTAAGTGTTGTTTGACGTACCTAGCTGTGGGGTCCCGAATGTTTATGCCTGGTAGGCATGTAGTGTAGTACCTTATTGTCACGCTACGGGGGTTTAAACGTTTTATGTGGGGTACCTAGATTACTGGGCAACTGCCCCTGGTAACTGCCCTAGTAGCTGGTAAACTGCAACCACTCTGTCACCAATAAAGCTACCTTGGTACCTGGCTTAGTAGCATAACAACTGCCGTTCACGGGCCCATTGAAATGGTTACCTGGTCAACTAGGTTAGTGCTTTCTGTATTTTCTTTCCAAGGTCCACATCCTGACTGATCCATGGCTCATTCTTTTCTAGAAAAGAAAAAATCCCCACTGCAAACACTCGTTGATCATTTCACATGCACAATTAAATACAAAGTCCTTCGTCGCATTCTTCATTGGATACGCAAAGACTGTGCATCTCCAGAGATCATTCATTCTCGTGCAATTGCAATTATCGCCTTCAATATTCACTCCTACAATACTTCACAGCACTTTGTAACGCATCGCCTGTTGTTGAATTCTGCCAACCACTGTCAACTCTGCAATATTGTCGGCTTGATTATCTCCCACCTGCCAATTTTGCTACGCATTCCTCAGCACGATCCGCTCTCCTCCCGCGAACACGCCTTACGATCTTGCAGTTTTGCAATAAACAACAGACAACTTTACTAGTCAATATTCACGCAGTTAACACAATGGGTTCTGCTCTGTCCGAGAAGGATGTTAATGTCCCCGTCCAGACCCAGGACGCTACTACTGCCAACAATAACGGCAAACCCGCTGGTGCCAAGGCTCTAGAATACCATCGTCAGATGCTCCAGTCCAAGATGGCCGACGAGAAGTACGGCCTCATTAGTCCTACACCCATCACCAACTACACCAATCCTGCTGGCATCCCTAGCAATGCTGTGGCTCCTCCCATGCAGAATCCCCAGAGTCTCATCATTGCTAACATGAGCCCCGCCAACAACAGACAGCAGCAGTACATCTCGCCTTCTGACAGCATCATGAGCCCCGCTACCGCCAAGTTGAACGCTTTCAAGGGCCGAGTCGCCGGCCGGTAAGTACACTTTTACTTAGCAATTCCTATCGCACATTCAAAGTTTGATTGTATTAACTATGGTCTCTACGTAGTGTCAAGCCCAAGTCGCTCTTCGCCCAGACTTCCGCCAAGAAGTTCGACACCAACGACGTCTTCGGCTCTAAGAACGCTAAGGGCGCTCAGGATTCCAAGGACGACAAGGACCCCCCGACCGAGGACCAGTCCCGACCTACCCAGTAGATACATCCTACTGTTCCCTTTGGTGCCTTCGGTTTACTGGACGGTGTTCTGAGTTATTCTCTTCTGGTCGATGATTTGACTTTGTCTCTTGCGTTATGGCGGTACAGGGACGTGCAATGGCGTTGGTGGAAGGGAGTTAGCTCTTGGGTCATGAACAGGGGATCCCTTCTTAAGATGTAACATAGGAGGGACTCGATGCTTTGATAATTCAGCATCATGAATGAATCACGAAACTAAAACATAGGTTGCCTTCCTATGCTCTCTTCAGGGAGTATTGCACGATTGAAGATGCTATGCTACGCCTTGTACCCGCTAACTACGTAGACCACATCTTCGTCTGCCACGACATGTCCTAAGCCAACCCTCTGCGGAATATGTCTAGCACTCGCACCCCATACTAACGAATACTTGTAGGTATCCTTCAGAGTTCTGTGGATTCGGTCGCAAACATCCTCGATGGTGGCATTATTCCGTACGATCAACGCCTCACTGAAATCAGGGTCTATGCCTTTCCTCTTCGTGTAAATCCTAATCAGTTGCAATTCCTTCCAACACCGATCCACCACATCCTGAATACCAAGATCTAATTCGCAACTCATCACGACGGTGTTTGGCTCGCGTGCTAATTTGTCTAGGAAGTCGAGCGAGACGCTGTCGATCTTGTTGTAGACGTAAAGACACTTGATGTATTTCCGGTGGTCCTTCATGATGACATCAATTAAATCGTCGACTGTTGCCTCATCATCTCGGACTAGGACCTCGCAATTCAGCATCTTGTAGTCTCGCAAGATGTTGTACACCATCTTCTCGTCTAGATGTTTCGGCGACGACTGAAAATTGATTTTCATCCCTCCAGCTTTCTTAGCTTTCAGATATATGTTCCTAGCCCCAGTTAGTCTTCTGGATTAGGAGTGGAAGTAGATCTAGCTTTAACTTACGGGGGTTCCCTATTCAGCCGAATGCCGACGGCTTCTAATTCAGCTTCTAGCAAAGCTCTTTGCTCTGCTCTCTTGGTAGCATCTAGGACCATGAGGATGAGGTCGCTTGTCTTGGCAGCCGAGATAACTTGTCGCCCTCTACCCTTGCCTTCCGCGGCTCCTTCGATAATACCGGGCAGATCAAGTAGTTGAATTTCTGCTCCACCATACTCAAGCACGCCGGGAATAGCAGTCAGAGTTGTGAAGGCATAGGATGCGACTTCGGATTTCGTTTTCGTGACTTTGGATAAGAATGTCGATTTGCCCACCGACGGGAAGCCCACCAGTGCTATTCGGGCATCACCACTCTTGCTGACATCGAAACCAGCGCCACCCCCACCACCCGCTCCAGGACCAGGTTCGAGAAGTTGCGCTCGTAAGCGTGCGAGTTTCCTACCCAATTTTCATCATTAGAAGAATCCCACAATGTTCCTGAATATGATCATACCCTTTCAGAAGTCCAAGATGGTATTCTGCAACTGATATTAGTACGATATTCTCATTATGGGGGTAATTATGACCTTACCAGTGGCCTTATTCTCTGTACATCAACCAAAAAGTTAGAACATTGGCCATCCAAGAGAATCGGTTACGGGTTCTTACTCTGCGTCCTCTTCATCTCATCCTCAATCCTATGTATAGTAAGTATATGAAGCAACATTACAGAATACACGGAATTCAACTTACTCCTTGATCTTCTCCGTTATGTTCACCATCTTGGCGGCTTCAAGTTTTGAAGTTTCACTAGGTCGTCAATCAGCGCGCTCTGGTCGGCGCAAATCTCAAAGTCGTCCGCCGACGCTGTCTAGATTCCAATCCCGGAATCGCGAGTATACAGAGAATATCTATCATACCTTAGTAACAAGAGCTATGTTCGTCAGGTGATATTTGACTTCAAATCGTGAAGAAGCCGCGATTCATCCAAGTCCTTGTCGGAGTCTTACTTACCCCACTACCCCACTTTTTGGCGGCAGAATTTCAACGTGGGGTTTTAACCAATACACTCTTCCGCACCTACCGCCTTCCTTATTTGTTTACCCTTATAAATTGCCCCCGAGTTTATCAGTGAACCAACTTAAAAGACATCCATAAGTCTCGCTTATAATCTTATTTTGATACCATTTGACCGTGGACTTCAAGGAACAGCTTCACTAATGTATGGTCATCCTGATAGATAAGTTCACTGCAAAAGTCGAGGTTAGCTAAGCTAATCTACTAGGCACTTATCATTCTATAACCATATTATTGATTCTAAATTCCTGGAGTTTGAAACGGTATGGATACTACAAGAAGGATAGTTTAGGTAAGCTATGGAATATGGTTATAACCCAATCACATCGCTTGGAAACGAGCTGGAGCTGGAGCTGGAGCTTTGAAGCATGCATATGCGGCGGGTACATCGATATGTCGAGATCATTCCACCTTATTCCCATATTTAGTCCCTTGCCAACTCAAAACAAGCAACGACTTCAATTTCAAGCAAGCAAACTGTAATTCATTAGTTGTTGAGCGATGATTAATCTCATCCATTTTACATCCCGCCCCTTTTTGCTTTTGCATATAATCCGAAATCAAGCAGCAACTGTAAGGGTGATATGTATTAAAACTTACCTACATACAAACTTGCAAAACGATTTGCCACGAGGAAGCGGATAAGTATCGTGTGTTTGAAGTCCTTGAACTCAAGTCGCCGACAGGAAAAGAGGCGGATGCCTGGATTATGTGATTCGGGATGAGGTCAGTCAATCACGCTCTGCTACGTATATGCTTATCCTGGAGCTTACAAATAACTGGGCGATGGCTTGATCAATATGTTGGATAGAATGCTGCAAAGCGAGACTCGTCTATTCGCGGTCTATGGGGGTATGAACGGGGTTCAAAACCCGAGGGTTCTATCTTCCCTCTTTAAGCTCTTCAATATGACTCCCTAGAGATCATTCAATCGTGATCTTCCGATCTTAGCTAGTTACACAAGACGCCATAGCTGGCTACGACCATCAACTTTTTCTCTGATCGCCCTTAGAAAAAACGCAAAACGCAAGTAAAAAGATCCCTGAGCCAAGGGTCGCAAACGCCAATTTTATGCAAATGTCTCGAAAGAAAATTGGGACTGAAGGGAATGAGGACTATGTAAGGTCCTCTCTATTGGAACATCATGATTTTCCGCCACCGAGGAGCTTCGGCACTGCCTTCCAGGTCTGGTGTTCTGGAAGCTTGACGCGACCGAAATTCTCATCGAGATCGAGGATCATCTTCAAAGCATTTCGGCTACGAGCGTGAGGCGATGCGACGTCCTTCTCCTTGATCGTATCAACAACGTCCGCGACACCGGTGTGAATCTGTTCCTGCTTTGCCTTGCCGGGGAATGGCAGGACGCTCTGAAGAACTTCGTACGCCGCAAGCGTAAAGCCAAATTGCGGGGATGATCGAAGGATACGGGCCGGTCCGCCTTTGAAGAAAGCTCGGAAACCTTCTTCCTTCATAATCGTGGTTGCGGCGTGTCGGAGACCGGTGTAGTTTGTGTCACCCTTACGTGCTTCGACCTGCAGACGGGTCTTGATCACATCGCACGGAGTGGTAAGGTATGCAGCGGGCATACCAGCTATGGCACCGGCTGTGAGAAGCTGGACGACGCCAAGCTTCTTGGTTGGGGACTCTCCAAAGAAATCTTTCTTGAGATGGCTGTACGTGGGGAAGTAGATGGCCGAGAAAGGAACGTCGCGGAGTAAGCATGCAGAGGCACCCTTGTAAAGGCCTGCGAGACCCAAGTTCTTAACGATCCACATCGCAGAGCGCTTCTGGGCGCCTTCAGTAGCTTTCGCAACTTCTCCCTGAACTTGTAGTCGAATCTTAACAATCTCAAGAGGATTGGTGAAGACCTGGAAACATAAAATTAGCAACCCTAACTCCACATCACCAACAAAAGCAGTCCGAGTTAAGACTTACAACTTGGCAACCACCAGCACTACCACCGGCCAACACTTCATATTCCCACGAAATATGACCTGTTTTAGGGTCTGTGAACCAACCTCGAACAAGATCATTCACCGTAAGCTTGATGGCCTTTTCTGGTGCGACACCAACCAGCTGGGGCAAGACTCCCGAATATAAACCACGGAAACCTTCATTCGTAACGACTTTTCTAAAACAATCAACTGAGTTTTTGTAAAGGCGTTGTCCCGGATCGGCACCTCGCTGGTTCTGCATTCGTGTCTTGACCAGGTCGATAGGATACACCATGAAGGCGCCAAAAGCACCTGCCATACTTCCTAGGACAAAGTTGTACGCCGACTCAACAACCCGATTCAGAATACCCTGTGTTACAGACTTGGTCTTTCCTTGGGCTCGGCGGGCTGCGGCTTCTTCGGCAACACCGCGGTATCTCCATGAAGGATCCAGGACTTTGGCGAAGTCTGAGAGACCTAATCGGCCTGATGGTTCGTCTAAGCTGGCGAAGTGGAAGAGGATGTCTGCTTCCATAGGGGTGAACAAAGAGAATCGAGTAACTTTGGCAGCCTCGTTCAAGAACTCCGTTCTCGTAATCTTCCCATCGGCGCTCTTCTGACAAGCCTTGCGAATGATGAGCTCCACCAAATCCATCTCCATTATCATGTTCTGGAAAGCTCGGACATTGGCATACGATATCCTGCTGCTGGCGGAGACATTGCACAATGTTGTCAAATTATCCAACAAGTGGTCAGATAACTTGTGCTTCGCCGTCTCTAGAATAATTCTCGCAAAGTCCTCTGGTTCGATATAACCATCCTTATCCCTATCGAAACGTTGGAACGCTTGCCTGATTCTCTCGCCCTGGAGACCACGGAGCATCTGGGAGAATTCTGGGTAAGAGAGGACATGTCTCTTGTACTTGTCCCCAATGTACAGCTTTGCCCACTCACAATCCCAGTCAAATGGAATACTGTCGGGTCCCTTGTTTTGCTCGTAGAGTCGTTTGAAGTCGTCATACTTGACAATCCCGGTACGGCCGATATCAAAAAGACGGAATGCGATCTCGTATTCGGCATCGGGTTTCGTCAGGAGGTTCTCGAAGGCCGCCCAATCGCCAATTGTTATCTTACCAGTCCCTCGACGGTCAGCTACACGAAAGAGGAGACCATACTGGTCACGACCGATCTTGTGCTACAAGGAAGGGTAAAAGTTAGCGACAAGAAGTTACTCATTAGCTTGCAGGAACATTGGTAGCTCACGTAGTCTTGTTCAGGTGGCGCAATGGCTGAGATGAATTCCTCAGGTCCCATGTATAACTCCCCGGTTTGCTCATCCTTGATTGCATTGTTTAAAAATGAAGCGCGATGCGAAGAAGACAACTTAGCAGGCTCCTCGGAGCCCAGGAGGCTCTCCTTAACCGCTTCCTTCACAGTCGTAGAGGTCGACATTTTGGCGTGGTCGATTTGCGACGTTAAAGGTGGGCGTCTCGGTTATTGTGAAGCGCGGACAAAGGGAAGCTTAGGGATTAGTTTTGTGAGTCGTGAGAAAGTCGGCTTATCGATTAGCGCACCGAATTGACCAACTTTTTGAGTAATATTCACGATCGTTCGGTTAAGGAACGCCGATGCAGGAGTGAATAGCGCGTGAACTCGGGGAACCTCGGGATCCCGTCGACAGGGTTACTAGACGGAACTTGGAAGGCTAGAGTATGCGGCGGAAGGTGATATGAACATCAACGAGGAAAATGAATTCCGATCAGGGAGTATGGGGGAAAAGGGTCGAGCGGTTTTCCGCAAAATTGTGTGCCGGGCTTGTGATGCTGTCCGAAGAAAGAGAGAATAAAAAAAACTCGCAGAGTGATTTAATTTTTGTAAACGGCGCCTGAATTTGCTGGGTTGAACCAAGGTCGTAGTATCCCATGACTCGCATCGGTCTCCTTCCAATCCTAAAATCCCTAAAGTCAATGGACCTAACTGTCGGGTGGGCGGGTGTTCCTGACCGGTTCGGGTTACTGCTGTTGGTAGAATCTTTCGCTATATCATTCTTCCGGTCGTTATCAGCCCCAGCACGCCTCGCCTATCTCTTATCGCCGCATCTCTGCTAGCCCCTTACGCCGTAGCGCCACGCTAGGCCCACTGGACTGAATCGTAGCTTCCTAAGCTTCCCGTACGGCTTCCCCGCCTAAGAAGTTCCCCAGCTTAATCCCCAGTTTCTTGTCCCCTGTCGATCGTCCTTAGTTCCCCAGAATCTTCATTCCAACTGAGTGGAAGCTTTTGCCTACTGGTAACTTCGCCATGTCTAATCTTGGGATCTAAGTCTGAAATACAAACTTAGATCAAACTAAGATTCAAAGTCCAGCATCATCGGAATCATCGGAATCTATCAAGTGTCAGCACTTACAGAGAGAGAATGAAATCATAATCAATCATGGCCGCTGCCATCGTGGTCATTGGAACTCAATCATCTGATGAACATGAAGCAGAAATACCAACACAAAAAGATCATTGTTGGTCATTGAGTAAACCTTGGGGAGAAGTCCCACGCGCTCCTTACAAGCCACGAGACGATGATCATATACATCGTCACAAGTGTCCAAGTTGGATGGGAGACAAGGTTAGATACGCGACCGGATGTCCGACACGTATTAAGAAGCAAGAAAAAGCCGCCAGGCCGGTTTGGTCTCAAACTAGCCAAAGCACGGGCTTCAAGAACTCACATTTTCTTAGCGAAAACTCCAAAGATTTATTGTTGAGGGAAAACGGCTGTTTTTTATTATTACGCGACCAGCTCATATATCAAGCTTCAAGATCTCGAGTAACCCGATTCTTGGCGGGTGACTCCGAATCTCCTCGGCAAAATACAACAACCTAGTCCCGGCTCTTACGAACATGCAGATTGCACATGATGTGCATACGATCAACGACTGGTTGGAGGCAGACTAGGAGTAAATCTCGGCGCAGGATACACATAGTGTATTATCCATAACGGCGCATACCGAGAGCACTCTAATAATCGGGCCGCGTATTGCGACCGAGTATACTGTCATTGATCAAGTTCTCCAAGGACAATGAATGAACCTATGGGCAACGAGGGGCTTATATACCAGGTAGGTTCGATATGTAGAGAGGGGATTGAGGCCGGGGTGGTGTGATTCGACTAGATTGCCGCGGAACCTACCACTTTATTACACACATATTGTACCATTGTATTAGCAACTTAGGCACCAATAGACATGTGATTTGATGTCCTTTCATTGTGATATGTGATAATTTTCCAAGTTTTTCGAACAGCCCCTATTGTTAACGTCTCCGAGCAGAGGCAAATGAATTTACATATTATTTATATGTTATAGACGTAGGAAAAAGGGTATAACAATGTCATAAGTCTTACTACAAGCAGAAATCTACGCATTTGAAGGAACAATTAAGGCCATGTTCTTAAGCAGCTGGTATTCAGTTGATTGTCCCTATATATGGTTTAGATTTAGATTCAGAATTTAGGATTGCGTATTTAAACTGGGCAGATTCAACATAGCCGACCAACAGGTAGGCAAAGCTAGTGGCATTTACTATGTCGATATTGTAGGTACCTATCTACCATCATCGTGTAGAAAGGAGGTCAGCCACAGAGGTCAGCTTATCAAGCTGCTGCATACGTAGGGCTGTTATCGAAGAGTGACACGACAGATACCTAGTTCCTTCGCCCATTCAACCCCGCCTTCCACTCGGAAATTTCCTCAAAGTATACCATAACAGACATACAAATGGGCATGGCCGCGCCAGTGCAAATCTACAGGCTAGGCATTGCCCCGCTATTCGACCGCCTCTCCGAGCAGGAAAAGCTATATGGCCACTTTCTATCAAGGCTAGTTGAAGTCGTTGACTACAGTCTAACTTTTCGTTAACAAGTATTATTAGAGCCGCTTGGTCTGGTACAAGGATAATCCTTCGCCAGGTCTCACCGGAGTCCATACCGATTTTTGATTTCATATTAGAGCTGTATAGATCCTGTGATGGCAACTGGAATCAAATTTCTGGGGGTGATGGGATCGTCGAAGAAGACGTCGAAGAGTTCCTCAAATATGCAGCCACTTTCCTGTCTAATATCGGGAATTACTACGTGCGTACCGGTAACTTCTAAAACTCCTGAATAGGGGCTAACCCCCTGAAGGGGTCTGGGGATCAGAAGTTCGTTCCACAGATCAGTTCTAGTTCGATAGAGAAACTTGCTGCCCGGTCACTCAAGCTCTGGGACCTCTATCTGGAGTTCCGAGACTCCATTATGACGGTTCCACCTTTCACTCTCGGCTATCCTAGTCCAGTAGCTCAAAGTTCTTATTACCCTGGGGAATTCATCGAAAAGGAAGAAATCGCCCTCGTCTCTAGACATATGGGGGCGCATTCTATTCTACCCGAGAACACCAGAGTTCGAAAAACCGGAGAAGACACATTCGAGGTCCTTCAGGCCTCAACTATGATATCAGAGGTTCCACTGCCTCTAGATATCCCAGATTCGACAGCTAGGGTCAGCTTAGTACGGGGTGACCATGCTGATGATCTGGAAAAGATCTGCCAAAACTTGTCTAGAGCTGCTACGTATGCGGCAAACGACGCCCAGCGAAAGTTCATAGCTCAATACATCGAGAGTTTTCGAACCGGAAGTCTCGATGCGTATCGCGACTCTCAGCGGACATGGATCACCGATAAAGCACCGAAGATTGAGAATATCTTCGGGTTTGTCGAGCCATATAGAGATCCGGCTGGAATCCGTGCCGAATTTGAAGGCTTGGTTGCCATCGCTAATGCGGAAGAAACGAAACTGTTGTCAAAATTAGTTGAGAACTCCGACAAATTCATCCAGCGACTGCCTTGGGCTACCCCCGAAAACAATGGTAAAGGGGCTTTCGAGAAATCCCTGTTCGACCCACCCGACTTCTCTAGCATTCATAGTACGTGTCATATTTATTATTGTGATAAGGCCGGACACTTACGATAGAAGCACTGGCCTACTGTTCCAGTATCATATTTCCAGGAATCAACCTTCCAAATGTGAGTATTCCCTAGATTATTCATTGGTCTCATGTTCATCAGAGAATACTCTTAGTACAACGATATCCGTCAAGATGTGGGGTTCAAGAACGTCATCGTTGCGAACCGTATGACGGCTGAAAGTACCGCGATGCAGTGGCCCTTCATTGAAGATTCTGAAATGGAGCTATTCCAGAAACATAAGTATCCTGCGTATTATTGGTGGGTTGTGCTCCATGAACTATTGGGTCATGGTACGGGTAGGATGATGATTGAGGAACCTGCTAATAAATTCAACTTCGATCCTGCGAATCCGCCAATAAGCCCTCTTGACGGGAAGCCCATCAAAACATGGTACAAGCCAGGTCAGACATGGACTGGTGAGTTCGGAGATCTAGCTACGACGCTGGACGAGTGTAGAGCCGAACTGGTAGGGGCTTATCTTATGGATGATCCGGAGCTACTAGCTCTCTTCGGGTTCACAGATCAATCGGAAATTCGAGCCGATGATTGTAAATATGCTTATCCACCTACGCATATTCAAGTTCAATACTAACATATAGAAGTGACTTACAATCTATATCAGCAACTTGGAGTTGATGGCCTTCGAGCTCTTTCGAATTACAATGTCGAAGGATCGGTGAGCTACCATCACCATAACGAAGGTCCTTGCTAACATTATTTTGCAGAAATGGGGGCAAGCTCACAGCAGGGTATCATAATTGCCGAGGCATCGCATGAAATAAATGCTAACAGATCATAGGCTCATTTTTCTATCCTTAGATGTCTGCTCAGACACGGTCATGGGTGTATTGAAATCCACCACGATATAGGGGCTAAGAAGCTCAGAGTTCAGGTTGATCGATCAAGAATCAAGAGTCATGGAAAGAAGGCTCTTGGTGACATGTTATTACGCCTTCACATGTATCGCTGCACTGCCGACGTCCAAACTTGTAGGGAGTACTACGAAGACCTTTCACATGTGGATGAGGAATGTCTGGAGTGGCGACAGACCGTTGTTGAAAACAAACCGCCTCCCTTATTGAATGTGCAGGCCAACACATTCATTGATGGAGAAACAGTCACCTTGAAGGAATACGATGCCACTATAGCAGGCGTTATCCAGAGCTGGTGCGAACGTAGCGTGTAATGAATTAGAGAAGGGTCTCAAATTTTTGAAATCTAGGTAGTTATGGAAACATTATTAGTTCGGCTGCTGTACGGACATCGCTACCTGCGCGATCTGAAGGGCTACTTGAATGAAACTGAGTATAAGTCCTATACCACCAATGACAATGACTGCCCAAAACGTCAACCATGACGCCGAATCACGATTATCGAGCCATAATTCCCTCCATGACCGTGGCTTCCGATCATCTAGATAAGTGTTAAGCCGAACAAGCCGTGCCCTCAAGTGAGGAAAATCCCGCGCGAGTTCATAACTATCGCGTTCTACGATCCCTAATGAGGCGTCCAGTGGTTTCCCCTCGCAGACATCGGACAGAAAATTGTCGCGACCATTCGGTGGTACATGATCAAACGGACGAAGCTTTCGAAGAAGTTTCCGTGACCTGTGGTGCTGTCCAAACAGGAGTCTGTAAGAGAGAACAATCTCTTCAAGCAACTCCGTAACATCTTGCGGTGTAGCCCAGTAGCTGTTACTAGGGATATCCGAAGCACATGAATAGATCACTGAGTGGCTGTTACCCTCTGATGATTGGTTTTTCATGTTTGCCGTGCAGAAGGATGGGTAACGAAACAAGTACAGAAGGCGGGAACTGCTGTCTAACTCGAGATGGCAGGCTAGGCAGTCAGTCCAGCTCACGGTGACACCACCAATTGTTGTCAATAAATACATATTTAGAGTTGAGTGATCAATAGACTTGAGCCGGTTGAAATTTTTAATCTCTTCAGGGTCGTCGAGAGTATGGTAATTCCGCGGTGGAAGCATCAACCCGAACCCCAGAAGAAAATCAGGAAGCCTTTTGTTACTTCCTGTTCGGGATTGCCTGAAACAGATGTGACTTTCTCCCCTGTGGCCGTCCATCTCGTCAGCGATGCCGAATTCTGATGGAGGACATGAGAACACATCCGGCCGGTAAAGCATAGTTTGCCAACCAATAATTGAGAAAACTAAGTCTATTGCTGATTTGAGTCCCTGCGTTTCCTCCGACACGATGATACCGCCATCTTCTATGAGTCTCTGAACTATGTCATTGATACTCAAAGTCGGCTCGTTGACAACAGCATCCGAGATTTTAAGATAGAGGGACTTTATTTTGCCGAATAAATTATCGTTGAATTC
This sequence comes from Annulohypoxylon truncatum, assembly GCF_022578515.1. Lineage (NCBI taxonomy): Eukaryota > Fungi > Ascomycota > Sordariomycetes > Xylariales > Hypoxylaceae > Annulohypoxylon > Annulohypoxylon truncatum. Next base: position 1,559,255 of record NW_025953787.1, read on the forward strand.
ACCATCGGAGTCTTCGATACAAGTATATAGTTCTTTGGGCTGCTGGCTGGCTTGTGATCGAAGCCAATAATTGTACCATGGTAAGTTACCGAGCAGTAATTCGCGTGATTCTCTCTTCGTTGGCTGACGTGCCCCCATACTGCGAGCAAGTTTGACGTTAGGTACCAGGTAGTAGAATTAAAAGGGAAGTTATTATAATTAATTGTTGAAAAGAGCAGCAAACCGCACCGCACGAACCGGACTAGTCTACGAAAAGAATACATGTGTTAAATATAAGTTTAAAGAGTGAGAGAATGGGTTAATTAACACAGAAATTATGATATATCAGCTCCGGAGACATCGACCATGAAATGGAGAGTAAGTAGTCAGAGAAGGTCAGTAGAGGCTTTTGGGGGCCAGTTGGTTAGACCTGATACGATCCATGTCAGGTCATCAATTGGTTCATACGACATAAATAGAATATTGTCTTGTTTGAGTCAGCCAACTTTGTTTGAGGCTTCTTAAGCCTCGCCTCAATCTCTCTCTCTGGCGATTCACGTTCAATCACATACATATATTGGTAGGCTGTGGGTAATCAAGCACCGATGATATACATCGCTAATACTGAGAAACTTATATGCAATACACATCTTAGAATACTCTCTTAAGTAGTTCTTCTAGACTTGGCTTGGCTTAAAGATAGCTTATGGATAATGGCGATTACCCCCAAGTTGATGACGCGCGCAAAAGCAGTATTCACCGATGCGTAAGCGCCGAAGCACCAGTCACAGAGCGTATCACTCCGAACGTTGGTATCGGTGGCGTTCGGAGGCTGCATACAATACAACCCTTACACCTTACACCCTAGCCCGACACCCCGCACCATGATCGAGGGGACTTCAGTGTTCATTGTCAATTCAAGAAACGCTCACCTACTAGATAGAAGGCATCTTCGCGAGGACATAATATAAGAGCGGGTTAATTAGCGGTACTAAGGTAACCAAAACTACCTAAGATGGAGAAGTAAGTATACCCACCTCATAGTATCTACGTATGAATCAAAGTAAACCAATGTTAAATTTAAAAGGTCCATCGAAAATAAAAGTCCACTATGGCATCAAGCCCTAGAGAGATATCGGGAAGAGCTAGGGGGTAGTGAAGACTACCAAGCGATAAATGAAGTTCACTCTCTTGACGACCTCTTGAGCCATGTGAACACCATACAGGCCACACCGTCACGAGATAGGCAGACATTAGCATCTCTGAATAGACTTGCGCCGAAGTTCAAATTCGTGGACGACTTTTCCGCAATTATAGCTCTAGCATTCGGGGCAGACGCAACATTGACAGCAGTGGTATGGGGGAGCATTCGTCTCATACTGACATTAGCTGCTTCAGCAGGGGATACTCTTCAAGATGTGTTGGATATGCTTGAAGAACTGAGCTTGACTCTGCCAAGGTTTCGAGTTTACGAAGATACTTTGCCGATGAGTCGCCAGCTCGAGACTGCCTTGATTGATGTATACACAGAAGTGATTTGCTTCTATGCCAGGACGATACACTTCTTTCAAGATCACCCGCATGTTTTATTACGGCGAAACGCTTGGGAGAAGTTCCATACCGATTTCTCGAGGACCAATATGCGTATCAAGAGAATCTCGTCCATTGTTGAGAGTGAGGCTGATCTTGCTCGCATGAGGCTGGATGAAAATAAGTACAAAGAAGTAATTGAGCTTATGGACAGTCTTAGTACTAAGAGAAGCGACGACAATCATCAGATAAAATACCATCATATTCCGTTCCTGCAGAATGGAAGATTCTCTGGCCGTTCGGCGACTTTGTCAGCGATCCAGAACATCCTTGATCCAGCACAATCATCATCTTCAACTAGATCAATAGCATTATTTGGGATGGGCGGAGTTGGCAAGACACAACTGGCGCTGCAGTATGCACACCATAATGCAGATAAATACGGCGTAATCCTCTGGATTGCTGCCGATAATATCATTACGATCGGCCAGAGTTTCCGAGAAGTAGCCCAAGGTTTGCAACTTTGCCAAGACAAAGACGAAATCCAAGACTCGGCAGCTGCAATATGGAAAGTCAAGAATTGGTTAAATATCACATGTATGTTGCGATAGCTTCTTGTTCGTAACATGAATCAGACTGACGGAGTCTTTAGCAACCCCTTGGCTAATTATCTTCGACAACGCCGATGATCTGCAAGCCATCAAGGTAGCATGGCCCACAAGTTCCCATGGTTCGATTATCCTGACGACTAGGGACTTCGATGTCGCAAATAATCCTGCTGCTCAATGTATACAGATAGAGCCCTTTAACGAAATAGAAGGATCCTTGATGTTGCTCAAGCAGATTGGACTTGATCCGACCGTTGCGTCAAATACGGAGCATGCAACTGCAATTACCCAAGCTCTAGGAGGATTGCCTCTTGCATTGAGCCAGATTGGAGGCTTCATAGCACAGAGAAGATTGCCATTGAAGGACTTTCTTCCCCTCTATGAGCGTAACGCGTCAAAAATTGACTCCAGGAAGACAATCAAAGATGACTATGAACACACTTTGAGTACTGTGTGGGATGTCTCGTTTGAGAAACTCCCAGGAGATGCTACCAAGTTGCTGAATATGTTAGTCTTCTTTGATCCAGATGGAGTCGATGAAGCTATATTCTTGGAAGGGTCGCAAACAGGATCCGGGATTGATCCCGACTTTGACTTTGTTGCGGATGAGATGGAGTGGGTTCAGATGATTTCATATGTTTCTCCTCAGGCTTGCTCAACTGCTAACTTATACAGTCTTGGCGATGCGGAACAACCTCTCCTTCAGGCTGCCTTGATTAACAAGACAATGGAGAAACCAGTTATCACGGTTCATAGACTAATACAATCTGCTGCAATTCGCAGGCTGTCTTCACCGGATCGGCCGAGATATTTCGATGTAGTTACCCAACTTCTATCATGGGGATTCCCTGATACCTGGAGCAAAGACATCGGTCATCAAATCAATGCCTGGCAAAAATGTGAAAAATGTCTGCCACATATCGACCACCTCGCTAAATTGTCAAAAAAGCATAATATTCAGCCAAGTAACGCACAGCAATATGCAGAACTGCTCCTTCGCTGTAGCTGGTCAGTGCCCCTTTATCGTCCGCCACATGAATCTGGACTTACCAAACATCAGGTATCTTTACGAGCGCGAGACCTATGATATTGCACGAAGTCTAGTCAATGCTGCAGTTCAGACATTCGAGGACAAGTCGACTTTGGCGTATGCAAGTGCTATTGATCTAGCTGGGTTGATTGACCTAGACATGTGCCAGCCATTGCTTGCGCTGAAACCATTTCAAGAGGCCCTAGAAATTCGGAAGAGACGACTTGGGCCGGATGACTCGTTCATTGCCTTCAGTCTTAACAACATAGCATTAGCATACACTGAGATGGGCAACTTAGAAGAAGCGTACTCTACACACCAACAAGCGATAGATATCCGACTTCGAACCAACAGCGACAGAATCGGCAATTCATACAGCAATATGTCGAGCTTGCTGTTACGCATGGGAAAACCAGACGAAGCGGAGGAGATGCTTGGGAGATGCCCTTCGCTGAAAGATTTCACGGACGAGACGTTCCTGAGCACAGGTAACCCACGCTTTTCTGGTGATATGGTACTTTTGTCCCGCATTCGACTTAAGCAAGGTCGTGTGGATGATGCGCTACGGTTAGCATCAAAAGCCCTCGCATTCCGGCAAAAGTTATTAGGTAATCGCTTGAAGACCAGCGACTCATTGTATGATGTGGCAAGCATCTTGTACCTGCAAGGCCATTCAGCCTCGGCCATGTGAGTACAGAATTTCTTCTTGTTCTCCACTGAGCATAGCTCAAAGCTAATATTATTAAAGCGAGCTTCTGAAGCAATTGATCAACATTTCGGAGTCTTTGAATGAGGGTGAGGGTCAACTTGCTCGTGCCCTGTACAAGCTGTCGATCTTCTACGCCGAGAAGGGATTGGTAGAAGATAGCGAAACTTGTAAGAAACGCGCTCTAGAGATTAGGGGGCGCCTAAGGCCAGAGGATAAGGAAGCACCTTTTGAAGAACCGTATTTCTCAAAGTTGACACTCTGGATGTTATGGTAGAACTATTTCCCTACCATTTATGTAGTCGCGATCACCACTAAAGAGTGACTTTGCTTAACCTATCCTAGAAAGCTCATCATCCCTTCTTTTCAATAGTCCTACATGGCTAGACCGTTAGCGGTGATAATCTACACCAGCTTCCAAAACCCATCCGTGATTTCAATTTTGATCTCCCTGTTTTCGTCTATGCTTCGTCGCCCCGCTTCGAGGATAGCCGTTGTCGCTATCGTGTTATTCAGCGTAGGAAGCCCTCTCGCGTCAAGATCGGTGGGCTTAAGCGCCCCTGAGTTGACTGCTCGGCACCCGTCTACGAATTTTTCGAAGGAGACATAGCCGTAGCCGGTTTGGCCATTGAAGTTGCCCTCTTCGTCCGGTGCGTATTTCATGTAGAATGGGTTGTACCATACGAGTTGGCCTGCGGCATCCTCCGCGACGTCATATCCACGCTTAGCCTGGTTGATACGGACTTCTCCCCCGGAGGCCACTTCAACAAGTTAGCAATTTCCTATGACAAGAGGGGTAGGTAATTTCAATGTTACATACTATAGTGAAAGTACTGGTTAGAATGCACACCAGCCTTTTGCGGGGCCGTCCACGATGCTGTGTATACACCTGTGGCGATTTTGCTGGGGTCACCTTGTTTCTGCCAAGTGACCATCACTGTGATAGTATCCTCTGTTGCTTCATTGCATCCGAGGGTGGTGGCGATGCCTTTTGCTGCCGAAGCTGATACCTTGACGGGAACGAAGCCTAACTGCGAAACCATTGAGTCACAGATGTCGATGTGGTGACTGTTTAGATAGTACGAGATGTCGGAGTCGACACCAGCCCACGCCTTGAAGGTCTCCAGCTGCGACTTTGGCTGGGACATGTAACTATAAAAGTAGTTGAAATCGCCCAACTTCTGGGCTCTGAACTTGGCGTCATTGTATGCAGGGTCATAGCGCTTGTGATGCTCAATGTACACATAGACATTGTGTTTTTTGGCGGCTTCAATGAGTGTTTGATGATGTTCAAGAGTCTTCACAGCAGGTTTGGTAATCAAAACGTGTATCCCACGCTCAATTGCATACAAAGCTATTGGATAATGGGTTGTATCCGGAGTGAAGATAGTTATCGCGGCGCCTGGTTTTAAGGCGTCAATGGCAACTTTATATGCGTCGGGGTCCTTCACGTCATTCGCAGGGTAAGAGTCGAAAGAGCAGTCCAAGCCATTGTAGACTTTGGAGATGTTGGTATCAAGATGTTGCCCTGCTCAAGTCAATGCTCATTCTTCATCTACCTATGAGAGATGAAGGTGCAAACTTACTGATTGCTGGGAACTTGGTTCCATTTGTACCAACCATACTCAACTTATCCACCTTTCCTCTTCTCCGAAGGTCGAAAAGGGATAGGCCAACAACACCTACCTTCTTATCCGACCCTGAAGCACCGCCTCCAACAAACCCGGTGGTATACTCTCCAGTCCCGACCTTGGGTAGTGTCAGTTCCCGGAGGCAATTGAACAAAATTGTGCCATGGAGAGACGTACCATCAAAACATTCAATGGAGAGGGGGAAGTCGTTGGGACAACGACGGACTTGGTCGCCTCCGTTGCCATTATGATGAGGTTCTGTCTTACAGATACAGAATATACCTGAAAAGGGGGCGAGTTCACGCAGATACAGGAGCGTCGAACATCACAAAAAGGAGACAAAAAGTAGAAGGGGTGAGATATTGCATTTTAACCTACATGTAACCTTGTAGTCTTAATGTTTTGTTAAGTTTAAGCTACCTTTTACCCCGACCTACCTTAGCTTGAATACTCGATTGTCATAGACGGAAAAATTGAGGGGAAATTGGAGAAATCCCTACCTACGCCTGACTTCAACATCAAAGGGTAGACAAAGCTATCATGCTACATTACATGCTTATACATAGATGATTAAAAGGTATATTTGAATAAATGAAGTGGTAGGTGATGTCGACCACTTGCTATCAAATTTCCGTTCCAGCACTCGGGAAGCTTGGACTCTTGTGGAAATGCAGATGCGCAAATAAGACTAAGGAGACGACGACGAACTGCACACGGGATTGCTTGCACGAGTTTGGCACTCGATCGAGGGGAAATTGACCATGTATAGTCAATGAAGAACATCAGAGCTCAAGGCTCAAAGAACAAGTGTGTTCAAGCCCATTATTTCATCAAGTTGGTAATAGCCGATTTGAAAGGGATACATGATGTAAGTTTGAAAAGAAGAAATAAAAGGGAAATTTGGAGATCCAATTCCGATGGCCTAAGTGCAGTAAATTTCGGCTTACAGGTAGCTGCTAGCCTGGAGTTGTCGAGATTTATTACTGCGTACTAAGTGGAGGTACATGAAGCTACCCCGCCCCCGCCTATTACAAGGCACAATGGCCCGCCCCCACCAAAGTTTGCTGATGAACACCCCGAGAGTGATTGCCCCGCGTTTGATGGGCTACTTTTTCTTCAAAAGCGAGCCGGTCATCGGGCTATCATTGGGCTAATTCTACAATGTAGATTTTTTTCTAAGTACTGCAATCTCGTCCTTAACCATTTCATCATACAATATCCAAAATGAGGAAGGTCAAAAGTAAAGGTATCACCGCAATGTTGCCCGGGTAAATGCAACAGCGCACGCATTTTTAAAGCATTCTCCTAAGAGTCCGACGATATCTCAAGACGAGCAAACCCTGTACAGTTGAAAGGTACGCAGAGTTGCATCCATGGTTTGATCGTACTGGGATTATGAATGCCCGCAAACGTGGACGTGGAATATTGCCCGAAGTCCCATGAAAAGGGATAAACCTGGAGAGAGGGTCTTGGCCACATCAAAGCCTTCTTCTGCTTCTTCACTGGAGGAAAAATTTGCAATATGATTCTTCCGTAAGGTCTATGCCGTATCTGGCCTGGCCTGCAGATGAAGCGAAATCGACTGACTACATGTAGGCCGCTACCCCAGACGTCCAGAAATTTAGAAAATCAGCAGTTTATTATATACGTACTGCTGGTTCACCCAACGGGGCATAAGTGCTTCTATTATTACTGTCACCCACCGGCAAGAGGTACCACCTACCTCATACCACATGTTGGTAAGGCCCTTAGTCCGAGGGGGTTCAACAGGGGAGTCGAGGGGGTCATCGTACAGACTTCCAGGGCTACCCAATAGTCGTATTGTACTCCCTGCACGAAAATACATCTCCCAGGAACCTATGTTCAAACCATTCATGCCCTGGATCTGGAAACAGCTTCGTCTACTCCACATAATGCGGCAAGCTTTCATTCTGACCCAGGGCAAATCGCTTCTCATGTCCCTAGCCCCGCCAAAGGTCACCCTCCAACAGACTTTGATCCTGCCAAGTGAACGGCATACCTCGACCATCTTCCACTCGTTGTCGTCTCCAAAAAAAGGACTCTTAATTCCCGATGCTTCCATTTGGAGGGTCATAAGACGACCTGGTCGACGCGAATGACGTCTTTACCAACTTCATCCGCTTCAAGTACCAACACGTTCACAGCTCGCCTCGACAACCCATCAGCCGCCATAAATCTTTTCGACGCGCAAGGCACGGCTTCTTTAACTTTCTAGAATATCTTACGGGCGCTGGTGACGACAGAGTGCCCTCATCTAACACCCTCAACTTCAGCCGACTCCATTGCAGATCCCCCCCGATTTCCATCAGCCCAGTTTCTGAGCCCACCCGGAGATTCTGCTCGGGTCTGGCCAATCGCGGTGCCGTTACAAATGCCACCGCAACTATCCTGGTTCAACGCGAATTTACGGGTATCTCAACTTATTCTTTGCATGAGCAGCTGCCGAATAAGGTGCGCATTCTCTTTGAAGGGGACATTCAACCGTCTCTAGACCCTTGCTTTCGCTCAAGCTCCTGGTTGCAGCTTCTCTCAACCACGAGGCCGAAACGCAATCTCTACCCCGTATAACAGCCCGACGATATTTGCACAATGTCCTGCAAACTCAGGAATCGGGCTGTCTGCGTGAGTCCTATGATCCATATACGATATATTGCTTTGATATAAGTCCGAGGTGCAAATGGCCCGTCTCTCCTAGGGCCGCTAAGTATTTCGGCTCATCTACGCCTAACCTTGTGAGTTTAGACCTCGTAGAGGAAGAGCCCTGTGCGATTCCGTACCAATCCGTTTCCATTAGCTCCTTTTCATTAGGGGCGTTTCGGGTCCAAGACGCAACCAATGTCGCCTCCTTCGGACCAATGTCCCAACGAGCAAAAAACAATTGGAACTAGTAAGACTAAACTATTCTCTACGCTGCTGACCCACCCCCCACAAGGCATTGCATGCAACTCAGAGGACGAAAGATATTAGGTTATGGAAAGAAAACACTATGTTTCCCATCCACTATATGTTTACTTCAAATCCTATAAGTATAGCTACAAGCCCTCTTTCTCTTTGCCTCAATTTTCCCCTTTCCCGGCGCCCCTTTTCATGCTTATCTCCTTTTCCCAACCATCATCTCTACCTCGGTATATATCGGTCCGCAGGCTAGACGGTAATATCTTCATTACTCTCAATTTCACATTATCGCCACTCAGTCAGAGAAACCATGACTGCCTCAAGCAGCAGCACAGCTAATGGTCACACGACCACGAGACGGTCACTACCATGTGGCATTTATGCTCCCACCATGACCTTTTTCGACCCAGAGACTGAAGAGCTCGACATACCCACCATCAAGAAGCATGCCGAGCGTCTGGCCAAAGCCGGTCTAGCCGGACTGGTCACTATGGGGTCTAACGGAGAAGCTGCTCACTGCACACGCGAGGAGAAGGTAGCAGTGACACGTGCTACCAGAGAAGCTTTGGATGCCGCAGGTTTCACCACCACGCCCATCATCGTTGGGGCTACTGAAGGGAGCGTGAAGGGGACCGTCGAACTCAGCAAGCTCTGTGCAGCGGCTGGCGGAGACTATGTCCTGATACTACCCCCAAGCTACTTCCGTGCTCAGATGGACGAAGAGGCTATAGTTGGTTACTATACCGCTTTGGCAGATGAGAGCCCACTCCCAATCGTCTTATACAACTATCCCGGCGCTGTTGCTGGCATTGACATGGACTCGGATCTCATTATTAAGCTTGCCGAACACCCCAACATCATTGGAACCAAATTTACCTGCGGCAGTACCGGCAAACTTACCCGAGTAGCACTAGCTACCAATGCGAAAACTCCCTCCTCCGAAGGCAGTGGCTACATGGCATTTGGTGGCATATGCGACTTCACAGTCCAAACGCTAGTATCTGGGGGAAGCGGCATCATCGCGGGTGGCGCAAATGTGATGCCTAAGGTTTGCGTCAAGGTATGGAATCTATACTCGGAAGGGAGAATTGAGGAGGCGATCGCATTGCAAAAGGTTCTCTCGCGAGGTGATTGGTTCTTGACCAAGGCAGCAATCGCAGGTACCAAACAAGCAATTCAGAGCTACTTTGGATATGGTGGCTACCCTCGGCGCCCACTCAAGCGTCTGGAGAAAGCCAAGATCCAGTCCATCGCGGAGGGCATACAGGAAGTAATGGAAGTGGAGAATTCGTTGTGAATGGGAGAAAACGGGTTACCGGGAACTTGTCTGTGAGACCCACGAGGACTGGCTATATGCCGTCAATATTAGCCGCGTGGCCGTCAAACACTTATTCTTGGAAAGTGCGGGGTTTGAATCCGGCGTGACGGATGAGGCTCTTGGAGGGTTGGAACACTCAGTTTCAAATTTCTCAACGAAAAAAGGTCACTTGACGTAGGTGGTCTCACATACGGACATGCAAACGATGATACGCCTCGCGGAACTTGACGTCTCACCTTGCTCCTTTTTGGACAATGAACACACACTGAGAACATTCGTTGGTCTTAATGATCTACAGGCCATGGTAAAGATTCGCTGGTTCCAAAATTTGCTATTTAGAACTTATATCAAATCGCACACGAGGAAGGAAGAAAAATGGTGGCAAAGACCAACCGATCACATTCTTGTCCTGTTGCCAGTACCTTCGTAACTCGGGTTCGCTAACACTACGGCCATAAGAAGATGTCTTCTATGTCTTCGTTAGCATGGCAAATTCATTAAGACTCTGGAAATATCCTCCATGTCAATAATGTGGTCCTAGTGAATGTAATATCTCGTCGTGTAACCATCCCAAAGGTTTCCCTTAAATTTCTCCCGATCATTTGAAAGTGATCAGCGCTTTTGCTCACATGTCTCACTTTCGAGTTTCCATAGGACCCTGCAGACACCATCTACCATACATCTATGAGTTTCGGAGGTCGTAGATCTGCGAAGCACCTCGCGTCCTCGCTAGGACGTATGGCATGGCATGTGCCCCCCCCCCCGTGTATGATATAGATTACATACTAAGAGTAAGGATTTTCGGGTTACATACGTACTTAACTGGCATACTGGGAAAATGGCCTCAGTCCGTAGGAAAGGGCTCCTTTTTCTTTTCTGTCTCTCTTGGGCTCCATTTTGCTCATGTGTCTAGGGTCCCGTCCAGTTTGGGCACCTCTGGTACGCCCAATATAGTCGCGGCGATCCGTAAGGTATTAATCCCTGGCGACACCACCCCACGAGGTTTCTTTTTCCCTCGACGTGTACGCCGCCCTCCTTCCTCCTCCCCTCCCCGCCCTCTGTTTACCAACTCGCTTGCTGCCACCCGCTTACACGGCTCGGACCGTCCCATCGTGACAAGATAAGGGCTGATCACCTACCCCTGGATATTTTTTTATATTTATTTTCTATCATTTTCCCGTTTTCTTTTTCACCCTGGCGCTGACGGCGGCAAAAAAATATTCAACAATAGTAGCATAGTTCTTTTAATGCCGCAAACGCATACGCAAGCTACTTATCTAAGGTATCGCGATAATACGTAGAGTAAGAGGTACGGGACTTCATCCCTTCCAGCCCGTCATCACCTATGTACATACATAAGGTAGAACAGAAAATGCAGGTATGTATGTAGGTCAGGAGCTTTTGTGCTCCTCCCCTCTTCCCCACACCCCACGCATGCAAGTATGATGTACGTTCCCGATCCGTTCAGCCTCTTTCTAGTGTATATCGACGTGTCAGTGGATACGGCACGTACCGATGCTATCCCTCCCTTCCCTTTCCCTCGGCTTCCCGTCAGACCCTGCGCACATATTGTAGTACACACCTACTTTTCTCCCACGCACGAGCCAAGGGGCTAAGCGTACCTACAGGCTGAGAGGATGGATACGTAAACCCCTCCCTCCTTGGACCCCTAAACCCTCGGACCCTTAAATGCCATCATCCCATGCGCTCTGTCGTCATAGTGCCTTAAACCTTATTCGCTGTTCCGTTACACGTGAGTACCCGTATCTCTACCCTCTACCTGCAACCCTCCCTTTCCCCTTCCCCTTCTTTTCCCCGCCCTTCTATGCCCTTCCGTTCGTTCCCTTACACCACCACCACTCAGACCTTGTACCTCCTCGGATCCAGCTCCGCCACATCGGCGCTCCTCGCCTCGCCATCGAAGATGAACTCCGCCATAAGCTTCCCGGTCGCCGGCCCGTTCTGTATGCCCCAGCACGTGTGCCCGGAGGCGACCCACAGCCCGTCCACGGCGGTGCGGCCGACGAGCGGCGCGCTCTCCTTCCCGAACCGCACGTGCCGCGGCAGGTAACAGGCCTGGCGGGCGGCGACGCCGGCGGCGCCGAGCACAGGGCTCACGGCGCCGACGTACGCGACGAGGTCATCGCACTGGGCGTCGTCGCACTGCACGAGGTCCGCCGTCTCGGGCAAAGGCGCGCTCGCGTCCGGCTCCCCGCACGCGTACACCTCGCCGCCGGGCCGCGCGTAGATCTCCGGGTCGACGTTGCCGCGGTGGCGGCGCCGCGTCTCGCCGCGCGCGGCCCGGTGCGCGGGCACCCAGTCCGGAGGCAGGCTGATGTCGGTGAAGACGGCGTAGGGGCTGACGTCGGCGGCGAACACGACGCTGTGCGCGCGCAGGCCCTCGACTTTGGTCCGCGGCCACAGCGTCCCCGTCCACGGGCCCGCCGCCACCACGACGTCCGTCACGCCCGGGAGCGTCGATGTCTGGCCTGTCGCGCGGTCGACGAAGGATACGCTGTCGACTGCCCTCGAGGACTTGTTCAGCCCGATCCCGGTCACCTTGGCGCCGACGCGGATCTCGGTGCCGCCCTGGCGCGCGAGCGCCGCCATCGACGTCGTGAACTGGTACGGGTGCACCTGCGCCGTCTCGGTGAAGCCGGGCAGCCCCATCTCCGCGTAGTCGCGCACCAGGCTGCCGTTAATCCAGTCGAGGTCCTTCGGCAGCACGGAGTCGCGGAGCAGGGAGCGAGCCTTCTCGTCTTGCTTGGGCAGCTTCTGCCACTCTACCTGGCCTTCGCCGTCGCCGTTGCCGTCCTTTTGGTCCTTTTCGTCGTCATCGTCCTCCTGCTCCTCTTGTTTAGCGACGCCGAGACTGCTTCTGCTCTTTCTCTTAGCCTGGGCAGACCCGCGCGCGACCTTCTTCCTAACGGAGGCCGTGAGCTGTCCGCACCCGAGGCGCCTGTATCCCCATCTTTCGGCGCCGTTGTGCTCGGCTGCTAGCTCGGCGTGGAGGTGGTAGGAGAGCGGGACTAGACATGACGGATAGGCCCAGAGACCTAGAAGTCCGCCCGCTTTCCCCGATGCGGCAGCCGCTAGCGAGGTGGCTTCGAGGAGCGTGATGTGGTGGATGGCGGTGTTGTAGGAGGGATGTCGGGTTAGATAGTATGCTGTTGTTGTGCCGATGACACCACCCCCTGGGAAGTACGATTAGTGGATCTATTGCCTATTCTTACTAGGTGCTACCATATGTACGTAGTGATATGCGATATGCGCCAATGTTGATCCCAGACCGGTGGACGGGGAACTAGGAGGTCGGTGTGTATATGGAACCAAGGAGGGGTTCACGGACAATAACCATAGAGTACAACGAACAATGACATGGTAGGGAACACAAATAGCGGAAATAGAGTAAGACATACTCACCTATGATCACGATATGTCGTGGCTGGGGCATACGACTGTCCATTTTATTGTATTTGACATGACCGAATCAGTGGTAAACAAGGTCTTGGAGGATTGGACGGAAGTTAAGATTGACCTTTTCGTCTCGACTAAAGCAGCTAGGTTAAGATTTCACATGGCTTGGCTGCAATGCAAGTTCGAAGTAAGGAATGGGATGTTAACAGCTACAGCAGGTAGCAGTTACCCGTTACCCAAATTATGGGATTGGTAAGTTAGGAAGTACCGACTTCGAGGTTCATTCGGATCTACCCGCTGATTGGTACCACGTCAAGTATGTATCTACGTTCAAGCTAAGTATTCGAGCATCAAGCCATTGACGTCGTGAATCCCGACGTTTTCAATAAAAGGCAGGGATTATCGAGAGACAATAATGTATTGTAGTCAATTCTGTCTTGTCTGACTAACAAAACATGTGATGTAAATGATAAGGTATTTGGAATTCATGATACGATGGAGGTCCAAGCTTCCGGGAGCTAGCTACCAGCAGCTAGAGCTATCAATACGTCATTGGTCGGACAGAGCGGGTAGATCCACATGTCTTCACGCACTGACCGTGACGAACCATGCCGAGGCTCAAGATTTGATACGTTTAGCGTTTAGTGTAACAGGTAGCTCAGTCCTTCCGAACTGTTCGTACCGGATCTACGGGGAGGCTAAAGAAAGAAACGAAAAGAAAAAACGGAAAAAAGTTAAAAGGAAAACTACAGAATAATCAACAACCATATTCATGAGATTGTTTATTAAAAGGGGCTGGCATCCCGTACATTCAACCCTTAATCATCATCTTTGCAAAGTGACCTCATTGGGATTACAGACACGGCTCGTATCATCCAATAGTAACTCTAGATACCCCGCCAACGACAGCATCATCGTTAGCTTTGCGACCTCGACTTCGACTCCGATTTCGTCAGCATATACCCCATCACTTTCGAGGCATCATCTTTTCATCAACACCAAAACAATTTCCACAATGGCTTCAGCTACCACATTTTATGACTTCAAGGTCAAAGACAGTAAGTACTAGCATGGAGCCTATCCTAAGGTGAAATTGTCAAACTAATCGCTGCCATCCACCCAACAGAGAAGGGCGCCGAGAAGTCCTTAGCCGACTACAAGGGCAAAGTTGTGTTAGTCGTCAACACAGCATCCAAGTGCGGTTTCACCCCGCAGTACGCTGGGCTCGAGAAGCTATACAAGGACATCAAAGCCACGCACCCGGATGACTTCACCATCCTCGGCTTCCCTTGCAACCAGTTCGGCGGCCAGGAGCCCGGCACCGACGACGACATTCAGAACTTCTGCCAGGTGAACTATGGCGTCACCTTCCCCATCTTCGGCAAGACCGACGTGAACGGTGAAAAGGCCGAGCCCGTGTTCGAGTGGATGAAGTCGGAGAAACCCGGCCTTCTTGGCCTAAAGCGCGTCAAGTGGAACTTCGAGAAGTTCCTCATCGGAAGGGACGGGAAGGTCAAGGAGCGCTGGGCCAGCACCAGCAAGCCTGAGAGCTTAGAGAAGGCCATCTTGGATGAGCTGGAGAAAAAGGAGTAAGTTCCTGCTTGTTGCTCGGGAGCCTTGTGGGGGGTTTTCTGCCGCAACTGTATGGTAGGTACGCGTTGACGAATGCCGATAGGGTGGCTAAAATGTAAGATGAGACGAGCTTGCTGTTCTGAGCAACGAATCTTTTACCTCATTTTACGAACCATGTGTCATGAATCATACTAAAAACGAATCTTTTCATATATCAATAATTTCTATTTCAATAAGCAGCGGCTTAGAGATAGTACCTCATGGTAGTTACCCTGACGAGACCATCGGTGTATTGCCATGATGTATGTTGCCTAAGAACTTTCGTGTGGCCGAGGCAAGAACGTCAAATATACATCGTGGAGGCTCATGGCTTCTTTCCTTTTCGACTTCTCACGCTTCCTCACTATGATTATAGGCCCAAAGTCGAATAGGAACCCGGGGCAAGCCGCCTTATTTTCTGAAAAGGCCTCATAGATTTAGCCCAAACCTATGCTCGGAATGATCACACTCTACAGTTCCAAGCCATATCCCGAGTACATTATCAAGCGACTCCTTTACACTGAACAGGTCGGCCAAGGCAACATATATACATTGTATCTCATCTGTCATTAGATTTCAACATGCGGCTCAGGAACTTGCAATCTCTGCGTGGCGGATGCCTAGGGTGATACTGAGACGAACATCGAAGCCTAAGTCTAACGAAGTCATCGCAGAGAAGTTGTCTCATACGGCCATTACAGTTACCTGGGCAATGGGGAATAAGATCGAGTATAGTAGTTCCGACGAGTATCGGGCTTATATGAACGGTTGTATTGTTCATGTGAGTAACTCGGGGGCTCAAGTTTCATTCTATGCTACTAGGGCAATTCTCTATGCAGGACACGAGGCCATGACAGAACCCCTCGATGTTTCCCATCGCAAAATATGACCCTCTACAAATTTATCGGAGGCATCTTTGAGCTTAACTTTACGAAGGTTGCTCTGTTATTGAGCTAGGGTTAGAGGAGAGATCACAATGCTATCTAGGTAACTAGGTATCTAGGTATCACTCCCTTCTAATACTGTTTCTAACATTAATACTCCTACAGTCAGGTCATTAAAGGAGTTTATTCACCTCGAAAGCCGACCTGAAGAGCTTTCCCGGAGGATATGCTCACACTCAGAGATCATATGTCATATCTCAATCCGCTATCGTGAAGTTTCCTCCAGGAAAAGGACCATCGACAGCCATGTTACCAATCTTCAATGACGTAGTGTTACACTTATTCGAAAAACTATCGCTAATTCGACTTCGCCTACATAGTTTTCCGTCATTACGCAAACGATTGGGACATGGAAGCTCTTGGGAGTCATAGCTCCAGGAGCCTATAGAGCTTTACACCTCGTCTTCATTAACTCGAAGTTCGAAAGGAAAGGATCACGATAGCGTTCTCGATTTTGGTCTAATAAGTACTCTTCTTACTAGGAATCCATACAATGATTCTTCACATGGCTCTACAGACCCCTGGACGCCTAACTGATACTTAGGATAAGAGAATATACCAGTCATTCTCCTACAATGACATACCTACGGTTGGCTTTTCTATCTATCATGGCAAGCCATATTATAAAGACGATAGTCTAACGGGCTAAGTTATTATGACATACACTTTTACCGTCATCGAGCCATATGCGTCAAAGCGTCCTAGAGAGGTTCCAGCTCTTGGGACCATATGTTGGTTTGTCAACGATAGCATCGGCGATCACAGGTCTATCTGTGGATTGCGCAAAGTACTTTCAGAATACTTGCAGAAAACCACGCAACCAACGCCAACAGAGTTGAATCGCTCTCGTTTCAGTAGCCGAACCAGCTACCTACCTGTTCCCAACCTTTCCCGTCTCTAAGCAGCTCCTGTGGCTCCCCAGTTCCAACAATCTTGTCAAAACAAGACGATCGCATTCGATTCAGCCTCTTTGTTTCGGGAGAATCCGAACGCCGCAAACTATTTGGAAAAGAAAGCGCACACAAATTATATTATTCGTCTCCGATGTTTAAGAATGGAAACCGAGATGACTTCGCTTCATCAAAACCCCAATCAAGATCTTCCTGTATGCAGTTGGCACAAACAATGCAACCAATGGCCCTAAAGGCGACCTTGCAGAACTCCAAAAATGCAAATAGTCGTCTAAGGAGATCAAAAGGACATATCGAGTGAAAGCAGAAATCGCTATCGCCGACGAAAGCCATCATCCTATCGTCTGGACTTCAATAGGTGCGAAGGGGATCTGCTCTCTCAGTGACATCTACAGAGCGCTCGGATGACGTCGGCGAAGCTTGGAGCTGTAGCTATGGATAGATAGCTCCCCTAGCTATGCCAACAGCGTATCGACAAGATGAGACAGAGTCAAAAGATAATTACAGCATCGTCATTTTATTTTGGTTTTGGCTTCCTCCTCACTTGAATCCATCCCGAACGCAGGAACCCCCTGCAGGACGTTACGACGTAAAAGACCAGCGCAGCCGCCGCAGAATAAGGTACCTGGAGCTATTTGGAGCTATTTTTAACCATCCCCAACCGACAAATCCTGTATTACCACGCGGGACGCGGCAACGGGTTGCGGCATCAGCATGCAAGTTGGACTGAAACTTCTTCATGAGCCTCAACGCTCCCATCCTCCCAACTGGTACCTACTCCAAACCCCAACCCAGCTTTTCGACGACAAGAATGTGTAGTGTAGGAGCAGGAAAATTAAATGGGGTTAATTTCCTCTCAATCTCAAACCTCGGTTGGGAGCGAGTTTGCCCACAATCCTGCCCGCGCTCCCCGCCTCCTTCGTTGGAAGACGCGAGCGGAATAGGTCGCTACCTATGCAGGTCGCACAATTTCATCATCGTCGTTGTTTCTCGTGGGGGTTTGGTTGGTTTCTGACGGAATATCATAAGTTAAAGCGGCTCACCGAGGACCCACGATATTCTTCTATTTCTTTTCGCGTGGTGCGATGCGCGATGATGTGCGATGATGCACGATCTCATTTCTTGCCCATCCGCGGTCTCCCTATCTGGCGGTCAAACTCACAACCAACACATGGCACTCCCAAATCTCCGAATAGTTAAGGAAGATATGCGAGCAATGGAGTTGCGATGGAGCAAATGTTTCTTTTCCTTTCTAAATTACTCTAAGCTGCGATCGTCTTTAGAGGAAAAAGAGTGGACGGCCCACCAGGTTTTCAGAAGGATCAATAAGCCCGAGTGGCGCGGAGGGAGCGCGAAGGATCAGGGGTCTTAACTCTTGGGATTATTAGCGGATATCCGCGTTGCCGAATCTGTTTCTGCTATCTAACCGATCTCGTCCACGGATTGCCCATGCCGTTTCCTCTTTCAGGCTTCATCACAGGAGCCTTATAGGCGCGGTCTCCATTGTCTCGCGGCGGCCGATAGCCGCCAAATCTCTTCGTAGGGAACGCCGATGGGGGGATCCCCCAGTAACAAGAAACCCCTACATTCGTAGAGGGGCCAGTAATATCGGCGCCTTACGGGGAGATACTCGCAGGTTACCTAGACATGTATTCAACGTTACTGTGGATCTCTTAAAACAACTTCAGTGACCGACGGCGAGACTTAGCTCACTCGATATGGAGCTATGGGTCGTAGTCAGGGGTAATAGGAGACTGTAATAACACGGCAGTAAACTAAGGGACCGCAATAATAGTAGATATAGCTTTTTATCTAGCTTTCACTATAACGATCCTACCACTTCTGTCCATATAGGGCATCGGCATTTGGGAACGTGGCTGCCTATTCTGTCGAAGTTCTCGCTATAGCTGCAAGATAGGTAGATGGATATACATGTGAAGACAAACGTCATAGCAGATAGATCTTGCGTTGGAACAAAGGTGTCACAAAGAAAGGGGTAGTGTTGGGTACACAAGTTGCTTCTTCATGGTCCATCCTCATCAGAGAAGGGCTAGAGTACCAATAGCTGGCGGTATGTTGGCAACACGCCGAGAGAATCCTATCTCAGACTTCGATGAAGCAGCATGCCACGGAGGACTTTGGAGATAACCCCTATTTCCACGCCGAGCACAGATGTCAGCGGCCATACCAACGCTCGCGATGTCGGATCGAACGAGTTCACCTGATAACCTTGAAGGTGGACCTGGACCTCATTAGAGATGATTGCTAATGAGTATATGTCCATCAGGAAGTGAAACCTAGGTACTGACTACCGGACGGTGTCCCAATCAGTATATCCTCCGGCGACTACATATGAGATACAAAGCTCCAAAACTGGAGCCGGGAAACCTTGTCCTCTACATGAGGGGTTCAACGTTTCCAAGGTATGGTTCTATCTGCAAACTAATAGATGGATCTTTGGCTCAGTATCGATAGAGAGGTGATATGTTTGAATATCTGTCAGGGGTTGTGACAGCTTCTAGGCCACACTTCGCCACCAATCCATGTCTCAAAGCCCCTGTCACCCTAGCTACGCAGACATGCGGCGTTCGACTAGGGACAACTAGGTATGCTGGCATCAGACAATGGGAAATGTAGTGGCACATCCAGTCTGAACGGACCTCGATGCCGGGGTACGTGCAGATCGATCTCCACGATATGGTGGGATGTAGGAGGAGGGTAGTAAGAAAACTACCGAAATGAAGATACCTTGGCAACTCTTCGAGCTTCATTGGTGTTGACGAGTGTACCAAGGTTACGTCAAGTATGTTAGACTAAGGGTACCTATGCCATTATTAGACGTTGTTTTCTGTCAGTTGGAAACATACCTCGACGGAGACGCGGTCGATAGCTCTTCCGTCAGTCCCCATCTTCAGATTTGGGGTCGCCCGAGGCTAAGTGAGCTATGTGGTTGCTTGTACCTGCAATGAATACGTTACAATCGTTCGACCCCTGAGGGGATCCATGGAGGGGCTTCAACAGCCGCGAGGTTGCATGTGAACACCGACTAAATTAAGCTTGTTCTTGAAACGGACATTGTCTTCACAGGGTGGCCGCCCGGCAACTTGACGTGCACGATACCTTGCCCATATCGATTATCGCCAGCATCTAAAGCTATCGAATAGCATTTGATCGATGCGGCGATCCTTGTATTACCCCAGGAATCATAGGCCGGGCCGAATGGGCAAGGGGAAAGCATATATCATAGGCGCGAAGGAATCAGGGCCCAGGACAACTGGCATGAAATAGCGATTCCGTTCATCTCACAGCTCGCCAACGACGACAGTACAAAGAACATCAACTTGATGTCATCTCGAATCTTTACTATCTAGGGAGACAAGATAGCTGCGGAGATTCGGCAGTGAAATCTTCGGTGCTAAATGTAGTTGTATAGATAGCAGGAACCGTCCAAGTTGTTCTGCGGGCAAGACGGACCGCTCGGTGCTTAATAGGAGTAAAGATCGTCAGCATCCTGAATTAGAGCTAGGGTTCGTTGCACAGTAATGAGGCTGAGCGCTGAAAGGGGAGTGTTCGTAGATGGATCTCAGCTCCTTTTGCCTCGGCTGGCGCTCGCAAGTGGCGCGCCTAGACAAGCCCACGGTACGATCCTATGCGCCAGCGTACAAAATAAGGATTCGGCGCCTTGCGCTTCGGTCCTTTCCGGGTTTTTGGAATTCATAAATTTCTGATAGATGTCTCGGCACGTCTAATAAGAATTTGTCAGACTCTTGTTGGCCGCCGCACATCGTGGTGTGTAGGGCGAGGCGTTCAGATGGTGAACCACTTTCAGCCACGCCGGTCTTCCGAGATGAAATAGGGTTAAAGGAGGCGCCGAAGTAAAAGCCCGGTATAAGTCATTGTGTTGCACACCAACTCCATGGCCTTAATGATCCTTTTGCGCCTCTGGGTGAAAGCCGTAGCTAAAGGTAGATAATCTGTCCAAACGTCGAGGGTCTTGCTGCAATCCCTGAAGTGGACCACCGGGCACGGCGCATGCGGATTTTACGACGAAGTCATGCCGGCAGTATTATCAAGACGACAAAGATAAAAATAAAAATGTCTATGACCCAAAAAATCTACAAAGTACTTCATCTGCCGTGACCTTTGCTCTCACAGCATCCTTCCCTGGTCGTCTGGGTTCGGGATCATCACTTGCAGCATTTGACAGCGCTACCCCCGCGTTTGCCTCGAGCTGCCTGGCTTTGGAGTGACTGGCTCTTTCAAATGTTCGCGGATCGGCATGGTATCAGAAACCTTTTGCCCTGTCCATGTTAGAAATACCAGAGTTATCTGCTCTCATTTGGCAGGGAAACGGCACGCGACAAGGTGCTTATTGCTAGCCGTGACTTGCGCGCAGCGGAATTCTGGCACCTGAGCCGCTGGAGGGGAAGATTGGGAAAACATGTATTAGCTAGCTGCCTGCAGAGTGGGAGGTCAAGCCACCATGCAGAAGACAATGACAAGGTCGCAGGATTGGCCGAACTCGATCGAGTTGATACCACATATTGTATGGTAGGATGACAACGAACCAGTCGGATTTTATCAGGTGATGGGCCTATAAAGCCCGACCTTGATCGACTCCCTGTTTACTTGATGGTCGGTGCACTTTGACACATCGAAGTGGGATCAAATAGACGGTAGACAAGGACACACAGACACACAGGATTTCCGAACCACGTTGCGTGAACGTGAGTATGTATGTATGTTGTCGTTATGTGATCTGCTATCCGCATATTATTGCCAATTCGCGCGAGCTCGGTGGAATTATGTTGACCCACGGTGCGCATAATGGTCTGTGATTAGAATTTAGACCGATACCAGGGTCCATGGCGTTCTATGAATAGAGTCATGACAGGGACACGGAATCGAGCCTCATCTGGAACGCAACAAGCGCTCTTAGATGAGATGAAGCACATATAATCGTGCTTTCGATTGATGATGAGACGGTGACATTTTAGCCTCAAATTCATCTGATCTAGTATGGACTTAGATCCTCCTCGCCTAGAGTAGTGGTTTTATGTGCCGTGTGTGAAGCGAATGCTTGTAAACTGGATCTAGGCGTATGCTAGCTCCTCGTGCCAGAGAAGATACAGCTGACATAACAGCCACATCTTGATTTTAATGCGTTAGCATACTTGTACGTAGCGGTATTCATGAACATACCTCCACACTCGCCTACTAGCGGCAGCTGGAGCTGGGTTGAAGAATAGAATGGATAATCCTGATTGGAGAGTGGACGAGATGCAACGTTGCGTGTTAACTATGATTGGATCTCCACCAATCAGAAAACACGGTTCGAGACGGAAGGGTTGCTAGCCGTTTAAATGTGCCTAGGAGAAATCGCTACTGAGACAATCGTGTAGTCGGCTTGCCTGCTGTCCACTACTCGAATCTCATCCATAATACCAGGCATGCACCTCATAGTTATTGCTGCTGTTGGATAGGTATCAGTGAGCAGTGATACAATAACCCTTAGGCTATTGTGCCACGACATTGAACAATTCAACACGAAATTCTATAAAATTGATAGATAACGTATCGGTAAACACGAGAACAGACCAGTAGGGGAGGGGTTTAAGCTCAAGCAACCCTAGCACAGCCATGCTTGCAAGATCAGGAGATGTCATAAGATGGTATTAAGGTGTACATTTCTGAGACCTACGTCCAATGCAGGATGTAGACCAGCAGCGGCTCAAAAGGCGGCGGCTACTCGGCACCCCTTCAAATTTCCGAATGCAGTCCGGGGCACGGTGAGCCTGACTTGGTGTGAACCTGACCTTGAGATTCAAGGAATAGATATTCACGAGGTAAAAACCCGTTGCATTATTCTTTATCAGCAAATATGCAGCCCCCCTCGTGGAAAGAAAGATCCGGCCAAGGTTACTTACAATCCATGTATTACCGATATGTACTATGAGGTCCAACGGTCCATGCGGTTAGCCCAGTGTTGAGCTAGCCGTCATAGACCCGGCCTCTTGGAACATGCACGTCCATACGTACATAGTAGGTGTCGAGAAATGATAAGTTAAAAGTGTTGGAGGCTAGGCCAAGCGGTCTCCGAGGCGATATGAGTGATTTCCAACGGCGGCGTCTGGCGACCGCCGGGGTTTTCAACCGAGACGATCGTTATTCGAGCGGCCGTTTACTCTCATCCAGCGATTCTTCTTCGCCATGGCCGACTTGACACGGGTCGGAGAGTCTTATAAAATTAGGTGTTTTGATTCATGCCGTCTTCAAGGCCATGGCAGTCATGGCAAGTCCTTCGGTCGGAGTTGATTGGACCGGTCTACCTTGACCTGCGCTGTGACATTTTTCGGCCATTGAACGAACCGAAGAGCAAGACCGGGGCTTTTTTTTCTCTCTTTTCTTTTCATTGTAAGGATATGGCGCGCACCAATCATATGCTAACCCGCTGATAGAATTTAGTTAGGTCAAATGTGGGGGGAAGACCAGGGCTGGCCAGGGTAGCTCAATGGTAGCAGTCGGTGACTGAAAAGGTCAAGGACAGAAAATGGAATTGGGCAAATTCAACTGGTTCGTCAAGTGAAGTTGTTAAGTTCAAGTTAAAAGAAAGCGGATGAGTTCTAACTTCTGACTAAAGGTCCCGCGGGTCGACGGGAATTGCTCGAGGCGGCAGCTGCCGGGCAAATATTGAGCTGAATAGCAACTTCCAAGCTTAAGAAGGTCAATATGGATTATCGTAGACTGATACTTCCAAGTTACCAACAACCTAAAGTACTAGTTTGCATCAGTAGTACAGAATGTGTACATGCTCACTCGCATCCGCTAGCTTTAACTCTGGACACCTTACCTTAGGGTTAAGGTTCTTGCCGACTACGCCAGATAGCGTTTAGTCAAATTCTGTGCAGGTTCCTCGGTCCTTCTAGCGCCTAGCTTAAATCTTTAGTCAGGCCTCTAGAGTTCTAAGCAGTCTTCACCCCGCCCGGGTCTTCTCATTCGCCTTTTTCTTGCGGAATTCAATATTATTATTTCCAAAGAAGGGAGCCAATAAGATAAGCACGAGCTCAAGTCAGCTCAATTATACGATGTACATAAGATAAGAGAACATCGATATTGGCTAGTTGACAGACCGAACATCGAAACCAGTTAGACTTTTCTCAAATAAGGGACTGCACTACCGTCTACATGCACCTCTGTCAGTCATAGTTCCCGCTATTCTCGCATAAGCTGCCACAATATGGAATAACGACGTTCATGATAATCCGGAAGCTTAGACGAATGAACGTCTGGATATGGAACTGCCGCCGTCGCACTTAGGAGGCATAATATTCGGTGCCGAGTTAAAAGCCTTGAAAGTCTCTCACAAGCCCACCAATAGGCGTTGATACGAAGCCTAGAACCAAACAGTGGTCAACTGTGTCCAAGGGGCAGAGATGATGTCACTTAAAGAGCGGTAATTGCTGCGCGGGTAGTCTCTAGCGACATTCTCTAGCGCTCGGGAACCGTCAACACTTTCGGGGGGGAGTAGTGGAAGTAGGGAGAAGGGGGAAAAAAGTATCCAGAATGCTTGGTTGAATGGTCGATTTAACGGCGAAGAGACCCCGAATTGGAAGGCTTCGAGAACTCCAGTTGTAGTATACTGAAGTCACACTGCATGCAGTCTGCTCTGCTGGTTATAGTACCTTGAGAAACGCTTACAGGCCATTAGGAGATGCTTAAGTGTTCCTTGACCTGCATCGAGGCGTCCCTCAGCGAAGCAGACACGGAGTACGGAGGCCCGCCAAGATTTATCTGTGTGAATTGTCAACTACGTCGGCAGAACTTGGTTCCAATTGTGCAACGGTCTGTCTTGGCATTGGCATCGCGTCCGTCGTAGCGTAGTGTCGCGCAGCACCGGGATGAGAAGAAAAGAGGCTTGACGAAGCTTCTTGATGGGGGCACTGGCAGTTGGGAGTCGGTAGGTGATAGCCATGTACTAAGGCTACTTACTACCCGCGGCATCCGACCTCTGATTAGTAAAATATAGAGGCCATCGCCTGTGCCTAGGCATGTGCATCCCTACGATTTTCAAGGTTCTATAAGTTTGGTAATTATTTACATGTGCTTAAGGACTATGTCCATGTATCAGGGTAAGGGTAGAGGCTAAATACCCTGAATAGGTACCTAGATGGTAGGTAAGTAAGGAGGTAATATGTAGTGTTCTTTTCCCATAATTCCCGGCTTTCAGGTAACATTTCAACTTGAATCAGGGTTTGCAGTAGCCCTAGAAGGAATTTCTAGTACGTGAATAGTTAGCTGCATGTACAGTTATATTGGGCCTAGGTAGGTATGTACCCAGGTAGCTAGCTATTTCGCAAAATACATGATCGTCGACTGTCGGGGGTTACGGATCTGGATCAGTTAGGGACTTGATCTGGGACGGCATGTCATCTCTGTGCCAATGAAGTTCAAAATGGAACAGCTCGGCAAGAGAGCGGCCGTCTCCAACGAGGCCGGAGAGTCGAAGTTTCGTATGTGTAACTGATAAGCAAGCTAATTGATGGGATGTCTTATGCCAAGCACGATTGCGCTAGCATAATCCGTGGGGCAGATGCAGTCTGCTTCTCAGTCGTTACATAGCGTACGTTATGTACATGCCAGGGAGTTGGTAGACCAGCGCAAACATGTCCACAGTAAGCTCGTGATGAAGCAGATTGCGCATTTTGGGTCGCAAGGACGGTTCCTTATAGACGAGAGGATATATCCTATTACGATGTTTTATCGTGCTTGGCCCTTGGAAAAAGTCTAGAAACAAACAAATTCTGTCCCGTATAGACCTAGGTAGGTGGTGAGGTAGGCATGTATTCCAGGGATCTTGAAGATCCTACCCCCTGTCGCTCATCATTGGAGGGGTATCCCTCATTGCCCTGAATTTTCCAAATCTTTGGTGACTCCGACAGAACTGCGCGAGGACGGTTCGTAGAACGGCGATGCAGACGCAGCGACGACGATCATGATTTGTTTACGGATGCAATCGTATGTTACATATTTACATACAGTAACGCGAACTTCTTACTTCATTCACCCTTTCCAGTTTCGACATCGACTTAGCAACGTATGCGTTGGTGATTAGATAGTTGCTTGCAAATTGTTGTCCCCTCAACAGAATCGAGTCGGTGCGGTCCGAAAGGGGGAGCTGCAAAGAACAAATTGGCGGGGGTTCGAGATAACGATAGAAGCTTGATGGAAACAGCAGAAGCAAAGACAGTAGTAGAGAATCCATGTCTCCCAAGTCTCGGCGTCGTCTTAGACCATCCACACTTCATGGTCGCCGTTACACGATCCACCAGGTTATAGTATACGACCAATGGCTCGAGGTCGAGGCTAACCAGCCCAAGTGCAACCCGCAGTCACATACATAATGTATGTAGGTTTATGTATGTCTAGGAGGCATGTATGTAGGTAAGTATGTAGGTATGTAGGTAGGTAGGTTAAAGTTCCCCATCTCTAGTAATAAACCATCTAACCGCGTATATGCTCAATTCCCGCTCTCGTTGCTACCGTAGTATCTACCTAACTCATGTATACCGACTGGGAGAACATGGCGATGAATAACTTCGAGAAGCAGACGCATTCTTGGAGACACGATTTCTTGGCTTCATACTTCCTATTGCGTGACGACATCAGATTGGTACTCCGTAATTGTTCGGTCTCCCTTATAGACCCTTCTCCAACAGAGCGACGCATCCATGTAGTATGTCGTTCGTGTAGTTCATCCCGGGCAGTCGAGCATCGGTTATCTCGTGATGGTTGTCCGCTATGGCGAACATCTCGAATACGACAAGGTCCTGGACTCCTGGTATACCTAGTAGTTATGTGGTACGAGAATCATAGACCCATATAATTACAACTGCATTGTTGAGGCTTGGGTTGAGTCTAGCACTTGAAGGCTTGCCCTGTCTCTCGTCATCCTGTATCTGTGGGTTGCACGTAGCCTATATTGGATTAATCCTCGGCCATTCATCTGAGTATATGTGAAAATGAACTTCACACCTCGGATTAATATTATAGCTTACACATGATGATGTCCGACGCGGCCAGTTACCTATCATATGCAGTAGCGCCGCAGCCTTACCCTTAGTCCGACTTCAATAAGAGTTATTTCGCCGGACAGCCAATGTGAACGTCTCTAGAGCTATCTCATAAATTAAGAGCAAACATGATTATAGTAGAGCCGTGTTCACACGCAATGATGCAGCCACTTGAGAGGTCAGCTGAAAAATGCGAGGTAATTACTAGACACTCCTTTACCCAAATGACATCTTCCACTGTTTAAATTTTTGGGATATGTCTTACGAAGAAAAGCCCTCAGGTTTCGATCGGTAATCCCACCCTATGTAGAATTGACAAAAACGCCAAACCAAGGGGCGGCTATAAGCGAGGAGGGGGGGCCACTTGTCACAGTAATAGGATGTCTGGTTCGTTCGTTTAATGCTTGAGCTCGATTCTGCCCAACTACAAAGCAATCCACATAACCGTCTCGTCTGGTTTCCAGTTGTCTGCCATAGGCAGCATATGTAAATTTTCCTCTGCGCCAACGCGCTCGTTGAATGTCCGCAACTCCCAAGATCGATATACTAGGTATATCATAGGTACTATGCTACCTAAGAAAGGGGTTGAGCGGTACAAGGCAAGACGAGGCGATTTTACGTTACAGGCGTAACATAGATGCTCTGTTACGCAGTTCGCAGCGATACTAGACCCCGGATTAAAGAGCTTACTTGCCCTGCTTGCCCTATTGCGATCGAAGAGTGGGACCCCGGCAGATCATCGATTACTTGGTTAAATGTTAGGTAATGAAGCTGCTTGGTAAGAGGGCTCTAAACATCGTCATTTGAGATAGGACGTCCCATAGGTAGCTTGAATTACTGAGGAATTGGAGTCGTCACATTACCTCGCCCGTTTCCATGGGTTACATACAGTAAGCAACTACGAGCACGCCAAGACTGGTAGAGCTTGTTGGCTACGATCTGGCGTATCGGAAACACTTACAGGAAAATTAAGATAACCAGTCGGAAAGCATTTGTAGAGTAGAATTGCAAGGAACTGTGGTTATGGAATTAAACATTCGTTATGGTTTGAGATCTCCGTCCAACCACGGAGTTGAGGAGGGTTGCCGATTTTACAAGATGCCTGGGAAATCCAATATCAGACAGGCATACTATGTATGGAAGATGGCACAGCTGACTTGGAGGACGGTAATACTAGTCCAGCCTGTCCAGCGTGACAGATGCTCACACTAGGTGCTGTAAGGGTATACGGTGGATCGTGTCTAAGTAGGCTAGGTACCTCTCTATAGATGCCAACCTGACCCTTTAGGCTTGTAGTGGCTTCGCGCCGCCTGAAACTCCCCGCCTCAAAAATCCTAGAAATCCTCGGTCAGGATACTCGCCTCCAGGGATGATCGATCTAACATGCACAGTAAATCGATAAAATGATAAGTCGCACGGTATATGTCCACCTACGTAATTAAAGTCCCGGAGAGCGAAAGCATCGTTCGTGTACTTTGTACGGTAATGCCCCGGTGCCACTGGTGCCACTGGTGCCACTTCGTAGATAGCGCTTGGATGAGGACCGTCCCCTGATCACAGCGTCTTTTTTTATGGGAAGGGGGAGAAAAAATTGGGGGGTAAAAAGGCACCGATCGAAAATCCTTCCGCAACAACTAGGGATTCCAATTCTAATGTTAGCACAACTGCACGGCATTACCGTAGCTACGTCGAAGGCGCGCCGAGGCACCTTGAAGCAGCACCTGTAACGTAGCCCTCACTGATACTTGTACATCGGACCATTGTGTTGGAACTGCACATACTATTGAGCGTACGTGAGTCTGCTCTGCTCTAATCTGTAAGTATGTGTATCATCCGTATGCACAATTAAGCGGCACATTACCCCTTCTATCAAACCATCAAACTTACAGACTAATAATAACTTCAACTTACAAAGGGTGTCTAAGGTTAGGATTCGACGTCCCGCTTGGCTCACGATGATGGGAATGATGGGAATGATGGGAAATGTGGGAAAATTAACCCATAAGCCAAGAACTAAAATCGAACGATGCTGTTTGCAGCATCTCGCGCATTTCCGTGTTAAGCAGTGCTCGTTTCTGGTTTCCCATCCACATCCCACTCGCTACTTACATACATACATACATACATACCTCTACCTACGAGACTATCCCGTAGGTCATCCCGCAAGCCTACCGAGGTTTAGTTGACCAGCTCCCTGTACGATTCAGTAACACAAGCCAGCGAGCGCTGTATGCATGATTTCAGCCACTCTCCTCTTCATCCGCTGCAGATGGCGCTATGTAGGCGGGAAGCCCTTCACTAGCCGAGCTGACGGCCACTCTCTCCACTGTAGAACACCCACGTATTTGAATATTTGCTTTCCAATTCCTCGGTATTCTCCTCTAGTACTGTACTTCTGAGGATCTCGACATTTCGTCCGAAGTTTGTCGCATAGAGAACCTTGAGCGATACGAAAGGAGGTAGGGAATAACAACAGGGCCATCGCTCAACCCCCCCCCCAGACTCGCCATATGTCTGCTAAGCCTGATATCGTTAGGACTCGCCGTTCGGTCCTGACCCTTGTTCCTACAGTAGTCTCTGAAATCGCAACAGCTACAAACTACAAAGTACCTGCCACGATGTCCCCTCACCCCCGTTCTGCATGCATCTCAAGCCTACAGGGGCCACCCTGCCCCCCCCTGTCGCCGTTCTCTCCTCTAGCGTCCCTCGACCTGCTTGTACAATGTAGGTATATCCCGCTGATCTTGAAAGTAGGTGACCCACTCCCATGTCGAAATGCTCATTCGTTCCCCTCGATCTCGCACATCCATCTCAACTTGTAGCATAGGGTCAAAATCAGATTCCCCGTCATTTCACTTCCAACCTTTCAACGTTCTTCTCTGCTGCCCGGTGGCACCCCCAAACTACACCCAAGCCGGGCCCACCCATGCTCTCTCGTCTGCGGTTTGGCTACTGCTACATGCATATGTATTATCGCCTCCCTGGACAAGGTAGGGGTCGAGCATGGAGGGTGAGCTTGTACCTCTCCCGTACCGTCCTAGAGCGGGTGGGGAGCACGACCTCGATACGGTAGTGTGCTCGTTCATATAGAGACCGCGTTCGCATCATATATCTGGTCGTCCCATTCGTTCCACCCCCATCGATCTTGTCTGCCTCTTCCCATGCAGTTTATATAACATCTTGCTTGGACGATCCATCTTTTCCATATTAACGTCAATTTACCCACGCCAGTCAACCTCCCCCTTCCTTGAAAGACAAGAGATTCTATACTGCGTCGAGACCGGAGTCGAGACCGCTGTCGTCCCGAGCTGCCTTATGTGCTAAGAACGACATAAGATCTTTCCCTCGATATAGTGCCTAGCCTAACATGACAGTCTCACTTCCACCTCAGTCTAATTCGTCCAAGGACGCCCAGGCCGCCCGCAAGCGCCGGAGACGGGCCCCCGCCGGAGGAGCTGCCGATGACTGCTTCACCTGCATCAAGAGGAATACCAAGTGCGATAGGCGGCGGCCGTACTGTTCGCAATGCCTTGAGATTGGGAATGAATGCTCCGGCTACAAGACTCAACTGACCTGGGGGGTGGGTGTGGCGAGTCGAGGCAAACTTCGGGGGCTCTCGCTGCCCATAGCAAAAGCGCCGCCAGTTGCGCCAGTTGGGAAGAAGGCCGCGAGCCGGGCCCGAGCAACAAGTTCTGCGACAACCTCAACTCAGTGGAGCGACCCGGAAGAGGGGCGTCACAGGACTCACCGAGACGATGTCGATATCAGCGGAGATCACACTACATCTGTCCCTTCAACACCATATGGGACCTTTCCGGGGTACTCGAGGTTCCCGCATGGCGAACCGACGCCGACTTCCCAGAGGGTTTGGGGAGGCCTTCCGACGTACGGCGGCGGTGTGAACGCCAACGAGCAGTCCAGGTATCAGAAGTTCAGCTCCTCGATGGGCCACTTCCCCATAATGGGTGACTCACTATCGTCATCCGTGGACTCGCTAAACGAGGTCGACTATACCTTATCACCTATAGGACATGCTTATACTAGAGAGGAGATCCCCTTCGTACACAGCCCAACCCTCATGTACGAGAACTACACGGGCCAGAACTCTCCCTCTCCCCAAAGTCCCGCCGGTGCGATTTTAATCGATCAGCGAGCGCCAACTTCGTGCCCTAGCCTAGTTTACGCGCCATCGGAGCCGAGCTCGAGCCTCAGTTCTCACCCTGACTCCTTCGAGCCGCAGATGGCCCATAGACTCGTCGCAGACAACGATACTCTGAGTAAGGATCAAGCGTTCCGAAATGCCATGCCTCGGATCACTGACAGCTCCTTGCAGGCGTCCCTGAGATGGAGTCCTACGGCACCAGCCCGCATTCCACACATGGTTCACACTGGGCCTCTTCGATTTCAAGAGATGATGATGTAACACCTCACGCCGTGGACACCGCTTCGGCCGCCCTGTCTCTCCCGTACGAGAGCCAGTCGATACAGGTTAGCCCTGATCTCATTGCTAAGATGCCATTCTTCATGGACTACTACGAGAACATTATGTGCCCGTCCATGGTTCTTGTAGATGGGCCGAACAATCCATTCCGAGACCACATCCTACGGCTAGCGTCTGGTAGTCGAAGCCTACAACATGCCATATGTGCCCTTTCCGCGTGCAACCTAAGGATGAAGAGAAGGCTAAGTCTTGGTCAACGTGCCAGGGACTCAGAAAGCAGCGGCTCTGAGAGACTCTCGGATATGCAATCAGACCACCACTCCTTGTCCGAAGAACACCAGCACCGCAACCTGGCCGTCCATCTCCTCAACCAACAACTGAACGATCCCGCTAAATCATGCCACGACTCTGTTCTGGCCACTATATTACTTCTTTGCCACTACCGCATGGTCGAATCTGGCGTTGCAAAGTTCCACACGCAATTCGCCGGCGTTAAGAAAATTCTCAGCATGCGAGGCTCAGCCCCTTATCAAGGATCCAGCGACTCCGCGTGGATGGAAGCTATTTTCACCTACTTTGACTCAATATCGGCCAGCATCAACGACCGCGAAGCGCAACTTAACCACTCGTTTTACGGACTTCCCCCTGACGCCAATCTGTTGCCACCCGGAGCCGAGAACTTGGTCGGCTGTGACCGAGAGTTATTCAAGACCATCAGCAAACTTGGCCGCCTCAACCTCCTATCACAACACCTTCCCGTACAGAGCGTCCTGGCAACACCCACTGGTCGCGTCGGAACACCAACAACTTCTTCTCCACTAGGTTCTCCGCTAGGTCACTCCTTCAAGCAGCCCGCCCCATCGCTAGGAGATTTTTTTAGCATAAGTCATCATCGCTACGACGGCAACGGCTTTGCATCGCAACTAGATGATGAGGAAATCCTATCCACGGGGCTTTGCTCCTCTCCTCAATACGACGAACACCGCTCAACCTTCTGGCGCGAGTGGAAGGACGCCCGCATGGCTCTTCAAAGCTGGGAATTTGACGCTCAGCGAGTAGCCTCGTCTCTCCCTAACTCGGCAACGCAGACGCAAGTTCGCGAACTGCAGTGGCTCTCCGAGGCTTTCCGCTACGCCGCTCTACTTTACACCGAGCGCCTGGCTTCGCCTAATGTACCTTCCACACACAACAACTTCCGCAACTTAGTGAGCCAGGTCGTCTACTACGCGAGCTCGCTCGAGGCCGGTTGCAACGCCGAGAAATTCCTGCTCTGGCCGCTCTTCGTAGCTGGCAGCGAATGTGTGAACGAGCTTCAACAAAATATCGTGCGCGGCAAGTGCCGCGAAATCATGTCTCGCAGCGGCTACATGAACAACCTAGCAGCCATCGAAGTACTAGAAAGACTCTGGGCTGGCGAATATTACGAGCCCCCTACTAGTCCCGGGAACAAGCTAGGGATGAGACGTGGCTGTTTCAACTGGACAAAATGCATTGGAGGACCAGGAGTTGAAGTGGAGTGGATCATGTTTTAATAACATACACCACGCGCACATTTTACCTTCTACCACGAAAAAAAAAGGCGGCAATCTCGAAAGAGGCGGAAACGGAAATATACTGGATCATAGAGGTTTTATGTCCTTTTTTACCAATTTTACCTTCTTGTCACATATTTTCAACGCCAAACTTTTTTTTTCTTGTTTTCTATTTCACCATTCCCCCCCTTTTATCACGAATGTACTATTATATATATCGCATGTTGATATCCCCCGGTTTTATGGTTACGGCGGACATGAATGAGATCTGGATTATGGGTTTTTGTTTTTTTAGTTTTAGTTTTCAACATTTGGGAGATGTTCTGTACGAGACAAGTAAGAAATGTGGAAATGACCTTGTTAGAGAGGAGCTACCTACGGGATGTGTGGGAGAAAGAGACATGTTCGAATGGTGGTAGTGGAAATTAGCTAGCTATTTTAGGAGCACATGACATCCATGAACAGAGACATTCATGTAGATGAAGAGACATGCAGAGAAGAGAGAACATTTCCCAAAAGAAAAACCAGTACCAAATCGCAGTTCGTCACTTTGGTCTCGTGATTTCTAGCACACGCCCGATGCCGTCCCTCCTTTACCACACCCTCTGGTAGGTTGGGGGTGCATGTGAGCAGCTGTCAGCACGCAAAGCAGATCTCCCGGTGGCCGACGTCACGCCATAGCGCCTCAGATGGCCCCCCAATACAATGGACGAAGTGGGCTAGCATACATGTATTTAGTAATGACATATTATACGGTACATATCCAGACTAGTGTAGACAGATATTTGACCACACACCCACCAACAACCGACCACCCTCTGTTAATCGAGCGGGAAGGAGCACTCCCACCCTCCCTGGTAGCCAATCTTTCCCTCTCCAGACCCCCATCGTTAGTGAATACCGTTCCGTGGTGGAGTGAGATCGGCTCAGCCACATCTTTTTTTTCCACAGTACCATTCATCGACCAGTTACTATGTATGTAGATAGGCCAAATACAAATACACAGACGTTGAAGAAGATATCAGTATGTAGCTACCTTACTAGCGTGTATCCACCAAGCGAATGCGAGTTGAAATAAACCAGCCTCAAACTTCATGATACACATGTGAAAACCCTCATCCACCTCTCTATTCACTCACCGCGAAAGCCGAGGCTGAGCTAGGAACTCGCCTACGAACTCGCCTAGAAGCCCGTCTAGAAGCTCGCTTGGAATTTTTAGGTTGCTATCAAGCTACGGAAGTGCTATATGTCCGCTTATATGAGACATGCCAACCAAGCCTTAAATCCTTAGTACGAGATCTAGACATATCTCACTAAAGCAATAGCAAAGCTTGTATAGTTGCCTCTTATTGCCCCCTACCTCCGTCTCCATCGTCCTAGGGCGCCCCCACTCCCCACACATTTCCCAGATAGGGAGGAAGAAAGGCCGCCGGGGCAGCCTGGCTAACGGGACTTCTTACGCCTTGGGTTCCAAAAACCCCCCCCCAACCCTCATTGACGTAATAGTAACCTTCGACGCATGATACCGAAGAGATCTAGTAGATCAATATGTGCCCGGGTACGAAATAAGTAAGATGAGAAGGACTGAATATGTAAGAGAGGAGGCATATAATCAGACACCGAGCCAAGAACGAGCAGGAGACTTCCAGAAGGGTTCCGCAGCTATTGGAACACTATGCCTTATCCCCCTAACCTAATCTATCCAGCTATAGCTAGCTAGGCAGCTGTCAGTGATAGCCTAAGCCAAGAAGTTGCAGCACATGATTCATGTACGGGTAGGTCACAGATAGGCGTACATGATTGTATCTATCCCGTACGGTTTTTGTTATTTACTTTCTCTTTTCTTCTTAGCTGCTTCTGCTCTTCGCGATGTACCAAGTCGACGACAGCGAAGCTTGGTTCGTCCACTTATCGTCCGTCCCACTACTCCCTGGGGGTCGACCAGCGCCATCACACCCAAGACCTATAACGATCGTCGTTGTACAGCTGTGCGGCACGCAGCGGTTCTTCACCTTCGTCGGTCACCTTTGCTCGGTATGTCAGACCCACGGTTGGAAGATGGATCTACCGTAGCTATAGCGCTAGCTAGGTACGGTAGATAACTCGTGTCAGCATGCTTACACTCTCTCCCTTTTGGTCTAACCATTGATTACCCGCTTACGGTTGGCTATTGAGACTTGTTAATAGAGCTGCGAACAGGTCATCTGACCACGGAAACAGCCTTCCCTGCGAACCATGTCTGCTGGTTGGCGGATCTGGCCTCAGCTCCTTGCTGCTTACACTAGACGGTGCGAACCGCATAGGATCCTATCCGCTTCGCACCGGGTAAAATCTAGATGATTTTCATAGGGTGTAGATCGTATGGGCGTACAGACCTACATAACTACAGTATCGTAAGGAAACGTCAACCGACCCAGACTTCTAGCGACGGTTCATCGAGTCGATCAATCTAGCAACCAATTCATGGCCTTAGAACGAATTTATTGGCCAAGACGTACTCCGGGATCCGAGATCTTCCGCCAGGGCAGCATCGACGTAGAGCAAGGCCATATCGTAGCTAGTGCTGTAGCTAGAGGGGGTCCACAGGTAAATCGACGAACATCCCGCACAACAGGTGGTAATGCGAGCGTACATAGAACGTACATAGAAAGATGATGGGTATGATCCTGAATGATTTTAGCTTCTTCTTCGCGGGTTCTAGTAGCTCGCCGGATCTGCTAGTCAGGGGACCATTTTAGGGGGATGGCTCCGCGATTCTCGACCGGAGTCGAGAAGCTCTCGAGTTCGGGGGTTATTCCTCATCTATAACTAAGGTGCGCCCTATTATGCGACTCTGCGCGCAGCAAGCCGGTCCAATGCATCAAAGGTGCGGGCTTGGCCGCATCGGCGGGTTCCAGAAGTTCGTCTAGCTGCCGATTGGCCCTGTTCGGACCCTGGCATTTCTCGGATCACAAAAAGCCTACTGGACAGGGGGTTTCGGCGATCGATCAGAGATTGGAGCATTAACTAGGTTGATTGCCTTGAAGCAACTTGACGAGACGACAGGTTCGTATCCGGAGGAGACTAGGAGTACGTCTATTATGCAGGAATCGTAACATGGGACTTTGTGTGTTGTGTGCTGTGTGCGGGATCTTTGGAATCATCTCGGGACTTGAGAAGTTCTGTTACAGTCCCTCGTAGAAATATGGAAATATGCAACATCAAGGTCTCACTCGACGGGAATTGCACTGCCACTCCTTACCGTCCCTTACCATTCTTAGTCGGAATTGAGTGGGTTGGAGGCAGCAGAACATCCCACCGTCGAGCGGCTTGAGGGCTGTTTGAGCTCACGGATTTCATGATAAATAGGTACTTGCGTAAGACTTCCCCAGGTTGGACGGCAGATGTTGGAAGCGTCTCGCGACAGGACGAACTAAGATAGGGCCCTCGCCGGACGCCAAGCCCGACCAACATGCGTCGATATGTTGCTACAGGTATGTTGCTACTATGTGGCAAGAAGCATTTGCCGCGCAAGGCTCCAGGGCATTTCTCTCGTATCGAATCTCTCCCGTGTTCTTTAGACGAAAGTTGACGAATCTCTAACGGAGCACTACAAGACTCCAAAAATGATGTTGCAAGAAAGATGAACTGCCCAGTGTTACACGATTATAGGTAACAATTAATATTTGAGAATAATGCCAAGAGATCACGTGTGGATAAGATCCCCAATGATGTTATCTTATCGCAATGCTTATCTCAAAGTTCCGTTTTATCAATCAGCAAGAAATTTTGGTGGAATTTTCAAATGAACGTAAAAGCCAAGAAACATTGCGATTGCGACATTGCGACATTGCGCCCGAATCGGACTCTAACTTTGAGGTTGAATACTTCATATTTGAAGTCACAAGATCAAAGAAAGTAGAATCATGGGTCGGGATCTTCAAAAGCGCAAGAGGCGCTCGTCTCGCAACGCCATCCGCCAACCGTCCTCATCGAAATCGAAGCGTCTTCTCAACCCGCTGGGAAATGACATCGTCGCGAAAAATTGGTACGCTCTACAAGCTAAAGGGGAAACAATAAAAATCCAAACTAAACTCATGCAGGAACAAAAAGGAGACCGCATCACAGAACTATCGCCGCCTAGGCCTAGTATCACGTCTCAAGGCGCCGACGGGTGGTGTAGAGCCCAGCGCCAAATCGCAGTCCACGAAACCCGTAGATCCGTTCGCCATTTCCCAGCCGACTGGCGCCGTCATCAGTGAAGTGCGCGTGGAGCGTGATGAGAAAGGGCGGATCGTGCGCGTGCTGGACGGATCGAAGTCGAAGGACAACCCGCTCAACGACCCCTTAAACGACTTAGATTCTGACGATGACATGGATGACGAGGAAGCGGCCGAGGAATGGGAAGGTATCGACGAGGCAGAGGACGGTACCGGGATTTTCCCTGAACTCGAGACCCAAGCCAATCAGCCCATAGCCAAGAAAGCAAAAACTCAGAGCAAGAGAGAGGTCGAATGGTTGCAAAGGCTCGTAGAGAAGTACGGCGATGACACGAAAGCCATGGCCAGGGATCGCAAGTTAAATCCAATGCAACAGACGGAGGCGGATATTGCAAGGAGGATAAAAAAGCTGAAGGGCCGGTCAACTTGAAAAGGGGTTAAGGGGGCTATAGTCTTAATGGGTTTTGAGACAAGACAACTGCATTGCAAGGCGTTATAGGATCTCAGATTTCGCTGGCTGATAGGAGCCAGTAGTCGACATGATAGTGCTCTTCAAGGCGCTAAAACTAAAATATCATTGGCAACTTAACTACCGTCGTCCAAATACCCAAAATGCCCACATATCCATGTATTACGAACCAGCCTAGACAACAATCCGTAATTAGTAGAGTAGTACAGTACCACGAGGTCAAGCATGCCATGTCAACCCCTAGAGAACCCGAGAACCCCAAAGAATATTGAATCTTCAATGGATATATTTGCAGACCAGAACTATCGAAACAAACATAACCGCAACAATCGTAGACACTATCCTGATATCTGTGAAGTGTCGTAATGAGCATATGTATCCGGAACACCTTTCAACCGTCGTGAGTTTTATACTAGCCCGCCGCTCTCGTTCCAACGACACGTAAATCTACTTCGTATAGGTATTATTCGTATCATACCATCACAAGGTACACACCCCTCGAGCTGCTACCGCATATTCCGGCAACGGGATACCGTTACGCCAACTTAAGGTACTTAACGCAATGTGCGGTCGTAATTCGCGCTAGGGAATTGCACCGGTCTATCGTCATCGTAGTCCTCTGCCGCGGGCGGAGCGTATATGTGAGGCTGAGAAGGTCTGGATGATACGGAGGCGTATGGGTCGCCGTAGAGGTCGCTGTGCGACGGCGAATGGCTGTGCGATCGGTATGCGTTATCGAATGGGTTTTCGAGGGGAGCGGGAGATGTGCTATGTGGTCTATACGCGGTATCGGTGTCGAGTCGGCCACCAAACGAATCCGGATCGTAGGGACTGTCGTGGTCGTGCTCGTCATGATGATCGTCCATGTGCACGGGCGCATATGCTTCCTCGTCGTGGGGCGCCATCGAGAAAGCCGCCTTATCGGGGTCGATGTTCTGGCTCGCGTTAAGGTTATCGTACCCGGGAAGACTGTCGGTCTGCCGGTAGTATCTCAACGTGTATACGCTGATAGCTGTTGTCGCAACCCAGGAAAGCCTATACTAGCAGTTAGCGGGTATGTTTATTGTTATAATGCTCGTGGTAGTCGAATCTATACATTTGAAAGAAGGCGATCCCAACGATAGCCTTGCTGACAGCGCACGCTGATCCACACGAATTCGCGGTGTTGTAAGCTGCTTGACTGGCGAAAGCAGATAACCAGAAGATAGCGAAGACGGAATCGACGACGACCATCGCATGTGGTTCGGCAATCTTCCGAGTTCGCTCGAATCGCGGTGACATAGCTAAGTAGATCCAGGCCGGGACGGATAAGAAACACTGTTACCGGGAGTCCAGTGAGCATACGTGCACTATCGCATGTAAATACGAGGGGGAAAGGGGGAGGTTACGTACCAGTCCGAAAGGCCAGCCATTATTACCGTTGATGACCGAATTATCCGCTCGGAACAAGACGATCTCGAGTATAAATATTACGAGGCCTAAGATGCCCTGAAAGATGTGGAGGCCGAGCTTGGTGTTGGGCACCTTATCGGGGTTGATATCTAACTTCTCGATGATTGCCGCCATTTTGTAACGGCTAAGCTCTGGATATAGACTTTAAGGTTAATCTCGACGTTCGACGTTCGGCGATGCTAGACGAAAGTTTCCAACGTCTAGATGAAGAGTTTTACCTCAGAGTAGTACGAAGCTTGTAGAAGCAACCAAAACAGCCAAGTAGGCTGCGTCGTATTTTAGGGGCGGCTTTGCGGCTGATGGGGTTGTCGAAACTTAGCTAACAAGGGCTTGGGCTAGTTTCAACTGAAATATATTTGTACGTATTGGATGTATCGGATATGTATTAGATGTACCTAGTCGACTTAGGGTCGCGAAGGGTTGAAATTGCAAAACTCGATTCAAAGAAGAAGCGAGAGACGGAGAAAAGCCAATTGCGATGGAGTTGGTTTATTATGATAATAATATGAAGTTTTTGTGTTTTTGCCTAACTACGGCACTACGGTTACGTATTAGCTGACATGAGCCGGGCTGATGAATATCGATTGCGCGTAATGTAATAGGGAGGGTCTACGAAGAACTTGGGACGTTCTATTTTTAAGCTCAGCCACAGTTGGGTGGGGATATTTAACCTCATATTCAGTATTGGCGGCAAAACACAGCCTATTAGCGCCACTCCAGGACTATGCTTTTGCTACCAAGCCACGATTCACGCACCGGGCCAACTGCAAGCGCCCTTAGTACAGGGCTCTTAGCGACGTTCTTATTAACTAGGCGGCTGAAGAAGCGGCTTACAGGTACGCAGTTGTCGGCATGAGAAAATGAGAAAATGAGAAACAAGAAACATGGCCAATATATCATTTAATTATTCCGCTTTTACCGCAAACAAAGAGAAAGAAGATTCAAAACACTTCGTAGGTATTGCATAGGGTTCCCTCGAACTATAGTGTTGGAGTTGTCTCACACTCTTCGAATAATATTCCGTCTAATCCTCGACACCTCAGCCTGTCTCTCCGCCACTTATATGGGTCTTCATGCGATATGACCTATCCTGGCTTTTTTGGAATTAACATGCTTGGCCGAAGATTCCCTCGTGTTCTACCCACTTACTGACGGAAATGCAGCCTGCCGACGCTCACTATCCGCAACACGTCGGGGTCACCTCTTGCGCAGCCGCTGACTTGCATGACTAATAAGCAAGTCACTGTCGCACCTTACACACCTAGCACCTCACTATATCGGATGAATACCCATGGCAACAAGGCCGTGTAACCCGGCGCTATTGTCCGGCCTGGAGCTGCTGCGATTCCGAATGCAACCCGTTAACGGCACAGCGCCGATATAAGTTTTCCGTCCCTTCTCCTCGGGACATAATTCCCATACTTCGATTCGGGAAACCGTAGCAGCTGGTGCTAATATTCCACGATGTATGTAATAGTCTACATTATTCATAAATTGGAAATAGGTTGCCGGCATGTTTATTCCTTGGTTTCTGTTGACCTCAGGTGTCCGGTAAAGTCTAAGTCATTACGTTGCGCTGAAGATATTTATACAATCTTCGCCGCATCCGAAAACTCGGTAGTCGCATGCCGATTATCGGGCCGTCAATCAATAGCGCAATCGCGCCTTATCTAAAACCCGACAAACGCATAATCATTGAATCATTAAATCCGTCTCGATTTCCATCGTCATTTTTAACCATCTGATACATAATCTTATTCTTACATTACTAATGCTAACAGTTTTACGCGCATTGGGAGCCTTTGAACGACTACTGCATCCAAATTCAGCCCATATAAGCGGATGCTAGTTGAGTCCAGGTCGAAGAGGAAGCATCACTGATATGACGGGAACCGAGGACATATCCGCCCAAGACAGCGTTGCGCCGCTGCCGGTGAACGGAAGCACGCATAGTCGGGG
This sequence comes from Annulohypoxylon truncatum, assembly GCF_022578515.1. Lineage (NCBI taxonomy): Eukaryota > Fungi > Ascomycota > Sordariomycetes > Xylariales > Hypoxylaceae > Annulohypoxylon > Annulohypoxylon truncatum. The sequence continues at coordinate 1,599,978 of NW_025953787.1, forward strand.
TGATGAGAGAACTCCTCTACTCAATAACCAGAATAGGAACGTCTTCCCAGCCGAGGAGGCCCCGTCGACTCACAATGATGACGAGCAGGTTATCATCGTTGAAGAGGTGAAAGGGTTTAAATTATGGCTCATCCTCTGTATCTGTTGGTTAGGTGTCTTCCTCGGCGCTATCGAGTCTACTATCATCGCTACGCTATCAGCTCCCATCTCTAGCGAGTTTCACTCCTTAAGCCTGTTGTCATGGCTTGCGTCTGCTTACCTAATCTCGAATGCTGCGTGTCAACCCGTATCCGGAAGGCTGACGGATATCTTCGGACGAGGGCCCGGCCTCGTCTTTAGTAATATTTTCTTTGCTGCTGGAAACCTCATCTGCGGCCTCGCACAGGACGCCAATGTTATGATACTTGGAAGAGTCGTCGCTGGTATTGGTGGTGGCGGCCTGATGGCTATTGCTACTTTCTTGTGTACGGACCTCGTTCCGCTAAGGAATCGAGGCGTCGTTCAAGGAATAGGGAATATATGCTACGGGGCTGGAGCCACGTTAGGCGGAGTCTTTGGAGGCCTAGTCAACGACAACTCGTCTTGGGGCTGGCGTCTGGCTTTTTTGATACAAGTCCCTCCGATTTTGGTTTCGACTTGTCTGGTCGCCTATCTCGTCCGGTTGCCGCCAAAGGTATCAGAGAAGTCATACTTGGCTCGTATAGACTTCACAGGCGCCTTCTCGCTCATAGTCTTTCTCGTCCTACTCTTACTTGGGTTGAATGCTGGGGGTAACCTGGTCCCCTGGATTAGCCCCCTACCATTGACCACTTTGCCACTATCGCTCGTGGCACTCATTGCTTTCATCATCTGGGAATCCCGCGCCAAGCAGCCCGTAATCCCGGTCCGTCTCCTCTTAGATCGAACGGTCTTCAATGCCTGCATGGTGAACCTATTCTTATGCATGGTATACATGATGGCGCTATTCTACGCTCCCATCTATATGCAGGTGCGCGGAAGTTCGGCCACAGATTCTGGCCTAGTAGTCTTATTCGCTCCTATCGGTATCTGCTTCTGCTCGATTGGAAGTGGATATGTCATGAAGAAAACCGGACGTTATGGTAAGTGAGATAAGGTCCCACCCCAAACGTCATAACTCCCTTTTCTAGTTTATTCTCGAATTCTTCCTTTCACCCAGCAGTGTATTACTTGCATACGCTAACTATGAAGTAGTAAGTTCTAAACTCGGGATTCATATGTATTGTTCCCTTTTCGGCCACAGCTGCGTATACAGAAAGCTTAAAATCCCAACTTATCTCCGCCACCCCTCCGAATCGAGATGATCGTAGTAAGCAAATTTATACGCCCCCTGCATAAGACTAACCCTGCAATAGTTACCTGTAGCTATCTTGGCTGTATTGCTGCAGCTCGCTTCTGCCGTCATCTTCACGACCCTCAAAGAGGACTCCCCAGAATGGCCCCTGATGATCGCATTCCTGCTTCTCGGCGCTGGCTACGGTGCCATGCTGAATACCATGCTACTGGCTTGCCTAGCGGCTGTAGACCACACGCACCAAGCTACAGTCACATCCGCAACTTATGCGTTCCGATCGGTTGGCGGGACGCTCGGTATTACTATAGCATCGGCTATCTATCAGAATGTACTGAAGACCCAACTGTCGGAACGGTTCGGCGATTTGCCCGACGCCGCGGAGGAGATCAGCAGAATCAGGGACGACCTTGACGAGTTGAAGCATCTTCCTGAGGGCTGGTATGACGGCGTCATGGCTTCGTTTATGGAGGCTTTTAGAAACGTCTGGTTTGCGATGTTGGGCTTAGTAATCCTAGGGCTGATCAGTGTGTCGCTACTGAAGCAGCACAAGCTGCACTCGACTCTATCTCGGAACGAAAGCGACTAGAGGACTGCATACGGACGGAAGCACTTGTGTGTTATCACGGAAAATCGTACGAGATATGGTCGAATGTAGACGGTTCTAAGCCATACGTACCATGTATTGGGGTCACAGCATTTATTATCTAATAGGTAAGGAAAACTAAAGTTGTGAAAAAGTCAAGACTTCTATCAAATCAAAAATATCACAATCTAGCACCTCAAGTTCACCATGACTTCTCCTTCGCCTCGCTAATACGAGAGATTGATGTACCCTTAAAACTCAAACGTAGCATACCACTAACTTTCTTTCTCCACCCACATTGTTATATATCTAGACCGCGGCGCGGTTAGGCACGTTCGCGAGGAAGGCGACGAGCACGGCGTAATAAGCAGGGACACCTACGAGCAGGTGGTCGTTGCGAGCCTGAAAGGTAACCATGGCGATGGCAAAGATGGCGGAGCAAGCGACGACGATGCCGAGATAGGCGCCGCGAGACCACTACAGGATAGCGATAGGCGTTAGCAGTTGCAATTCTCGAAAACACGGCTTGGAAAAGAGGTAGGGGAATGGGGAGAAGGGGTATACGTCTCTACCACGTACATTCGCTTGGAGATATAGCAGCGCAACGGGGATGATCAGAAGCAACTGGCTGCTGATCACGAGCAGCGTCTTGATGAGTAGACGGAAGGGCCGCAGGCTATAGGTTATGCGCTGGTCGTCGTTTTCGGAGGATGGTAGGGTATCGCTACGGAAGAGGCAACAGACGTACTTTAAGAGGTTCTAGCCGTGGTATGGTTGTTAGTTTTGGTCTTCTTGCTTAGGAAATGGAAAGGGGGATAGGTTACACAAGACGAGTGGAGACGGATAGAAATAGGGGGCGTAAAAGGGGGGTATCATAGAAACCAATGATAGATCGAACATACTCTTGCCCAAGATGATCTAGCACACAGAAGAGACTCGAACTGTTGGAAGATATGATCTGGCGCGTTGGAGATGAAGTCGTCGATATATCGCATGTAGGCCAGCGCTTCGTTGTCAAGCCCCTGGTGTCTTCGCACATCTTCGAAGTGTTCCTCGTGCGCACGCCTAGACACTCGGGGGAACTTCTTGTTCTCATGTTGCATGTGAACGAGTGTGTCTAGTGGATTTTTTCATGGTCAGTAACAGTTGACTCGTCTCATCTCTTTTCGTTGGACGTTGCCTCCCAACGAATCGATATCAAGTTGGGATATTTCTTTAAAACTCACGGTATTTTTGAACATATCTCGCCCTGGCATCCATTAGATTTTCCCTCTGTGCCGCACGATCAAGTTTGCCTGCTGAGCCCGGATCGGGAGGTCGTATCGGCAGGTGTCCAACCCCTTGGGCACATCGAGCTATGAACTCCTCCGGATTGAAAGGAAGTGACCTGAGCGGCTTGCCTTCGGCCTCGCTATCCTCAAAGTTCATCTCGTCTAGCTTATTATCGATACAGTGAATCTTTTGCTGATAGTAGGTAAGGACTTGTTGTGTTGAAGCTCCGAACGCCCGCTGAGAGCTGAAGTTTGGAAAGTATGCCTGCCTTGCCGTCATACTCGGCCAACCCATAGGTGAGTTATTTACTTTCAGGCTGTCAGCCTGTTGTTTTTCCTGAAGGAAATCGGGATTTGAATTGTAACATACTAACGTCTTCATCTGTGTAAAAGTCGGAGTAAGGACTGAGGCCAGCTTGTATCCTAGCTAAACATGCTTGTTAGCTGCAAAGATCGGTAGAAACATAGCTCTAGATGTGCAAACTTGCCATTTGCAACTCTTTCAAACATTGCAGAATGACTTTGTGGTTGTCGCATGTGTGGATGAGAATGATAGGAGGCAACTGGTGTCTGCGGAGCGCTGCTCCTATTGTGTGACTGGATGTCATTCAATGGGTAAGCCGGGCCTGCACTGGATGAACCGGCCATGATGGAAGATTGCAATAAATACCAAAATGATCCAGATGCTCCATATCCAACCGTATGGTATCTATCTCCTGTATAAATAGTGCGCCAAAGACGCGACGTTAACGCTAGAGACTCCAAGACACATCATCCCATCGGTTGTCGACATGAGCGCCGACAAGAGTATTCAAATGAGAACACCCTCACAGGATGCTTAAATGCCCAATTTAGCCCCCGAGAAGGTCGAAAAAAAGGCCAGTGTCTGGAGTTGGGTGTGGTGAAATCAGATATTAGGGGAAGAGCCTTGGTGCCGTGCATTTGAAGAGCAAGGCGCAATGAAGCGGTGAAGATAGAGACAAGCATCGACGCAAGCCTCAAAATTGGGTTGCTGCAGTAATAAGTTACTTAAAGAATCCCACTTCTCTATTAGCGTACAAGAGTGATTGGGGGTTGTCCAATTATATCTACCATGCTGACGAAGGTGTGTACCACTCCACGGCTCGTGAACAACCAACATATACCACTTCAGGTAAAAACATCAGTCGATACCGGTTTATGACTACAATGCAGTCCGCCTAGATGAATATTCAGCCTCACATGAGTTGCATCGTGTCGTGTCAAGCCGAGTATCTAGCATAACAAGTCATCTGACGTGGAATAAGACTACTATCTCTACTTAGCATTAGGCACCAAAGCACCGGATCTGCTCGACATATATATTTCGGTGAGAAGGATCGTAGGCTTATTTAGTATTAGTATCATCATTTAAATCAACCTTGAAGACGTCAAAGCCTTCGTGAGAAGCACAGGGCGATGGAAGCTTGCATATCTGAGGCTTGTTCGACGTAGACCCTCCTCTAGTCATGAAATTTACCTATCTTACCATTTTTAGATGTAATGGCCTTAGAATGAATAAGACTACTCTCGAGAAAAAGAGATGGAAAAGGTTATGGTCGTCCTGATAACGACAATCCAACTTTTCTTTAGAGGATTGGGACCTTTATATCTGTGAGGGGGAAAGAGAGTGGCGGCAAGTCACATTTCCATCATTCTGTGAATAAACCCCGCGTGAATAGCCCGAAATACAGAAGGGATCCGTGACAGTCCAATGCGACCTCCATAGAGAGTTATATCCAGACTTATCCCAGACGGCTATCGCAAAGCCTTGCAATCTCAAATAGGGGATGCTTAAAGTCTATGCTACAACCATGCTCGAATAAACCAGAGAATCTGCGCTGTGGTACGTGCGATATTTGTCTGGGAAACAATGTCGTTGATTAGTATATACAGTAATGGGAGACTAGTGCTAGAAGATAGGCCCATTCGTTAGATGAAGACATGCTCCTTATAGACTATACTAGGGAAAAGCATGGTAGCCCCTTCCCTGAGAGTCGATGTGATACTCGGAAATAAGCAGGATTAATGGGATTGTTCTTCATACCAAGTTCCTACTAATTATTTAGCAGAAAGAGAAACGTGTAGTGTATATATCTATCTACCTTGTAGCAGGGATTTGGTGCTTGAAAAGATCAATTCCCCCATGTCTCAGATCGTAAAACCACGCTAGGGTTTTCTAGTTCCGCCAGAAACATCTTTCCGTGGAGGCATAAAAGGGATCTAGAGATACCTACCTACCTAGAGTAGATGAATACGGAGATACTCAAGTTCTACGGGAACGTAACCCCTAGCGACATTAAGGAGGTACCTATTGTTACCAAAACGTGATAATGGGTGAGATTGGCTGAAAGTAGTAGCATGGTTACTCTCATCGCATATAACCTCCTTAGGTAACAGAATTATGAAATAAAAAGGCATGCCCCCACCCCTGAATTCGTCCTAAGTTAAACTGGATTGCATTCTAAACCCCATCCTTACCTACTCACCAGCTTAACTATCAAACCATCAACAACATACCATGGGCAATATCTACCTACCTAGATTTGAAATCTACCTAGATACGGCAGACTCTCGTGCTATATCCTGACCTTACCAATGAGTCTTGAATGAACAGTATCTTATGATTCTGATGCTCATGGCGGGATGAATGGTAACCATTGGGAGGGAACACACAAGGAACAGAGTGCACCGGTCAAGAATCCTAGGGCTAAAGGGCTGGCCCCTTAACGCTCCCCTAGCAAATGTCTATGGACCGCCATTCACGCCAGGAAAGACCAAATGAAGACGTATGCAGATGCGAGCAATCTTCTACTTGCGCCAAAGGTCGGAAGCGAGCACCCGATTGGCTAGTATACGGTCGGCGCACGAGTTATAAGTTGGCAATATTCTCGCCGGTTCTCGCACGCGGCTAGCAACGAACGTCTGGACAAAGAAAATTGGAGTCTCGGGCGAAGCTCGACAGTCGCAACACCCCGCATTTGAATCATCGTGGGAGCGGTTTTAATCCTGCTCTCTCCCGATACAGCGCCTATATAAGCGACTGTATGGATAAACAAATAGCACGCTCTCCGACCGTCCTTCAATTCCGGGTGTCGAAGGACTAAAATAACGAATCGCCTAAAAAGCCTAGCCTATATTCTAAAGGCAAATATCAGCAAAATCTTGAAGCTTGAAGCAAAGGTTTAAACCGAGACGCATCCACACGGGCGATACTTGCCTCAAGGGAGATCACGTGAAGAGCCAACGATTGAAGATATCTCTGACGCACAGACCACATATATCCGATACACGGACCACCTGACCTTGGATAAGATTTGGGTTAGAGCACGTGACGATGAGCCATCTACTCATCACCTGACTGACATGGAGATGGAATCTAAAAATATCGTTTACCACATCCAAACAAGGGAGAGTCATTGGGCGATGAATGTCTCAGTCAATTGATGAGGTGAAGGCTTCCAATGGGGAAAATGAAACCGGCCTGGTCGGAGCAATCTTCAAAGCTGGGACTCAAGAGTGGTCAAGGAGGACTGATCTACCAAGATCGTTGATGGCAAAGTACAAATTCGTCATTTTAGAAGATTACCTCCGACCAGAGTGCGGTCTTCTAGAAAGAATTGAAGTTGTATCTCACCATAGTGATAAGAGTGGGCTAGTACGTAGCCCCTGTAGGCCTTCACGCCGGCCCGGTCGAAACCTTTGATCAGCAGTCGCCTTGCAATGATGAGAGTCATGGAAAATCACCGACATTGTCTAATAGCTTTTGCGACGAAAAAAGGGCCTATTATTCGGAGATCTCGATGCGCCCCTGGAGCTAAGGTATTAGGAGAAAAGCTGATGTTCGACATTTAAGGCGTTTGACGGATTCCAAATTCTGGGCGAAATTAAAGATTCATCCGACAGTGGGGATGGGCATCCATTCCTTACCCCTGCGTCTCCAAACCTAGCAACGAGATCATATACAACGGTACATTTAAAGATGGCCAAGTATTTCATGAGGCTCTTCAGCAAGGGAAGATCGAATTACTGCAGCATCGGATTTCAGCCAGGCATAGTGCGCTGTTCACTAAGCTAGTGTTTCAACATCTGAGGCTTTCCCAGCTCGCTCTCCAACCAAATTCCCCTAGATGTGCCTGTCCCCCCTCCTCTTTCGTGCCCAGCAGAAGGCCAAGGACCGTCCGGAACGTTCCGATTCCCATTTATTCAAACCCCAGGATGTTCTTTGGGTTGTTCGTCAAGTAGGACTTTGTGATCAGCAGGAAACACATTGGCTACGGTACATTTGATTCTATCTGGATGCTCTGGTGGTTTTGCATGTATCACATACGGTTCACCCGGGTCCCGAATGCTCTTAAGCGGCTACCGTCACGTCAGCACTACCTCTGCTCCAAGCATACCCAGTACGTACTCACATGCAATTACAGCGCGACGAGACGCCCATTCGCATTACCGGCATAAACAAGACCCTTGCTATTGCGGAACGGGGGTGCTTCCCTTGCAATTGATAACCCACGTTTCGTGGCTTTCCATTGATTTTACTTTGGCAATTTGTCGGTCTTTAGTGATGCGTGCTAGTCGCCCTCTTAGAGCCCTAGGCAGGGCACCCACCAAATGAAAAAAGTATATAACTATTTAGGTGATTGAACATATTATTACCTTTATTTTTTTCGCTTTAATCAACCTTTGTATATTCATCCAGACTATCCTAAGTAGCTCTCCCAAGCTTCTCCAACGTTGACTGAGTATAAAAAGTTTTCATACGAAGAGTTGGCCTGTATAAGGTATGACTTTCGTCCTCATGGTCTAACCCGCGCTGCCATGATTTCTCGATGTTGTCCTTGGCCCCCAACTCACGTTGAAGCTTAGTAGGTCACGTTTATCGCTGTCGTCAAGCCCAAATCAGTACGGTTCATTCTCATCGGTCAACGCGTCCTTCAAATATCAACTTTACCTATCCCAAAATGACATGCTTTGGGAAGCGTCGCAAGGGCCAAGGCGGCGGCCGAAGTGGAGAGTTTGTACAGGTCGCCTCAATATCCCCAAAAACAACCCCACCGGCGACTCAAGGCGGCGATCGAAGCAGTGGCAGTGTCAATGGCAATGGCAATGGCAATGATAGTAAAAGCAGTGGAAAAGGCAATGGGTCTACAGAGAATACAAAGTCTCAATAACTGCTCACGTGGAAGTTCGATAACGGACGCCGAGGGGAATCCAAAGGATATACCAAGGGCTTATCGTCGTGACGGCGGAGGATTCTCGTAAAGGTCGCAAGCTTTAACCTACAGACAGGTTTCCCTCCAATTTCACAGCAATCCGTCCCTCTCAAACTAGGCACTTCGCTTAGTTGTGCCAGCAATGATTAAGTGCTCGGCATTAATAAAAAATGTAATATTATAGATATATCAAAAAGGATATGGCGATGCCTAGACCTATCACATTATTATATGAGACAATGCGGCTCTATTCTATAATAGAATTCGTTACCTGAAACACCCATTTGGTGCTCGTCTTATCATCCTAGGTTGACCAGTGTCTCGCCCAGTTTAAACATGTTCGTCTGGTGAAGACTTATCTACCTAATTCATGGAGACCGTTCACTAATCGAGACCAAACATGTAAAGATATATCAAACAATACGCGAAGAACGTAGGAAAGACGCCCTTAGTCATACGCGTGATTACGAAGAGGTCTAGACCCAACCAAACCGCCTCTAACTGAGAAGCCCGCCGCCTTCTTTACCCTTGGCATTGATGATGTAGTGAGGAAAGACTTCACATTCGTAGGCGGGACATAGAGATAACATCCCATGCACTGCCACGCAACTTTCACTGGCCATGCCATAAAAAGCTAAGTCCTACGTATGTCCACCCGCCGAGTTTACTCAAATTTCGTGGTCCATACAGACAGGGTTAAAAACCAGCGCTTAACCTTATTCACCAACAATTTCACCAGCTCATGACTCGTGAACAGCAAGCATTCAAGGTTTTGAGAGATTTCCGAGCTTATTCCCGTATTCCCTGCCATCAAAGATATTCTCTTCCTTCTGGAACATTCAGCTGTAACCGCTTCCCCGGTCGCCTTCACTGAGTATGTGGGTTATTGTTATGTTAGGGCAGATTTTGGCGTACTATAACATAAGACGGCTGCGATGTGTGGCAGGGGATCTACGCACATACGTACTAGATATGATCCTTGTGTGTAATCCTTGGTATGTCGATACATAGAAAATGGAGATTTGGTTCACTGGAACATGAAAAAAGGCTAGAAACGGGATGATTTCAGACCAGAGCCTCGTCTGTCCATGTCTGTGCGTGTATCTACACCCACGGAACCGCGGTGCATGTATGCATGGATGTTATGTAACATATTAACCAATATTTACATACTATCCAGTTATTTGAAATTAGAATAATACGACAATTCTCATAAGATCAACAGCATCGAGGCTTTTAAGACATTGTACGTAGAGGTTTAAGTATGGGCTGTCGCTAGTGGAGTTGATGTCTTACATAACCTCCGCAGGGATGGTATATGCTACTGTACGCTAGTCTCTAGGGTTGTGGGACTGCTGCACGAGACTAGGCCTAAACTAGACTAGCTGAGCTCCCCTACAAGGATGTACCCGATCAGTACTACTAGGTACAGGGTTCTAAACAATACTACTAGTATTTTACTAGTACTAGTACTGGTTTGGTACTAGACTAGTATTTTTTTTTGCAAATACTAGCCTAGTAATACTAGTAAATACTAGTGCTAAGCCCGATTAGGAAACTGGACCCATTCTCTTCCGAATTGGGACAATTTTCGAGGAGAAGTGGGTCTATCTTCTTAGTCACGTGACTCTTGAGTCACGTGATTTGGTGTCGAACTTTGAAAATTACGTAATATCTTATGTAATATACACATAAATAGTTGATTATATAAGCATATTATATAATTATTTTTGGAAGCTTTCCATCTAACGCCAAGGAAAGTCACCTGAAAAGCGGGGGCCTCTAGCCATATTAGGCTTAGCTGTGCGCCGCTAACCAAATTAGGCCTAGGACTAGTATTTCAAACTAGTACTAGTACATATTTTGACCATGAATACTAGTACTAGTCTAGTAAGACCCACAATACTCGACTAGTCGAGTATTTTTAATACCCTGACTAGGTACATAGTAGGGTACCTGTATCCTGAATCTTAGAACCCTTAACTGATCCTTCTAACACCCTAAATCCATCGTTTATTATTACAATATTTACTCCGATTAATATACAATCACGCCCCATTAGGAGAATTACCTTTTACACTTCGCGTTTATTAGGAGGTAGCATTAATAGCGGCTGGAGATATCCCGTATTTATTTTTATTTTTTATAACGTTGTGCCTTCTATCTCCTTGTCGGAAATTGCTATGTCAGACCTAATCTTTTACTACGCGCACTGGGAATCGTGAACAAGACGTTGGCCTCGTCATTGTTATTTCAACTTCCCAAGAATGATTTTCATGCCTCCATATCTAAACGACCCAGCATCTACATTGACCCCAGGTGCGTATCGCCCCCACCAATGACGATATTGACGATATCTCTGGGGTTTATTCAGTATGAGGGGTTAGAGATATAACTGGTCGAACTGACTCTGCTATAAACTCTTATATGAAAAGCCCTTCTTCCCGTCTATGTTTTGACACCAACTCCTCCTTGCCTAATCAAACTTTTGGCACTGCGCTACCCAGGTGAGTGCACAGGGAAATGAAGTCAACCCAAACTGATTTAAAAAAGTTATCATCATGGATACTTGTATATGTACCTAGTTGTCTAGGTGGATTCGATCTATCATACTTGGGTCCGTCATTGGTCCGAGTTCCTCCCTAGAATTTGAGAGGCTCTTTACTTCGAGTTAAAATTGACCTATCTTCTCTGCTGCAGGGTTCACTCTTGCTTACCTAGGTAGAAATACAACAAGCACCTATCCCAAACCCCACTCTCTAAAAGCAAACCGTGAGTCGAAAAAGCACAGGCTACAAGACCTTATCTAGTATCCGAAGCATCCCGGCCGTCGACGCAAGAGTGTAAAACCGATTTGCTCATTCGGCAAAAGCCCGAGAGACGCACCTTCCTGACGGAACGGACCGGTGATATGGTGATTACTTAAGGTTCCGAAAACTTATCTACATACGGAGGTACACCGAAGCCTTATTGATTTAGTCTCACGGATGAAAAGCGGGGCATCCGTTACTACCAATTTTCTCTAGCATCTTCTTCCTCTTTGAGGAAAAAGTCGATAATAGTATTGAAAAAATGAACATTAAACGATCAGTTGTGCAGTGCAATCAGAGAAGGAGCAGATCTAGCTGGGTGGCTGCTTGGCCTGTGGAGTTAGCCGCCGCAATGGTGGTAATCGTTGTGGTTATGGTATGTCGGTACTAAATTTAGCACCTAAGCGAGGTCAACTGGAAGAGAATCCAGCAAAGACAATGATAAAATTTAAGGACAAGCATATCTATATGCCAAAGACGAGACATTATCTTACTCGAAAGATTGCGATGGGACGAACATCTGGTCCTTTAGATACAACCACTCACCGATCACGGTGTAGCGTTCATACCTAGGTATTCTCACGGCATTGCACCTGAGGGATTGGTAGTATCAGGCTCTCCTTCGGCGCCGACATATCCCGTTAATTTAAACACACCCAGAAAATGTAAACGTATCGCTAATTGCCCGCTGTCTCTCACTGCATTCCAAGACTCAGTCAGTGATGGATTACAATCCATGTACCTGGTAAGTAAATTATATCACTTCGCTGTCAGGATGGGAACATAGGTTTAATCCTTAAGGGGATAATATTGACGCTACGCTTAGGTTATCCGAAATATTGTTGGCCAATCGGTTATATAAATGTCTACCAGGTAGGCCCAAATGTTTTGGTTTTGGGAGGGCCGCCACCTGGATCGACCCGGATTTCGACTGTGCGATCCCGCGGTGACCTATCGTCAACCCCTGGCACCCATCATGCTTCGGCTGTGATCTACAGCTTCAACATTGATAGTTCACGTCAAATAAGCGGGGTACTGATAGCTGAGTCGGAAAATTCTATGCGAGGAGTACATTGTGTTCGAAAATTCCTGGGTTACTGACGTGTCATCACAGCCTCGCGAGAGAAAGTGCGACGTATTCCGGGTTTCCGCGAGACCCTCCCTCCTAATTTAATTTACATTCTTACCGCATGTATCTTCATTCTTCCTTACCCATCGATGCGTTAGCAAACACACGTGCTCTAGCAACAACCCGATATATGCGCATTCTCTCCGAGATGGTTCTCCTTGACATCTAGCAACTCCGAAAATTCTTGATACCAAAGCGCCTTCCGACAGCCTGACATATTCTATCTTTATGATCACAGGCGTCGTTTTCTCCTTTTCTCACTTAGAAAAAGACATTGAAAAGCTAATACTAGTAGCAAGTAGTATAGGTCCTTCTTGATTTTCTAGTATTGATTATCAAGATACCGTTTCCTCGATTATTCCGTCCTCTCGATATGCTACCTCTGCTAGCTAGGAGATCACAAGGCCTTCGTTCATCATATTACATGAAAAGACCTACATCAAGCTCGACATACCTACCTATGCTACCACAGTGGAATCCGAACGGTTTAAGTGTGACCTAAGAAGCGATTTCATAAGACCGACAAGGAATTGTGATGAAGCAGATGACAATTCTAGACGCGGCCGAAGACGACTTTCTCCAGGACATAACACCAGAGGAAATCATCACGATACCGTTTATCTAAACCATGCCGTTGAGGGGCCTTATGCAGTCAACGCCGAGAACCACAAAGATAGACACCGAGGATTAACAAGTAAACTTCAAGATATAGATGAAAGCCAAACTTGGACTTACATCGACAGACATAATATAGAAATATCTAAAACACCACTATACCCTGCTTTAACTATAGCGCCCGTATTCCTTGTAGCACCTACGTGTACTCCGGATCGAAAAAGGCCTCTAGTTCTAGGGGCATAATTATAGTGGAGTGTGTAAACGGATTCGTAAGGGGGTGCTATTAAATAAATTAAATAAACATACTTAGGTAGGTACTTAACCACACACTTCTCTTATAATTTTTAAATTCCATCCAGTGCGGATGCGTTGTCACACCGAAAGCTGTCGATCCCGTTCGATTCCAGCCCCCTTTTACCCCGAAAGGGTCATTAATTCCTGGACCTGACTCTCTTGTCTGCATTGGAAGAAGGTTCATTTCCCCATCTATCTGCTATTTGCTACTAACCTCGCACAAGACCCACAACTCGTCGCCCGACTTATATGATGCATTGAACTCCCTAATGCAAGGATGTGGAAGAGTAGCAGTGTGCTGTCTTGTGTGGACAGCTCGTAAGAACTTTCTTTTCCAGTTGGCGCGGTGCGAATGCGTCCCTGAGCGTGTCATCCTTCCATGCTTTGGGTCAATTGTCATTATTTTGATACACCCATGCCTTCCAATTTAACCTAATTGTTATTGAAAACCTACCTGGAAGAAATCGATCTGCGTTCGGGGCTCTCAGCCCATGCAGGCTACATGACGGTGTAGATCTTATATCATACACGTATCATTCGTAATACCACCAAAGCAGGTAATGGTCTGTCTTCTCTTGTTGGTTCTATAGCTTAACTATACTGAGATGGTCAAGGGGCGATGTAGGTAAGATTACATCTACTGGGAACAAGTAACGACTAATGGTTCCATATGCGGGCCAGGCTTGCTAGACTGATTTTATCTAGGGTGACATAGGTACAGAATACTTCGTATCATTATATTTGAAGATGTAGCTTGATATGTCAAACCGGAAAATAAGCCGTATGGGTCTTAGTCGACGAAATATGAAGATGTATACTGTGTTGGAAAGGTACATGTGTGATCATGAGCTTGTTTACGTCCGGGGGACGTACATACATCGACGCGCACTGATTCGCGTATAGGACTTCTGGAGCACCCTCCTTAGGTTAGAGAGGGCAGAGCCAGAATGTTGCGTGACTAAGGAAAAGTAGGTACATGCGTAAGTAGGGAGTCAGAGCCATCAACAATTCAGATCGTAGACCCCCGCCAAAATCAAATTTTCGTGAAAATAAATATGCCGGGAATCAATCGCCGTAGTAATCACTTCACCACCTACCTAGACCTTCCTTTATGAGGTAAAATTATAATTTATAAGACATCTCCGTAGCTACCTACATGTATGTACCTATCTAGATAGGTACGTACCTAGTAGATGATGATTCGATAAAACTGCCTTTCGTTCGAATTCAGGAGCAGACAGGGCTTCGGAGGTAAAATAAAATCGATCTAACCAATCTGAGAATATTCCTACGAGAATGACTAGCACGTAGCATCCAGAGCAAAGGGCCAGAATGTACGGGGTACATCGCTGCAGGACTATCTTTAAGCGCCAGGGAGGGTAGGCTTTACCCAATAATGGCCTCAAATCAATGCTACAAAGCTTCTACGCGGCTATAACCTTCTACTCGGCTAAGTCGGCAAACCGACCATTCATAAGTGAAGCTATTGGCGCTATTTCAACTTCATGTCATCCTTCAGGGGGTTGATTCTATGTTGCAAGTGAGGGAAGCCAACGAGATACCTATTTAATCTGTCCATAGTAAAGGAAAAAACGTAAGAAAGACGACAAGTAACTCTATGACTAAGAGTCGTAAGTGAAGCTGACCAGCTCCCAACCATACCCGGTATTCCAAGCAATAAGAAAATCGTGTACCTAAGGATGAATGAAGTATTAGTTATGATCATATTTCCATCGCTCAACAACCACAACCGTTGCCTCCTTGCGTATTTGCTAAAAACCTATGGCGATTTGTTATTAGCAGTGTAGAGAAAGGGTAATAATAGAGCTCATACGTAACTAGAGCAGCCGAGTAAGCAGAGAAGCCGATGGCATCGTGTCGAAGGTCTTGCCTAGAAGCATCAGGACGAAGACAAATGCCGCTCCGAAACACATTACCACCACAAGGGACATAACCTTTCCCATTGGCTGAAGCAGCAGGATCCCAACTGGGACTATCAATATGATACCGCTCCCGGCAGCTACGAGCCCCTTCTTTAGGAATTCCATGCCACCAGTATGGAGGTAAATGGTTGTTTTGTTATTTACTTCGTCGGTAGTACCTCCATGGTTCCTATTCTTGAAGACCCATCTGAATAATCTCTTCAGCAGTTATTAGAAGATTACCGATGGCAAGATTTATGCCAACTTACAGAGAGAGGTGCATTGCCGTATATGAGGGCAGAAAATGTCTGATCAGCGCGTTCGGTTGGTGTGCTTAGGAAATCATCTTGGAAGGACAGGAAGTCCCAGTCGCCACTCTTCAGTACACCCTCCCCTTCTAACGTGTGATATAGACTGGACCATTTTCGACGACTCGTTTGGGGCATTTTCTGGAGTCTGTGTAATAAGAGTATAAACTCAGCTAAGTGAATAGATTAATAAAAGTTCCCTTCGGCTGACAGATGTATCATCTCACAGTAACGTTTGAGCTGTTTCAAGATCATCTCGGAGAGGCAATCCTTGAAGTCATCTTCCTTACACTCACAGGGCCGCCCTACTGATGAATTAAACATAGGGCCTGAAGTCGCCTTGTCTCCATTATTGACCTTGCTCTTGCCGCAGCAAACTTTGCTTTCATGACTAAGACAAGATCTTAACCCAGGTACACAAGTGTCTATCCCTTTAGTTGGCATAAGACTACAGCTCCACGACGATTAGTAATTGTACTTCCATCAACCCCTGAGCTCCACTGACACCCATAAAATCCTACTTCTAGTTGGTTAGACGCCTCTGAAGATCGCTGTGAGAGCCGCAACGCTTACAGGCTCAAGAGGCCTGCGCTATCGCCGATGTATAGTTACCGGTTTTATGGAGACTGTAGTATTGTGCCAACTAAAGGGATATCGAGTCGCGGTTGGGAACTTAGTTCCTTTTCATCTCTCACATCCATTTCTGCGAGCATCTTTTCTATTCCAGTGATCTTACTTTACTCATTTAATAAAAGTCGATGTTAAAGCATATCATAACCTAGTGTCTATGATGGCTTAGATTATGTGATAAACTTTGTAGAGCGACAACTTGAGCCCAACTCTCAAGTGTGTCGATGACTATTTTTGAGATGTCTGCCACTAGATCCTAGGGAATGTAATATCATAGAATTGTTTTGTTTACGAATTTCATGCGACGAGAGAATTTTCATTCCACTTGCGAGTGTCCCAGGACCTAGCAAAATATGTCAACAGTCTGAAGGTGAATCTGCGCTATCAATAAGCATGTCACACCTTCTTGCGATCTGCGAGGTCCTTGGTCAACCTTACTTGTCTGATTGTTCCGTGAAGACGTTGCCGAGACATTATTGTCTCTACTCCTGGAAGCAGTTGTCTTCGAAGTTTGGCCGCGTTCAGCTTGGGAAAGGTTCTCCATCGCGAGAATATATATGAGCTGCACATTATAGCTGTGAGTGATAAGGTTTTATCGAAATGGATAATCCTAGCCAGTTTATTCAGTGAAACAATGTTTAATATATCTACTGGAAGGGTACCTAGGTAGGTAGGTAGGTACTCTGTTGAAGAAGGCAACCAATTAGTCTTTATTTCCGAATGGACCAACAACAAGTGAACACGCTCATATATATCTTCATTCTTAAGCTTATGTTGAGGCTTAACTAGCGGGCTCGATTCTAAATACGAGGTGTGAAGAGTGGCTATGGCATAAATATCAACTACCTACCAATGATTTATGTACTAGTACCTAGACTTTCATCATATGGTGCTTCATTTCAAGGTACTGTAGAAATTAATATGTTACCATTTTACATCGGGGGCTATGACACTAAATCATTAAAAATAAGTAAGATTCGCTTAATGGAGGTCAGGAGGATGTGTCGTCATATGACCGTACGCATGTCGGGCGGATGCGCAATTTCTAATGTAGAGTTGTTAAAAGGAAAGATAGTGTAGTGTTTAACTTGCTGCGAGAAATAGTAGGCTTATGGAAGGTTTATCTAGAAATGGAAGTAGATACAGATTCATATACATGGAGTATCTAGTAACGTTGAGGGGTGTGCTTAACTTGGTGTAAACTTTACTGCCAGATGGGTGTTTGGAAAGGGGGGGGGGGTGGCGGTCTTGGACATTATGTCAGCAAATTTCTCAACACCTTGACTTGATCACCACTTTCTATAGTTATTTTTAAGGATTAACACGGTAGCTGCTAGGCTTGTTATATTGACACCAACCTTGACACTTATTATCCTGTTATAATTGACACTATTCAAAGTGACTATTATCTCTGTAATACTGTTAGGTTGTAATTATTACCTGTCACCTTAATTGACATCAGTCAACTTATCAACTGAGCATCTATCGTAACTAAGGGTGGTACTGTTCCTAAGGTGGTAATTTCCTCCCAAAGAACCGGGATGCGATTGCCCTTAGGGGTCCAGTGATAATGTTCACCCGACAGCCAATTAGACTAGTGACGCAGGTAGATTAGTAATCACCAGTTGACTGTCACTGGGCATTCCAAGGTTATATCTACTGCGTACCCCTGACAAGGGTTGCTGACATAATGACATAATATCCCTCCAGGAGCTTTGGATGCGAGGCAGTTGCAGAGAGCAATGAGACTAAATAGGTAGTCTTAAGGCGTCGGCAGGCTACTGCATACATACGTACATTGCCTAGACCGTTCCTGCATCCTTGTTGATTTATCTTCATGGATCCTGGCATGGATGAGTCTCGAACTGCAGATCGTTTGTCCCGCGTTGCTTTCGGAGGACTTTTAGATCTGTAGGTAGTAGGGTAGTAGCTTCAACATGGGACACACTTCAGAAATATCATATATCACATCCAGGGTGCTAAAGTTCGTATCCTGATGTCCCCAAAACCTCTGCACCATGACGTCTTGTTTCAGAGCACTCCCAACGCTAGATGTCGTTTGATTTTGTACTGTTATACCCGAGCCTTGCCAAGAACCCCACAAATCTATTCCAACCAGGCCACGAGAGCCTCTCAAAGAGGGGCCAGTCGGGTAGAAGAATTGTTACGAAACCAATCCTCCGATCAATAGAGGGAATATGCAGGAAAAGAGAGTCCAACAATCCTTGAAAATGAAGATATCCAAGATTCACACTCCTCGCTCAAAGGAAGGGGCCCTTAGTTGCTCAGGTCGATGTCGCATGAATAACCTATTTAACTTGATGTTTTTATTATTTAACTAAGTATAATTCTTTGCAGAATTTATAATTGTGGCCGAGAACCATCGTCGACCGCTGGGTGAAGGCACGCGGGGATGCTAGGTACGTAAGGGATGAACAGGCGATTGACGTCGGTTTCGGGTACCCGGGTTCAGGCGCGGCTCGGCCCGTAGACTTCGATTTCTAGACGGCAGACTTGTTGACGCTACCTATGTAAGTGCCGTCTTCACAAGGGCTCAAATAGTCGGTTGAAGAGTTAAGTCTGAGTAATCATGGATACCGTCTCAATCGCATTTTTCAGCTAATTTGAGCTTGAAGATTTGCTGGGAGGTTTACCCGTTTTGACTCGCCTGTATGCAGGACGCTCCCGAAATAGGAAGGTCGCTGCCACTAAAATTTCAATATTTCCAAGGACCTTGTCACTGTCAACGAATTGAGAGCTTATGTCCAGCGGCTGAAGCTGCATGCTCGCCGACCATAACTCCCTCTTTCCAGCCTGCTTCTTCGCGCGGTCGATGATAAAATGTCGTCCTGCCCAAATGCATACCGTGCTGTTCATCTTTATTACGCCATGAGTTGACATAGCACACCCGGTGCCAGGGCGGCAGACGAACGGAAATGGACGGCCTTAAGCCCATAACGCATTGGGCACTGCACTTCGGGCTACAAATCTCATTTTGCGCCTTCCTAGCCGCTTGCTTTCCAGTTTCTCGAAGACAAACCACCTCCATCGTGCTACCAGACAACGTGAGCAATCACGGATCACCAGACCTCATCTGCACCCCGGCCAGTTGGACAGATGTCGCGCTTTTCTATCTCGGAAATTATGTCGCTCACGCCGCCACTGTTAGGGTATCCCCGGGCGAGCCAATCCTGGATAGAATTGTGAACTCGATTGCGGTTTTGCTCTTCCCCCAAGCCGGAGCGATGAAGGGCCTCAATGCTATTTTCCGATGCGCGGTACTTGAGAAATCGCCTCTCCAGAGAGCTGCTAGATCAGGTGCTCTCTGTATGGTGGTTAGGAATCCGGAATGGAAGCCAATTCCTGGCGAGTCAATCCAGGGCATCTCTTATATGGGGTTAGAAAAGGTGAAAGGTGAACATTTCATGGAACTAGCATCATGAGAGTCATGAATGCTGACTTATCAAACAGAGTCCAATAAGAACTACCTGTCAATCAAGTTTAATGGCAAGCCTGAAGCTGAGCTGAATGAACTGTAAGATCTCAGCGTACGAATCCATGTCGCTTACCGCTCCTGACACTACAGAACAGTCGCCAACTAGGGGAACCTATCGCAACAAGCATATGGATGCCACCGTGGCTACGACCATGTTCAAAAGTTTTCTGGATGTATTCGGATACCTTGATTCCCTATGTGCCTTGGGGTCGCGAGATACATGGAGTCTGCAAGCTCCCGCAAGGTTATACGCTCGCATTCGTTCCTCGGCACGCGAAGGTGAGGCCGGCCAAGTCTCTAGACGAAAGGCAGGATAACGAGCTTGAAGAAAGATTCGACAGTACAATATCTGCATCTTTCAGCACCATTAAGGCTGTGGTGGCGATTTTGCAGACACTGTATGCCTCCTTCACCTTATACCGCACCCGAGGGGACCAGTTAGTTCAGTACGGATACGCGGCCTTTGGTCTAACGGTGACACCGTACTTGGTTATGTCCATCATCAACCTTATTGGGAACATGGTAACTCCCGAGTATGCGGCCCTATACATGGTAAGGTCTGACATCATGAAAGAGGCTAGAGGGAGGGGAGCAGTGATTGATGGTGAAGTTGGCGAGATTGTTCCGGATGATTATTCGATCTGGTCTTTTGGAGTTCCAAACGAGCTTTCTGGGTCTTTCACATCCATAGATGAAGATCGCCTAGGCTTAACGAATATCACATACTCTCCGTCGGATACGGTGGTTCGTCAACCATCAGACGTCGAGTCGGTAATTAAGCCCGAGTCGACGGATATCACCAATGACGCAAACCCATCAGTTATACCCGGACAAGAAATCGAAAATGATGAGAAAGTTTCCGAGATAGGATCTAACGAGAAACCCGTTGCTGATACCGATGCACCGATCGAGCTTAAATGGATGGGTATTGAAGCGCTCAAGTCGGATCCGCAGCCTGAGCCTGAACCTGTCTTGCTAATTCCGAACTGTGGCAACTTCGCGACAACACGCCGTCCTGTGAACAACTTACCAACAGGGATATCCGATATCAGCCAACTTTCTCGCAGGGAGCGGTCCAGGCTAAAACATAGCGGCCTAATATCGTACCTGGTTATCCAGACCGTGAATCTCTTCATTACCGGCATTTCCATAGCTGTCATCGGCGGGCTATCTGGCTTCCATAAGGGCAATAGCACAACAGCGCAGCGTGTGTGGACTATGATGTGGCTTGTATTTGGATTTCTGATGGGTCCGAATTTCGTGGCACTTCCTTCTGCAACGTCTCTGGTCACCTTATTTAGATCTGCAAAGCGAGAGGACCAAGATCCCCAGTCATCAAGACATTTCTTCACCTGGGGTTTCATAACTGCCCTCATCTATGGCGTCCCTGGGTTTGGAGGCTATGTCATCGTGGGAAAGATGTTGTATAAGTATGGGAACTGTGTTTCTATAGACTGAAAATGGCATCTCTGCTCTCGAGTAAAGGTGGCAACAATACCTAGGATCATGAATCTTGGTACTTTTCGACCAGCAGAGGTGGGATAAGTTTGTCGAGTTTCTAGCTGTCGTCAACCGAGAAGACAGGGCTGGGTTCATTCATAAGCTGCAAGGGCCTGTTAAGCAGCGAATATTCCGTAATCGAAATTAACGTAACTTGCAGTTATCGGTGAGGTCCGGGGAGATATTATGGTTATTGGAAGTGTTGAATTGATATTAGCAACAGTATATTGAAGTTCAATATGCAAATTTACTTCGTATGTGATAGTACTTACAATTGTATCCCTTCATAAATAGGGGAAAGTGCATTACCTAATCTATGGTATATAAAGATTCGCTTAACATAGAAATATGAATATAAACGATAATCCTTGTAAAGGGATCAATTATAAGCTTATCTGGTTCCCAACGCGATGGCGCAATTCCGTTCCAAGGTTTCGAAACGGCGGCTGCTAATCTTAAAGCTTTAATAACGAGTCAGCGCACCCAACCCCCGCTAAACATTCTTTAAGAGATCCAGAATGCGGCCTGGAAGTACTACTGTAACATCCTTTGGCAGTGTTCGCTTGTAAGAAAATCCAGGAAACTAGAATTGGTTATATAAAAGGACGATATAAGGCTCTTTTGTTTCCGATTACGTCATTTTAGTCCGGATGTTCAAGCAAAAAGCAGCGTTACCTCATTACCAACCGTTGCGCTGTATGCCAAGCGCTCTTTAACCGGCCGAGGATCATGACTTTCCTCGAATTCCTCTCCGCCCTATTCGGGTGGATATATACGTTATCCTGGTCATTGTCCTTCTATTCTCAGCCTATGTTGAACATTCGAAGGAAGTCGACCTCTGGTACCACTGTAGACTTTCCCTTCATCAACACCCTTGGTACCTCGTCCATATCTCATACACTATGGCTATACTCTCTAACGTTACTTAGGATTTCTTACTTATCTCATATATAATGCCGTATTCTATTCATCTCCAGTCATACGCTATCAATATGCTCTCCGTAACCATGACCACACGCCAACCGTCGCGGTCAACGACATCGTCTTCGCTGCTCATGCCTTCGTCGTCTGTACGATCCTGACCAGCCAGTATTTTGTGCCGTCGATCTGGGGCTTCGACCATGCACCAGGCACCAAGCCGTCACGCCTCATCCTTGGTGTCATGAGCGGGTCCATCATCGCCGTCGCCATCATCATCTTCGTAGTCGCGTCCGTGCCCCCCGACGCGAACCCGAAGACCTCGTGGGCGTGGCTGGACGTCATCTACACGCTCTCGTACGTTAAGCTGCTGATCACGCTCGTCAAGTACGCCCCGCAGCTGGTGTACAACTTCCGGCAGCGCAGCACCAAGGGCTGGAGCATCTGGCAGATCCTGCTGGACTTCCTCGGCGGCATGCTCAGCATCGCGCAGCTGGTCATCGACTCCTGGCTGCAGGGCGACTGGTCCGGCATCACCGGAAACCCGGTCAAGTTCGCGCTGGGGAACGTCTCGATGCTGTACGATCTGGTCTTCATGACGCAGCATTATGTGCTTTACCGCGACGATGGCACGACGAAAGACGGCGAGAGAGATTCGCTCCTTGAGAGGGGCGAGGATAATCGGAGATTAGATTAGGCTATGATACTCTACCTCCTTTCCCGCCGCAGCTGGATCGGCATCTCATTCCGGGTTATGAGTTGTGTATGAGCGCGGTACGGTCGAAATAAGATGCCAGCCACACGATTCCCAAATGGTCCGTTAAAAGCCATGACTCGGTGTTTTTAAATAATGGAACCTTCTCATATTATCTCTAAACAGCACTTGGAGAATATTGGATGAAAGGTGACACCAGTGAAGACATATAAGGGCATCTATCTCAACATATATGTCAAAGTCGCATGAAACAAGTTGCGGCATAAGGATTTAATTTATTTAAGAGAAATAAAGCCTATATAACTGCCTAAAATTTGGTGCATATTATATTGAAGTTCCGATGTTCATGCTGAAGTGTATGGTGATTTGCATTAAGTAGATATACACACCGGATATGATGGTTAAGTTAAGGCAATGTTAAGCGGATTGAACTAGCCACCTCGCTCTATTATCATGTATATGTAATGGTGTTTCTTGGACATTCCCTATGTGCCTTGCGTTCATCTAAAGGGGTACAGTTAGGTAAGGCGAGGTAAGCGGCAGAACAATCGAGAAAATAGGTATAGTCGGTTGATTGGTGTCGATCTAGTCGGTTAAGACGAGCAAACATTACGTACTAGTCGTAAAAATAATATACATTATTTGTTGGAATGATCTAGGGATATGAGATGTTCCATATCCCTGGGTCGATTCCCGTTGATACTGCACTGTCAAACAAAGCTAGTGTCACGTTAGACATGATCTCGTCTATACCAAAAATCCAGGTTGTTTAGATTGGCGAAACGGTTGGTGAGATAATGTTAATAAGGAGCACAAAGGGGACGTGGAAACAAAGAGAAATATGATTGAGCTTCATATGAAACGTTTTATAGAAGATAGATGTACTTACAAGTGGATAATTCAACCCCTTTTTAGACGTTGTACGGCGTCCAATTGGCTATTATACACCTGGGTAGGTATTAACATAGGTAGCTGTGCCCCGGATTTTGACTAAAACAAGGTGTGCAGGGTGTGGCTAATTACAGCATGTTTAGGTTTTTAGGTTCCATAACAGGCCCTACGTACCCGTACCCCGGAAAGCTGCAGCTGCCAAACTACCCTACCGTTCAGCTGGTTCCGCGTGCTGTTACCAGCTTTTTAACATCCCTTACCAACGTATGTAATAACTGCCAGGGATTGGTTTTCCCAGTTCCACGCTAGGCGAGACTAAGTGGTTCACCTGCACGGCCAAATCAGCGATCTCGCAATCCTGTAATCTATGCACGCCACGTCCATTGGTGACTACAACAGAAAGAGTGATAAAAAAGCCTGACGGAAAAAAAAAAATAAAAGAAAACAAGCCACATATAAGTCATTCATAATTAACTCAAGCCATCGATAACGAAGAAACTCAATTCCATCGTTTGTTCAACCACCAGTCTATGGCACCTGGTAGTCTCTAATTCCAACCTACTCGTCGATTGCAGCCCAATCAAACCTGTCACATGCGCGTCGAAGATGTGCCGCTTTCTGGTAATCTATCCTTTAAGGTGGTCACGAGTCGTGAGAGCATCGAACTGACGGTGAATTAGGTCTACAGAGGTAGCGACGAGATCCTACTCTCGAAGCTGATTCTTGACCCGACTCATTCAATCCTCAAGCAGTCCTTCGATTCGCGACTTCGACTGGTAAGTTACACCGTACCTTGTCACCAGTATCACATAGGTAAACAAAAGAACATTAAACGACAAGTATGACTGACTTTTGCCCTCCGTTTTACAGGATACACGACGCGGCCAGAACAACGCGGACGGATTTGGTATTGGATTTTACACCGACCCGAAGTTAGGTGCTGCTCCTTGCATCTTCACCTCAACCATTCCAGCCTGGAACTGCACCAACCTACACCGCATTGCCTCTAAAACAGCATCGCGACTCGTATTCGCCCACGTTCGAGCTACGACTGAAGGCTCCCTCAGCGAGGATAACTGCCATCCGTTTTACCATGGGAGCTTGATGTTTATGCATAATGGTGGTTTGGGAGGCTGGAAGCACATCAAACGAAGGCTTGGCGAACGGCTCCACGACAAATGGTACCTCTGCGTGCAAGGTGGAACCGACAGCGAGTGGGCATTTGCTCTGTTCTGCGACCGTCTCGAGCGTCTAGGCGTCAACCCGAGCTCCGAACCAAAGAATGGATTTGGTCCAAGCGTAATGCGCAAGGCTCTCTTGCAGACGATCGAGGTTATCAACGAACTTACCATGGCGATCCCCGAGAGCATTATTCAGAGTGAGAATGTGGATACCAGAAGTCTGTTGAACTTCGCTGTTACAGATGGCCACAGTATCATCTGCACGAGATACGTGAGCAGCAAGACCGACCAAGCAGCTAGCTTGTATTATTCCTCTGGTACCCAATGGGAGACCAAGTCCTCTACGCCCTCTACGTCGAATGATCATGATTACCAGATGGAGCGACGGGATAAAGGAGCAGATATCGTTCTCGTTGCTAGCGAACCCCTGACTTTTGAACGAGGTACGGTTCTACCCATTTGCACCTCCAACGTGCATGATGCTAATAGGAATCTAGAAAACTGGGTTAATGTTCCCACTAACTCGATCCTAACCATTCATGGCCAAACAGTCATGGTCAACCCCATCATCGATGCCTTTTCTGACCGTGACCCCTATCACCAACGCTCTTCAGCATTTGCGCAAACTAAAGGCCTCACCACCAACGAGAAGGCGGCTGCACGTATGGCCAGTCCCATACCCACACCAAGCATCGATCTCGAAAGTCAGAAGCGTATTCTTGCTCCGTTGATCCCTGCTAGTATTGGGCGAAGCAGAACACCGGAAGGGCCGTCATTACCAATCCGGCCTAAGACATCTCTCGCGTATACGGAGTCGAGTCTGGCTTCGGACATCCGCCTCCCTCCTAGCGATCCCCCTCCTCGCCCGGTGACTCGGCCAGACATCGGTCCTAAACACCCCTCTCAAGGCAACATCAAGAAGAAGCGACGTTCGCTTAACTTCGGAGAGCAGCCTCATCCGGCGGATCACCAAGTGGATACGGAGCTACCAATGCCGGATAGCCCAGTCCAGAGTACTATGTCGAGGGCCCCCGACTACACCACTTCGGAGAAGGCAGCACGTGTCCTCGGAATGTCCCTATAGTAAGGAAGTTCCGTGACGCGGCCTACCTGTCTCTTTTATGTTCTCATGGCGCTGCGCGACGGATTAGGATTTCAAGATTTCGACGATAGAATGATTTTGCAAGGAGGCAAATAGCAAGGCGTTTCTGGTCGCTGGGTTGTTTAAGGGGAGTAGTTTCATGTCTTCATGTGCGTAGCATAGCACCAAAAGTTAATCACGATCCCATACCCGATATTGAATTGAAGAACGATCTTTCTGAACGATCTCCATGATGAGTGATTTTATAGAGTGTTACGACGGGATATGCTCGAGGAAATAATCAATGATAGGCTTCTCTGTTATTTCCATCCTTTTTCGTGGGTATCTACGACGGGGAGAGTACGGACATAGACATGGTGTTTCTAGCTTAGATCGGAGTAAGTTGTATAGGTTGAACACAGTAGTTCAGTGTCATTCATTTGAGTAAATCATTTAGACCACTAGTTGGTGCTCTCCTTAGTTGACGATACGCGTCGAGGTTGGTATACGTAATCCCATCACCCCCCTTTTCACATTTCAAGAACTTGGCATGCCAAATTAGGCAGTCAAGGGCGTGAAGATAACAACTCTATGCAAGCGTTAAAGTCTCTGTATCGATATCCTTATAATATGACCCACCCAGTTTATAATTTGTGGGTACTCCTCTTATAACGATTATAGTCTATTATACGTGACGCTATTCAGACTGGAAGATCATTACTATATGGGGGCTTTGGATTGGGGGGGGGGGGGGGGGGGGCGGGGGGGGGGGGCGGGGGGGGGGGGGCGGGGGGGGGCGGGGGGGGGGGGGGGGGGGGGGGGGGGGGGGGGGGGGGGGGGGGGCGGGA